>NC_063334.1:85799553-85860907 GCF_021869965.1 Rhincodon typus
GAGACGTCAGCTTTCCTGCTCTTCTGATGCTGCTTGGCCTGCTGTGTTCATCCAGCTCTGCACCTTGTTACCTCTATTGAAGAATTCCGCACAGTTTTGCATTTCCTTATACAGGAAAGATATTCTTGCCGTAGAGGGACTTCAACCAGGTTTATTCTGGAATGAGGTGATGTCTTATGCAGGGTTTGAGTAGACTAGACATGTTTGGAGAAATGTAATTGCACTAAATGTACGGTCTGGACAGGTGAGCAGGGCCTCAGGGGAGTTCCGTACTTGATGTCTGGTTCTCTTTCTGCTATTTCCTTTCTGCCTTCATAACCCTATTCTGTGGTGTGGCTACTTCTTTGCATGTGCTGTCCACATGGCTCTCAGCTTCACATATGCTTCGCAGTGATTCGAGGCCTGTTAGACCTCTGAAGCCTGCAGATCAAGTTTCTGCAGATGGGGACACTTCTGGCACAAGTAGTTGTCTAGCTTCCTGGCAGCATCCACAATGTCCCCCAACAGCACACAAGTTCCACGCAACAAAGCTGTCGTGCTGCACCTTAACTTTATTACACTTAGGTTAACATTATTATTGGTTCATTTACATCAAATTAATTTTACTTGATTTAACTTAATGAACCCTATAACTATGTATAAACATTACCAGAAGTGCTAAGTCGGACTAATCCTCAGACCACCACCAGGACAGCTCGGTAGCACCACTATTGACTGAGCTGGATATCACTACTGGACTGAGTCTAAGGCAAGTGATAGAACCAACAAGAGGGAAAAACATATTTAATCTCATTCTAATGAATCTAACTGTCTTAGATGCATCTATCTATCCCAGTATCGGTAAGAATGACCACTGCATAGTCCTCAAGGTGACATGGTCCTGTTTTCATATTCAGAATATCCTTTATGTGGTACTACCACTATACTAAAGGGACAGACTTCAAACAGATCTAGCAACAAAACTGGGCATCTATGTGTTATGGGCCATCAGAATTGTATCAACTCTAATTCTATATCTATAAACCCATGGCCCGACATATTCCCCCACTCTACTAATACCATCAAACCATGAGATCAAAATTGGTTCAATGAACAGTGCAGGAGGGCAAATTGAGAGCAGCACCAGGCATATCTAAAAATAAGCTGTCAACCCAGTTGAGATCCAACATCGGACTCCTTGTATGATAAACAGCGGAAACAACATCCAACAGACAGGGCTAAGGAATTCAAGAAGCAACAGATCAAATTTGTCCTCTGCAGTGCTTCCACATCCAGTCATGAATAACGATGGACAATTAAGCAAATAACAAGAGGAGGACACTCCACAAATATCTCCATTCGTAATGATCAGGGAGCCCAGCATTCCATTATAGTAAACAACCCTGAAGCATTTGCATTCATATTCAGCCAGAGGTGCTGAGTGCATAATTGTTTGGAGGTCCCCAGCATTACAGATGCTAGTCTTCAGCCAATTTGATTCACTGCACACAATTTCAAGAAGTGGCTGAAGACTCTGGATAATGCAAAGTCTATGGGCCCTGACAACATTGTGGCAATAGCATTGAAGATCTGTTCCTCAGAATTAGATGCACCTCTAACCAAGCTGTGTCAGTGCAATTACTGGTGTCTACCTGACTATGAAGAATGCTTCCTAGGTATGTCCTATGCATAAAAAGATGGACAAATCCAATCCAGCTAGTTACCACCTTATCAATGGAAGGGCCCATGGACAGTGCTGTCAAACAGCACTTGTAAAGTGCTTAGTCATATTCAGTTTAGGTCTACTGGGGCCACTCAGCTCCAGACATTCATTCCAGCCTTGGTTGAACATGGACAAAAAGAACTGGATTCCAGAGGCAAAGTGAAAGTGACTGACCTTGACATCAGGGCAGCATTCGATCAAGCGTGGCATCATTGAATCCTGGCAAAACTGCAATCATTGTGATTCATGAGAAAATCTGTCCACTAGTTGGAGTCATACCTGGCACAAAGGAAGATTTTTGTTGTTGACAGTGGTCAATTTTCTCAGCTCCAGGACATCGCTGCATGAGTTCCTCCTAGTAGTGTGCTAGGCCAACCACCTTCAGCTACATCATCAATGACCTTTTCTCCGTAATAAGGTCAGAACTAGGAATGTTTGCTGATGTTTGCACAATGTTCAGCACCATTCACCTGATGCTGCTTCTGGCATGCTGTCCTGCCCTATTCATTTAACCAGGATTCTGGCTAAGTGGTAAAGCAATAGTGATATGCTGGGTCACAAGGTTACAGTTTTAGTTGACAATAATCCTGCTGCTGCTGCTGATGCCCCACAATTCCTCATGGATGTTCAGCGTTATGTTGATAGATCTGCTCAAAGTCTGTTCCACTTAGCATGGTGGTAACGCTACACAACACGATGGAGGATATTCTCAATGTGAAGTCAGAACCATGTCCTCACAAGAATTGTGGGGTGGTCTCCTCAGAAACCAAAACAGCCGATATTCATGTGCAGCAAGACTTGGAAACATCCAGGTTGGGCTGATAAGTGGCAAATAACAGTCACATCACACAAGTGTCAAGCAATTTTTACCTTCAACAAAAGTGCATCTGAACATTCCTTGACATTCAATGGCATTACTATCCTTGAAGCTCACAACAGTAACCTTCTCAAGGATACTGTTGGTCAGAAACTGAACGGGACTAGCCATATAAATACTGTGGTTACAAGAGTTGGTCAGAGTCTCAGAATTTTGCAGCGAGTACCTCGTCTCTTGTCTCCCCAGTGTATGTGAGGCACTAATCAGGAGGGTGACGGAAGACTCCCAGTTGTCTGGATGAGTGCAGCTCAAGAATTTTGGTATCATTTACAAAAAAGCAAGATTCTCGACTGGCATTCCATCGACCACCTTCAACATTCACTCCCTTCACCACAGACACACAATGGTAGCAGTGTGTGCCATTTAAAAGATGCACTGCAATAATTGAACAAGTTTCCTTCAACAGCACCTTTTAAACATGCAACCTCTACAACTAAGAAGGATGAGGACAGCAGTTACATGGGAACACCACCACCTGCAATTTTCCTTCCAAATAATATTCACTCCTAATTTGGAATTCCTCATTGATCCTTCACTGTCATTGGATCAAACTGGAAGTCTTCCCCAAACAGTACTGTCAGTGTCCCTACACCCCAAGGTGTGCAGTGGTTCCAGAAAGCAGCTCAACATCACTGTCACCAAGCCATTTACTGATGGGCAATAAGTGCTTCACTAGCCAGTAATGTACATACACCAGGTTCAAATAAACAAAAAGATCTTCCAAAATACTAAGAGACATCAATTGGAACATTTGGGATGATAATTAGTCACCAGGAGATGGGAGTACACACTCTAAGCAGATGCTAACTGGCTTCTCAGGTGCCAATTTATTTTAATAAAAACCTATGATGTTGGTAAGATAGACAAGTTGGTGTCAAAGGAATGATCTTAAAAAGAGATTGGCATGTCAAAAAATGAAGGGCATGAAATCAGAAAGAAACTATTAGTCTTATAAAAACCAATGGGGAATTGGGCAGATAGTACCCAGCCCATCCAAGATGGCCATACGCTGATGAGCCAGTTAGTGTTTAAGACATTACTGATCATGTGCAGGGACTACTGGCTTGGAAGAGTTAATACAGCTTGGGTTTTAGTGATTTGACACACACGGAGGAAGACCAATGACAAAAAACAGCTTCAATCAACAGAACAAGAGA
The DNA here is from genome assembly GCF_021869965.1 of Rhincodon typus. Taxonomy (NCBI): domain Eukaryota; kingdom Metazoa; phylum Chordata; class Chondrichthyes; order Orectolobiformes; family Rhincodontidae; genus Rhincodon; species Rhincodon typus. The sequence goes on from NC_063334.1 coordinate 85,803,290, forward strand.
CCTGTGTCCAGTCAACCAGTGTGCTGTCACTTTGCCTAATGCAGTCTTTATTGTTATCAATGTGTGGTGTAGTTTGCAACAAGGAGATGAAATTTTCAGCCGAGTATCTGAAATATTCCCATGTTGGTTCAATTAACAGCAAACAAATCAAAAAAAGATAGGGAGTTTAAACTAAGGTGCAAAAGTCAGTTAGTCTAATTGTGAGGGAAGCTGATCAGTTTTGGTACATATACAAGACTAAATGTTGAGTCAGAAAGAAAAGTGATTCATGACAAAGATTCCTTAATACTAATAATCACTGTGAATATGCCGATATTGTTGGAAGGTCATTTTGATGGAAACACAGCAGCTATAGAGAGGTCAAAATAATGTGCACATGGTGAACATGTCTCTGGAGGGCAAATTAATCAAGCTAATTGGCTGTCCTTACTGTGGTGATGCAAGGTCGTGTGACTCATACGAGTCAATTACGGGGTTGTAAATGTTGATAGCAAAGTTAGTGTGCCATTGAGAATCTTGCTCATTACAAATTCAACTTTTTTGCTGTCAAATTCGGGTTATGAACTCATATTATGTCTACCTGGCAAGACGGTGGCAGGGTAAGTCGCTTCATTCGGAGCTCCACTCTGCTCACCAGTTCCCTTTCCTTTTCCTTTCTTTTTTCTTCGTCTTCTCTCTCCTCTCTCCCACCCCGCCCTTTTAACTACCTACCCAAGGAGTCAGGTCGCAACCGGGAACTGCACGGCAGGAGCTGAACGTGTGGGCCGTGTCCTGGAACGACAGCGAATTGAGTGTGGACTGGAGCAATGTCGGCAGCGAGAGTGGGCTGATGAGGCGGTGACAGTTGCCTAGCGAATGGAGTGGACCCTGCACCATTGTGGAGATGGGACTTGGGACTCAGATCTGGACCTTTTTTCTCCTTGCTTACCTTTTGGCACTGTTAAATCATTTCACTTCTGCTTTTTGTAACGAAGTGAGCGCCAGTGAATGGCGGCTTTGTGCACTTTTCACTGTACTTATGTATTCCTCTACATAGTACATGTGACAAATAAATAAATCTATATCCGTTAACAAGATGGGAGTATTTAATAGCACTGGCATTTCTGCAGCTTTGTTCCTGCTCCTTTGCACAACTTTGCTGGAAGAGCAGCAGATGCCCTACATAACCGAGGGCTGAATCTTACAGGAACTTAGCTAAGTATCATTTTCGCCAGGTTTCATTGAGGGCTTCACTCCATGGGGCCTAGCAGACTTTCTCACACAACCATGTTAAATGAGCCTCACTAGTCATGCAACACACCCCCTACACATCTCGCTCGGCTTAATCTCTCACACACCAATAGTGAACTTACTTGCCACTGCTGGAACTGCCCAGATTCCTGGCACTGGTTCCATATTTAAAAGGCTGTTGTGCACTCAATCATTGAATGTTAGTATGGAGCTGGTCTGTGTGGTTCCTGTGAATTGACTTGGAATTCCCAGGAAAGAGTAAATTAGCAGTCCATTTTGCAGACAGGGACCTGGAGGTCCTGGGGGGTAAGTTAGCAGAGAGGAGGCCATCCTGTAATTTCCAGGAGGGCAGAGGAAGCCGCTACACAAGATCCTGCCAACCTGGTTTAATATTGCCCCCCGGGGTTGACGTGGTCTCCACAATCCAGAGAAATACTCAGCAGTGTGGCAAGAACATCAATGATCTGCCACAGTAGGTGCCACCATTTTCTCTCTGCTAACTCACATTCACTCTCTCTGTTACTGCATCCACCTCCCATCAAGACTCATGGTATACCATTCTTACTACTGCATGAAAAATCTTCCCACATGCACTCTTACACATCCCAGCTCCCCATACCAATAAAATCGCATGGCCTCGGTGCTTACCAGGACACCTAACCCCTTTCCTCCATGTGCACTTACACCAACAGCAGAGATACTCACTTTTTTTTTCATTTCGCTCTGCCTTTACTTTTCTCTCATTCCAGGAGCAGACAGCCTATAATAGGGCAGACAGAGCTAGAATGGGGTTCAAGGCACCCAACATTTAGCTCCTCATTTCCTATAGAGAGAGGACCCTGGTCTCCACTTGCAAGAACTGGGACTGGTCACAGGCAGATGCCAAAACCTCCAAATCCCAGAAACAAAGAAACAAAAACAGAAAGCACTGGAAAAACTCAGCAGGTCTGGCAGCATCTGTGGAGAGAAATAGAGTTAATGTTTCGGGTTCAGTGACCCTTCTTCAGAACAGAAAGTCTTGTGAGGAAGGTTCACTGGATCTGAAAATTAGCTCTGATTTCTCTCCACAGATGCTGCCAGACCTGCTGAGCTTTTCCAGCACTTTCTGTTTTTGTTTCAGATTTCCAGCATCCACAGTTCTTTTGGCTTTTTTTTTAACCAAGCAAGAAGCATTGTCCTTTGCAGTGTTACTGCCTCACTGCACCCACTATGAGCAAACTTGTAACATGCCATAACTTCTAACCCTTGTTCACAACACATTCTTTCCTATGACTCCAGCATCAGCACGGTCTTTGGGAGGCCAGCCAGACCATAAGACATCCTCTGCTCCACCTCGGAAGAAGACAGCTTTGATGGCTCAGAGGAAGTACCAGCAAGGCTTCCTCCTGCATCCTCCACCAGCTTAGATATGGACACCTCGGAAGTAATACTAATTGGATTAGAGTCAGGAACTGGTGAACACACCTCTGTCATGTCTCTGCAGGAAGAAACATCCCAAAGAACTGGCACTTGGAGGACAGCCAGAAACCAGGCACCTGTTCAGCAGCAGGTCAAAGGGGACTCCATGGTGTTGGCAATTGACAATTCATTGAAATACATAAAGAGGCCCAAGAGCAGGAGGCAGGTTTATCGGGGACACAGAGGTTACAGGACTGCAGCAGCACTATCAGGAGCTTGCTGCTTCTTGCTGCCTTTGTGGACAGGTTGGAGAGCCAGGTCTAGCACTCTCAGAGTCTGCTGCACCGACTTTCCCAACATTGCTGCAGGCATTAGTGCTCAACGCAAGTCGACGGGTAGAGCTGACTCCTACTGCTTCTTCCTCACAACGGGGGTAGGGAAGAGGCCAGAATACACCCAGTTGGAGAACGAAGCCCATGTAGGATCCCCAGAAGTCTCTTCACAGGACACTCCAGAGGTGCTCCTGCCATCCACCTATCGTGCCTGGCACCCTCAGCCCTGTGGGAGCTCAAACCGAAGAGGTCACATTCACCTCTCGGCAGGACACGATTAGCATGTTTGTAACCTCGAGCTGCAAACACTGAGAGGGTCGCCTGACCAAAATTCTAAGGTCAATGAGCTGCACTCGAACACAGGCTCCCTCAACCATAGCTGCAGGCTACAACTGGTGGGAAAGGAAGAAAACAACCTTCTGAGGGTATACAGTGGGTATGGGTAACACTTCACTGTAACTACACTACTGCATTTGTAAATAAATGTTCACTCTTCATTATCAGCTATGTGCACGAGTGTCTGTTTAACTGCAGTTACAAGATTGAAGGTGTACAGCCTAGCCATCCTTTACACTACACAAAGTTTAATCTATGCTGCAAGGTATGAGGTGAACAGTTCCTGTATCATGTGCAGGCTATGGGCATGTGAATGGTGCTTGCTTGACGAACAAGAGGCTGGAAAAACACAGCAAGCCAGATAGCATCTGGATGGAAGGAGAAGTTAACGTTTCGGGTATTACCCTTCCTCAGGTCTTGCTACTTTGGCAAGTAGAGAGAATCTTTCCAGGCTGCAATATGGTGTTAATACACCCCAGCTATTATTGTCATTGATTTCTGATGCTGCATGATGTGGTCAAGAGTGCCTGGGGCCAGGATTTGGTTAAGTAGATTAATGCCCAAGGTTTACACACAGCATTTAGCGATCACAGGTAACTTTAAACTTGACAATATGGATGTCTATGCATCACTGCTGTAGGCCTCACACTGCTTGAAAGAGAAGCCCCCTCCCTCACAGAATGCAACAGCCTGCCCAATTTGGGTGTGCTGGCCACCATATTCAGCTCCATTGCGCGCTTGTTATTTAGAACAAGATGGAAGGCAATAGCGATCACCTCAACTGCAGAGGTAAGGATGCCCACCCCTAACATCCCACGTGGCTGACTGACCATGCCCAAACTTTGGACTGATAATGGAGGCTGCCAGTGCCACCCCTCACCGAAAGGTTGCTTTTCTTAACTTGATGAAGGACTTTTCCCAAGACTTTGAGACAACAGCATTTGCTTGGTGCGCATGCAGTGTGTTTGGCAAGTACGTGATTGGCACATTGTGCAGATGTAAGATTCACCTAGCACTGTGACATACAGGAACATGTCCATCCTCTTGTCTGATCACTGCTGACAAGTATGACAAGCTGTCTGGCTTGTGCTTACACCAGAAGGCAAGTTATTATTGAAATACTTTGAGTCCTTAAAGTCTAGCTGAAAGAGCAAAGAGCAAACTGTCAAGACAAGACAAGGTGAAGCAGGAATGCTCGGAACATTTAAGTAGGTACTAAATGAGTGGGTGCTAAGAGAAGGAGCAAGTGGCCCCGAGTTGCAGCCTGTTATAATCCATGAAATGGTGCCTGTCCCTTTGTGCAAACTGTCCTGGCAGCAGCATTCCAATGCAAAGGTACCAGTGTGCTGCAAACTGTAGCGCTGAAGTGCAGAACAGTACAGGAAGTGTATCAGAGATGTGCCATCATGATGCAGAGAGGCTGGTACTTATCAGATTTCAGAGGTCCACGGTTGGTGTTTCTTTTGGTCACTGCCCATGCAGTGGGTCCCATGATTGAAACATAAAAACTAAGGGCAGGAGTAGGCCATTCAGCCTTGAGAGTCTGCTCCACAATTCAATATGATAATGGCTTATCTGCAATCTCAACACCATATTCCCACTTTATCCCCGGCAACATTAATGCCTTCAAAACCTCAAAAACCAATCTCTTTATTGAATATATCCAGTGTCTTGACCTCCACAACACTCTGTGTAGTGAATTCTACAGGTACAGTATATTTGTATGAAGAAATCTTTCTTCATCTCAGTCCTAAATGGCCTGCCGCGTAATCTGAGGCTGTGCACCATGGTTCTAGGCTCCTCAATCAGGGAATACAATCCCACTGCATCCTGTCTGTCCAGCCCTCATTCAGATCTCCTCTCATCCTTCTAACCTCTAAAGAATACAGGCCCAGTCAAACTAATCTCTCCTCATGACAGTTCTGTCATCTCTGGTATCAGCCTATTGAATATCTAATGTACTCTCTCTAAGACAAATATATCCTTTCTTAGGTTGGGAGACAAATTACCAGCTATGCTCCGAGTGAGGTCTCACCAAGGCCTGTGTAACTGTAGAAAGTCATCCCTACTTCTGAATTCAAATCCTCTTGCAACGAAAGCAAATACCATTAGCCTTCTTAATTTCTTCCTGCACTGCCTGTCTACTTTCATTAATTGAAGGTAGATCTCTTTGTACATCCACATTTCCCAATATGTCACCATTTAAATAATAAACTTCCTTCTTGTTTTTCACACTGAAGTGTGTAACTTCACATCTGATCACATTGTACTCCATCTGAAATGTGTTTGTCCAGTCACTCAACTTGTCTAAATCACTTTGAAGCCCCCTTGCCTCTTCCTTACAACTTCCCCCAGATTTGTGTCATCAGCAAACTTAGAAATGTTACATTTGGTTCACTCATCCAGATCATTTATATGTATTATGAATAGTTCGGGCCCAAGCACTGATCATTGGGTTCCCACTGGTCACTGCCTGCCACTCGAAAAGGGACAATTTATTCCCACTCTCTGCTTCCTGTCTGTTAACCAATTCTCAATCCATGCCAATGTATTACTCCCATCTCATGTGCTTTAATTTTTCCCATTAACCTCTTTTAGGGACCTTATCAAAAGCTGCCTGAAACTCACCTCAGCCCTAAGTAGCCTGTCCCGTAGTCTAAGAACATATTTCCTGATTTTAGACCCATATAGGCAGGGTAAACATCCTTCCTGCATCTACCCTGTTTTTCCATGTTGGAATTTATTATGTTTGAATAAGATTACTCTTATTCTTCTGAACTGTGGAGAACTTAGACCCATTCTATTCAGTTTTAGTTTCATGAGCCTGTGTTGCACTTTCTCTATGGCAAGAATATCTTCCTTTAGGTAAGGAGACCAACACTACTCAAGGTACTCCAGCTCTGGTCTCACCAAGGCTCTATATAATTGTAGTAACATATCTTTGCTCTTATACTCAAATCCTCCTACAATAAAGACCAACACCATTTGACTAAAATTACTTGCTGTACGTGCATGTTGACATTCAGATACTCATGAACAAGGATACCCAAGTTTCTTTGAAGTTCAAAACTTTCCAGCCTCTTCCCATTCAAAAAATACTCTGTATTTACAGTTTCCCAACCAAATTAGATAATCCCACATTTATCTACTTGATATTTCATCTGCCAAGTTTTTGCCCAGTCACTTTGCCTCACTAAATTCTCTTGAAGTATCTTTTCATCCGCCTCACAACTCAACTCACACCTTCAAATAATTTTGTGTCATCTGCAAACTTGGAAATATTATGCTTAATTTTCACAATCATTGATAGAGATTATGAATAGTTGGGGCCCTAAGGTTATTTTACCCCTCTGTCATTTTCCTTATCTTTCCTGTGGATTTTACAATCTGGCATATTTCATTCCCCGACCTGACAGTCTTGCAGTTGTGTCTCAGAAATGGCCCTGTCATAATTTCCAATTTCAATTCGCATCCACAGTTCATTCATTTTGTTTCCTACATTTTTTGACATATAAGGAAGCTGAGCTGCAACTTGAGCTGCACACCCAAACCTGACATTTTGCTCTAACATTTTACTCACACATTTCCTGATTTTCTCTCCTGGTTTAATTAATTTACATCTTTGATTTTTCCCTTTACCCTTGGAGGCTTAAGTATAATACTGACTGTTCACTTCTCTCTTATTACTGCTTTAATTTTGAGAAACAATGTGGAGATTGTTTATATCTTCTCCTTTATTAGTTTTTCTATCACCAAATAATTCAGGTTCAGTCATAACCTGAAATGTAGATTTTCTATTGCTGTCACCAATATTGTTTTACATCTGTTAACAGGATGGTAAAATTCCTTGAGGTATTTGTCTCTCCAGCAGATTAACAAAGTGCTCATTGTAGCAGCTCAGTTAAGAAAGGAGTAGGTACTCAATAGGGATTTCGAAACCTACATTTTTCAAGGGCACATGGGACAAACAAAATTCCTACCCACTTATAGACACACACAAGGTCAGTATGATTTGGGAAAACTCCAGGTGCAGATAGAGATCAAAATTTTAACCCAATCTGCCTGAAGGGAACAAGCTGGTTCCACCTTTAAAGCATTGAGAAGTGTTATCACATGAGGAGATGCCAATCAAGTGAGTGGTTTTGTCTCGAATAGTGTCACAATTCTTAACTATTTTTGAAGCTGTGTCATTTGATGGCAGACAGAGTTTGGGAAAATCACCACAAAATTCCCAACCTCTGACTTGCTTTATAGCCACAACATTTATGAGGCTAGTCCGATGAAGTTTCTGCCAACTGATGAAAACCAGAATGCTCTTTGGAGGGGAATTCAGCAACGGTTAGACCATATCTTCTTTCAGGTGGTAATTCTTTTGCTCCAGTATGCTACAAATGTTACATGCCACTTATGAATACAAACTTGAAGTCTATCCTGAACATCCTGCATGAATTACTCATTTTCTGATGTGCTGCAAACAGAAACAAATATTGTGCATCCCACTTCTAACCTTACGATAAAATGGTTGAATATGTTCAGACATTGAAAACTGTAACAGTAACAATATCCTGGGATTGAAATTATTGACCTCTAACAATCCACAATCATCTTCCTTTATGATAGGCGTGACTTCAATTCCCATTAACTTTAATTTTGCCAGGTCTCTTTGATGTCACACTCCATTCAAAGTTGCCTTGACATCAAATCATTTTCTGGATTCAGTTCTTTTGCCAATCTTTGGAGGAAGGCTAAAGTGAGTTCTGGTGCCAAGTGGTCCCTCAGGCACATTTGTTTCTCTGCTGTAAACTCTAATTCTATGTAGAATAGTGTGGTCTGACATGATAATGAGGGGAAATGGGACATTAACAAGTCCCTTAAAATGAAGATTGTACCACATGTCAAGGAGGCAGGCTTCTGATAGCCACCAAAACATTTGGTAGAAAATCAGTCAGACAATAAAGTTGGCAGCAAAGACTGGCACCCACTATCACTCAACCACTTCTCCAAATATGGCAAAACGTGACCAGAAAGCAAGGCGTAAATTCAGGTAAGGTGAACCTATATCCTCATCTTGAGTGTGGAAATTTGGCACACTGTTGTTTGTTTATTTTTTTGAACTGGATGATACTCAGTGGTTTTATGCGAGACTGTACAGATAAACATTGTTGTTGCAAGTTTATGGGAATTAACACACTAATTTTCATAGAGTTGTACACAGATATTTCGATCACAACCTGGGAAACTATATTGGTAGATAGTTATTAACAAAATTAGTTATCATGAGTTGTTATTTTATGGCTTTGGGTAATATGAGGAAAGACCAAAAATTTGAAGACTTCAAATATTAACGACAGAACTAAACTCAGGGAAAATGATAATTCAAATTTGACTTTTTGGCCTTCTAGTTTTGGAAGGGTAACTGTGTTCTTTCTATGTTGGCACATTGACAATAATCTCGTTCAATGCAATCATGCGTTTTGCCAAAGGTTTCTTTCTTTTCCACATACCTGAAATGCAAATAAATGCAGCTGCAAAGAAGGCTTCATTGTATAAGGAAAGACTGTCTGTTTGTGCAGAAGCTGTGTAAATGGACATGTGGGAGCAGGCACATTCCACATAATTACTGGTACCTTCAACCACGCGACAAAATTGTTTGTCTGATAACCAACTATTAAAAGAAACAAACAGTACAGGATTCTTGTTAGAAAACATAAGCATGTCAAATGTTAAAATTAAGCAAAATTTCACAATTCAGTTCTTCCTAGTGGTGTCACTTGCAAGAAGTATATCTTCTTATTTATAAAATGACACAATATATGCTGGTAGTGGTCATACCTTAATCTAAGTGGGATTTTAGATGTGATTGAATGTTTTTGGACATTGGATAAAAAAAATCAATTCTACACACATAATAGGGAGGGGAGTCAAGGGACATTGTGAGATGACACCAAGATTAGGAGGTGGTAGTCAGACGGGCAGATGGGAAGAATGGGTAAGGGGAGTGGGGAGATGTTGGGTTATTCTGCTTATTGTGGCATGTGTTTCCTAAAAAAGGACTGAGAAAAGCACTCACTTGCCTGGAACACAAGCAGCATTATGAAAAGCATTCACTTGCTTGGGTCCCTTGCTACCATCCATTTCAAGTGCTGAATTCCCCAAGCTCCAGGAAACTCAGCATGCTGGGTTTAAATTTATGTGGCTGTCAAAATTTGAGCAAGAAGTATAATCACAGACCATCTTCCCCAGAGTGGGAACTCCCAAACCTGCTCAATTTAAATAGAAGCGGGAGCTTTTGCAGAGAATCCGGGGGTCAGGTTTTTCAAATTTGCAGATTTGAACCTCCCTAAATCACCATGGCAGGATTAAAAACATTGGTTTCCTGTCAAATGTACATTTCAGGAAATGAAGTAACAGACAGTCTTATGACAATTATGAGGATGGATAGAAAAACCTCACAATGCATGTACAATTTTTGGACAAGCATTTTGGTGGGCATGGCATTCTGCTTACCTCATGCAAGCAGTACTTTACCATACATTGTACAACTTTGCTGTCCATATGTTTCTAATTATCTAACTTTCACAAAGGCACTTGCAAACCTAAATCTGACAAGCTCCATCTACCCAATTTGGACGCCTGCTGGAAGTTAGTAACAGGTGGAGACAGGGCTACAAGTTGATGCAGTATATTCTGTGCTCCTTTTAAGCATTGTTACTTTCTGAAAGTATGCAAAGTGAATCCCATCTCACTGCAAAAATGTACTCTTTTTAATATATATAAATGACAAAATCAGATAGATTTCAATGGAGCACTCACCAGCTCTATATGAAAGAAAGTAAATCTAAACTGTTTGGAATATCAGTGCATGTGCCAAGTTATAGGTTCCTTTAGATTCCAATCTGGATTCTAACTGCATCCTGATTTGAAACTTATTATTTCATATATGTATTCAGTCAGTTGTCAATAGTAATATTCTCATAAAAACTATTTGGCAGATTTGTCACTGGCAAACCATGAGAATTATGCAACTGCAAAAATCAGAAATAATTCATAATCATAAAAGCATCCATGTGGTTTCTTGTCTTCACTGCATGAGCAATAGTATAGTAGAGTGAACTGTCTCCCCATGACTGACCAGATCTGTTTTCACTACATTGAAACCAGTCCTAATTCTTGCCTTCATGTAATGCACCAGGGTCACTGAGCATGCAGGGGCTTCAACGTGGAGTCATCATCCCTGTCCCCTCTACGATGATGGCAATCTTTGGGGTTTCCACACGTAATAGACCATACCAAAAAGTTCAAGGAAAGGCTAGTATCCAGCATGAATGAATCACAAGGTAATATACTAAAAATAAATTCATTTGAAGCTGACTGTAACAGCTAAATAAAAATTGAAAAACTGGAGATTCCGTAAATCAGGAACAAAACCAGAAGTTGCTAGAAAAGCTCAGCAGGTCTGGCAGCATCTGCAAAGAAAAATCAGAGCTAACATTTCAGGTCCAGTGACCCTTCCTCAGAACATTCTGTTTTTGTTCCATTCTGAGGAAGGGTCACCCGACCTGAAACATTAGCTCTGATTTTTCTTCACAGATGCTGCCAGAACTGCTGAGCTTTTCCAGCAACTTCTGTTTTTGTTTATAACAGCTAAATACTTATTCCTCTATTTTTGCATGTAACTATAACAAACCAATCGTTAAACAAAATATATAATCAACTATTTCAGAATTGCACCTTTCAGCTGCCTGGTTCCAAAGAAGGCATGCAGATTTGTGTGGAACAATGCGATTGTCCGCATTGTGAATCTGATAGATTATTTCAATGTTGTCCGCAAGGGGCCATGAACTCCGATTCTTTAAACTTGCAGAAAATACCTGCATTGTGGCAGGAATTTAAAAATAAGACAGTCAATTTTTATGTCAACAGCATTACTTAAAACAATGCAAAATGTGTATATAAACCTATTTTCTTAGACAAAATCACATCACTTTGGGAACGAATGAGGGGATCACTGCATAAGTCAGCATTTATTGCCCATCCCTAATTGTCCAAGTTCTAGTTAAAAAATAACCATATTTCTGAGAATAGGCCAGATCAGAAAAGGAGGGCAGATTTCCTTCCCTAAAGGACATTAGCAAATCAGGTTTTTTTATTATTAATCAATAGTGGTTATGTGGTCACCATTGACTAGCTTTTTACTTCAGATTTTCATTGAGTTTACTTGTCACCATCTTTCATTGGTCAAAGATTGTCTGATTAGGAGGAACCTTCCCTAATCTGCCAGGCAAGCCACCAGCCTTCTAAAATACCTGTTCATTAATGTGGCTCAATTGGCTTCTTCATGGGAGAGCCATTCTCCACCTTTGGTAAAATATCATGGCAGTTGGAAGATGGCAGGAACTTTACAAAGCCCCCAACAATGGGGTTGGGTAAAATTCCAACATATAGAAACAAAGTGCACCTCAAAGTGGTGCTTAATGAGATTCTACAGTAAGTAATATCAGTTTAAGAAAATAAGAGTTATTAAACACAATTATCAGCTAATGATAAAAACTCAGAAACTGTCACGAAAGTCTGTTCTGATTTTTTGTTCAACTATCTTCTCTGATGTCTCAACTGACATGTTTGCTGAATTTTGTCTTTTTTGGCTCTTCATTCAAATGAACAATCACAAGTACAGTTGTATCAATTAAATGAGAAATAAAGATCTCAAGTTTGACAGAAATCTATTTAACTCACCAAGCGTACTTCTTTTCCAAATCTAAAACCTGAATTTTTTGCACTGTTAAGTTTTCTTCTTTGTTGCCATCTACTGATCAACTATTATCAATACTTCCAAGGGAAACAATTTCACTCCCATAATTATTTACTTGTTTAACTTCAGGTCGTCAGTATCTGTATAACTGTTTCCAAAGAAAATTGGTCTTACCTTACTGTTGAGTGCAATTCCTTTTACACTCGTTTGAAACCACTGTTGGCTGCTATATTCTGTGAATTGCACACGTTGACAACTTTCACTCCCTGTGTTAATTGAAGATGTAAAAGGAACATCCAGCAGGCGCTCAGGAATTTGCAGGAAATCACCATTTCTTCCTTCAACTCTGTGTCCATTAATTTGTTGGGGATACCAGTGATATGATTTAATTGTGAGGTACTGGCAACTATCAAGAACCGTTTTGCCCCTATAGAATTGGAAAAAAAAAGTTGTAATAAAAATGTTGTTGATAATTCTAAAATCTATGGTAGGTATCCCAGATGAAATAAATGAATTCAATGCTTCCAGATCAGATGAAAACCCACGTTTGTCCAGTTCAATCTTCAATAAACTTAATGTCTTCAAATGAGAGAAGCATGTGCAATTTTTTGACCACAATCAGAGTGATGTTTTTGAATGACAATCAAAGTTGGAACAATGCAATTAAGTTAAGGCTGCACGGTAAACTCACTGAACTACAACATTGGGCTGGGCTTAATCCAGACTGTAAAAGTGGGAAACATGGTAGTCAGCCCCACTTAATGGTGGGAGAAGCTCCATGTCAGTGTCCCAGCAATGGCTAAACTCTCCTGATTAAGTGAGTGGGCAGAAGTGGCCAGCACAGAATTCCTGACTGCTGTAGCGTAATATCAATTTGGCCACTGTTCGCCCTGGCCAAGCAGGATCACTGTATATCCGCCTTCATTTGAGTGCGAGATGTGAATTCATTTCACATCTCATACTTCATCTTGCTGCACTCCTCTTTCAACCTGAGTGCGGCAGACAACTGAGTGAGTGCTCTCTGCTTGCTCTCTCAGACCATAGCTCCTGTCGGCACTCCCATTACTTTTGGGGAGACAGGAAATACTTTTCTCGATGGGTGGAGTGGTTGAGATTGCGTGTAGCTGTAAAAATGAAGTGCACAGCACTGAATGGAATTTTACCTGCACTGCGTGCCCTAAAGTCAATCATCTATAAAGGACAAATCAGGAGTGTGATGGAATACGCCCCATTACCTGGGGGACTGCATCTCCAACAACATTCAAGAAACTTGACACCATCCAGGGCAAAGCAGACGTCTATATTCACTACATGAAACATTCACTCCCTTGACGACTGGCACACAGTGTAAATAGCTACACCGTGCCCATCTACAGATGGACTGCAGCAATTCTCCAAGCCTCCTTTACAGCACCTTCCAAACTCATGACCTTTTATCACCTCAAAGAACAAGGACAGCAGCTGCAAGTACCTCTCCAAATAACACATCATTCTGACTTGAACACCTCGAGCGACCTAGGGGTTCAGGTACATTGTTCATTGAAAGTGGAGCTGCAGGTAGACAGGGTGGGGAAGAAGGCATTTGGTATGTTTGCCTTCACCGGTCACAGCATTGATTAAAGGAGTTGGGATGTCACGTTGCAGTTGTATAGGAGTCTGTTGAAGTCACTTTTGGAGTACAATTCTGGTTGCCCTGCTGTAGGAAGGATATTATTAAATTGGAAATGGTGCAGAAAAGATTTACAAGGATCTTACTGAGACTGGATTGTTTGAGTTATAAGGAGAGGCTGGATGGGTTGGGGCTTTTTTCCCTGGAGTGTAGGAGATTGAGAGGTGAACTTATAGAGGTTTATAAAATCATGAGGGGCACAGAGAAGGTGAATTGCAAAGGTCTTTTCCTTAGTGTAGAGGAGTTCAAAACTAGAGGGCATAGGTTTAAAGTGAGAGGGGAAAGATTTAAAAAGAAACCTAAAGGACAACTTTTTCACAGAGGGTGGTGCGTATATGGAATGAGCTGCTACAGGAAGTGATAGATGCAGGTACAGTTAGAACATTTAAAATACATTTGGATAGGTATATGAATAGGAAAGGTTTAGAGGGATATGGGCCAAATAGAGGTAAGGGGAACCAGTTTAGTTTGGAAAAGCTGGTCAGCAAGGACGAGTTAGACTGAAGTGTATATTTCATGCAGTATGACTTTATGACTTGAAACTAGATTTCTACATTTGCTGCTGTTAGGTCCAAATCCTGAAACACCCTCACAGGCAACACCATGGTTGTGCATCCTGCACCCAGACTGCAGCAGTTCAAGAATGCCGCCCACCAATATTTCCTTTGAGGTAGACAATAAATGCTGGTCTTGCTAGTATCACCCACATTTGAAGAATACTTTAACAAAAAGCTAAACACTTGGCCCCATTCCTCTGACTTTTCCAATACTTCTGTAAAATCACTGACAGAAAGTTTGTTATAACTTTAGTTAAGGTGCTAGGCTCTAAGGTTTTGGAGTAGATCTGTAGCTCGGGTTGTGGGTGTTGAGGTTACTCATCTCAATCCACATGGACAAGGAGAACCACAACTTCGACTGGGACAACACCAAGATCCTGGGACAGGCTAGGCAGAGACAAGCACAAGAATTCCTGGAAGCATGGCACTCCACAAAGCATGCTATTAATAAACACATTGAACTCAACCCCATATACATTCCACTACGAAGGAAAACCGGAAGTGAGGCAATCCATTTCAATGTACCCCAGAGTTTAAAAACCAGGCAGGAAAACACACCGACGCTTCATTGGAGGCTGCACTGAGGACGTTACCAAGCACAGTAACGAAACATCTGCAAAACAACAAACCAGCTCGGCGAGCCAACCAACCTCAAGTTACTAGACTTGAACCCTATTGAAACAGATCATGAGTGACTAACACAGCAAAGAGTTTGAATGAATTCCTATATAAATAGGAGGCATGCACTCTTTTCTCAAGTCATTTTGTGCAAATTGAACAAAATTACACACAAATGGTTAGAACATTTTTAAGCATTCTGCTTTAACACACTGCAAAAGTATTGAGTAAATAACTTTGAATAAAGAAATCAGATTGCACAGCTCATGAGAGATTTTGCCAGGCTTGGACAATCTAATCAGCATGCTAGGTCTGTTGAACTGCATCTAATTTATGGAAGATGCTGAAAGGCTTTTTGATATCAGATAAATTGCCATGTCATCTTGAATCTCTATGATTATGCTATCCCAATGACAACCTTCAATTTCTTGGTAAATAGCACTTTGAAATCATCAATGGAAATGTTATAGCCGTTGGTCAATATTTACGTAAAATCTTCATGCTTCAAGTAATAGCTAATGGAGGAAGGAGACCCAATCATCAGCTTCTTTTCCATAGCAACAAAACAAAAACAAAAGTTAGATCATTCTGAGTGTATTCTGCTTGTGCAATTTTAATTCGTTTGGAAAATTCTGTGACTAATCTTATACATATTCTAAGATTTGAAAAGTTAATCTGTCTGAACTTGAGCATGAACTGTTGTCCCATTGTAAGTAGTTTACCTTCCATGTACAAATGAATAGGTCAAGACAAAAAGTAGAAGGTTTATTGCACTGTGGCTTTTAAGACTTTTTTCAAAAGGGGAATTGCAAACTGTGTTAGCTTCTCCAATTCCATAGTACAAATAAAACCAATTTGCAATTCCTCAGGACTTTTCTACAGCTAACAAAGGAACAAGTTGGCATGGCAGAAATTTATTTCCACAAAATTCCAAGAAAATGGGAAACAAGGAAGGAAGTGACTGGATAATTTATTACTTTGGAGACCAGATTAAAACATGTATATATTTTATTTTCAGTCTGATGGATAAAAAGAACAATAGTTAGAAACAACTGATGTTTTTAGGCAGTGACAGGTGAACAAGCTAAAACTTCTGGCTTCAAACAGAAAGAGAAATGGACTGTTTAATGCAAAACTGGAGTCTAGCATGGTCCTAAACTACACATTTTGACTTCAACGTTGCTCTCCAGAGAAGCTGAGTGTTTTTAAAACCATCCCTTAGTAGAGCAAGGGACAACTTTGAGAGTATATCCATGGTTATTTCTACACTCTATTTCTACACTCCTCTAGCAAGTTTTCCCCAATTTCACCATCAGCCTATTTCACATGTTGAAATGAAGCACCATCTTACTTTGGACCTAGCCATTTACAGAAGATAAACCTAACTTAAACAGTGAACAATGGAGATTATATATAAATTGATTGTACCCATGTTTGATACAATTTTAGTAACCCCTCACATAGGAGTACACAGAAAACTCAAGAAATGGAAGCTAATTTTGTCAGAATCTTGGCTTTTGACAGTTTTGAGTAGTGAAACATGAACTTTCCTTTTGTTATATTCCAAAGCCTAAATTACCTTGGATTCTTTTCAACTGAAATCCCACTAAAGGATGATTACATAATAGTTGAATTATGATTTCAATAGAACTTAATTATGTTTCTGTGCGTTTTTTTGATAAGGTGCCAACCTGATCTAGAATCAAATCAGAATGTCATAATCATTCTAATCCCAATTAAGTTATTCAGTATAAAATTTCAAAAAATCTTCTTGCTAACTGCTGTGACAAAATTGTGCCTTTTTAGCAATATTTACAAGCATGTATATTTTGAGTGAATAAGGTCAACTGAGATTCTATAATGTTTTGAATGTTTAACAGTGTTACAAATTCCATATTTTATCCTTAAAAATGTTTATAATGAATTTTTCAAAGATTTGTAAAGGAAACTTCAATTTCAGCTGTGGTGCAAATGGGAATTTGTAGCAGTTCAGCTGATGATTGTGTAACACATTCAATATTGTTATCTACCTACTTCAAAAGAGAGGAAGATCGACCAAGGTGTATGTCACCATGCTACTACCACTCCGTTTGCACCATCACCAAAGTTGCATTGTACTTGTAATTACTGATAAACTATTTAATCTTAAAGCAAATTATTGTAGGTTTGCCAGATCATTTTCTGCATTATAATCATGTTAGATTAAGAAATAATTTGCTCTTTTAGTCAAATGATTTATAAAGCCAAAACAAAATAACATATGGCCTTTTCACATTACAGAGACTTGAGTTTGTTTTCAAACAAAAATCACAAGGAGAAAAAAAAATTAGTTCCTGCTGTAAACAAACTGGAAAAAGAGCTCAATATGTTGTTGATTTTCCGGTGCTCATAATCCCAAAACAAATCTAATTTTTCACGAACACCATTTTGCAGTGAACACAATGCCCACCCTATTCTGAAATTTTAATTTGATCATATTTTGTAGTGGGCATCTGATGACTACATGACATTCCTACTCCAGGAAAAATGACAAATAGGCCTAACATTCCTTCTTCATTTAGTTAAAGAACGCTTTAAGCTAAAAAATGATTTACGATTTTCCTGACATTTCTGTTTCCTCTTTATGATATGTTTCCCTGTTGTCATTTAATAAATGTTGCTAATTCATTTTGTACCCAAAGCATTATATTCAATCCCTGGATGGATGCAAATAGCAGTTATTGCTTTATTCATTAATCTAATAAAATCTCATTAGTCATTCGTAACTTTACCTCTCACCAGGTGATCCACATTCTATGTCAGTGAGCAGTGAGAAGGCAAACCTCTCAGTCACTTCTGCCAGTTGACTAAATCCTTTAGTATCCTTGCGTGTAGGGTCTAGTAGCGCACAAAGATTATTATAAAGTAACTCTCTGTTGGTGTCACTGATTGGCTTCTTCTCTCCTTCCTGTATCACCTAATGGATCGTAAATAAATTAATCCATTAAATTCTGACTCAAAAAACTAATAACGGAAAAAGTATTACTGGACAGAATCTTTCTCCAAGTATGTCAGGCAAAATGGAAATTCTAAAAGGACTTTCACAATCGAAAGGCTAAATAAATCAGTGTTCAGCACAGCAGGTATAAGTGAAGCACATAAAAGATGTCATAAACCAGGCCTGTAGTGTCCTTGGTCTCAAGACAGCACTGGCTATTGAGGGCTAAGAAGTGGAGAATGTAGTATTTTGCACAAAAAAATCTTTCAAGCAGAATATGTCCATTATCTACATTTACATTAAGCTACATGATTATTTTCTCTTTAAATAGCTCCTATTTAAAAAAAAAAGCTTGTCTCACAAAATGCAAGATTGATAAGATGCAACTCGAAAAAATATAAATTTCTTCTCATTCCACCAACACCTCCAGAATCTGTTGGAAATTATCAGGAGACAGTCAATGTGATAATTAAGTAGAACTGATTTTGACCGAATATACCATTTGGTTACAGCTATCTATGTCATTTATGCCAAGGTAAAATTATAAGCTATTACAATTTCCTCTCTGTAATGTACATAATTACTCCACAAAGCATACAAATTTAGTTGTACTGCTGACTCAGGTTCACATGGTCATAATCAAACTTGTGAGAATTAACACGAACAAGTTCTGACGAAAAGTCAGTGCTCTGAAATATTAACTCTGCTTCTCTCCAAAGATGCTGCCTATCCCGCTGAGTTTTCTCAGCTGTTTTTGTTCTTAGTGTTGGCATCTTGAAAAATGTTTTTACTCTTTTACTTAAGACAATTGGCATCCCATTCATCACCTTCAGCCTTTATTCCCTTCATCATTGATGCACAGTGGCAACAGTGTACCATCAAAAAAAACCACTAAAGCTCTTCCAAATACCACTTTTCAGACATTGGACCTGTACCACCTAGAAGGACAAAGGCCACAGATGCATGAGGACATGAGCACCTACAATTTCACTTCCAAGTCACACACTATTCTGAGTTGGAAATATCACCACATTTTAGTGGTGCAGGCTCAAAGGGCCAAATGGCCTACTCCTGCACCTACTTTCTACATTTCACTGTCACTGGGTTAAAATCCTGGAGTTCCCATCCTAAAACCACAAGTGTCCCTACACCTCAATTATCACTGTGGTTCAAGTAGACAGCTCACTGCCATCTTCTCCAAAGCAATTAAAAATGGACAATAAATGCTGGCTTAGCCAGTAATATCAATGACTGAAGTGGGAATAAATAAAGTGCACTCGATATTAAAGTCATTTCAAATAAATGATCATCTGAAATTGTAAGTTTACCTTTTCTAACACCTCCATTACTGCACTGAGTTGTTCTCCTGTGGCCTCTATGTTAATCTTGCTTTGCAGTTTCTGAAGAATTTCGTTTATCAAATCATTATCCAAGGGTTGGTATAACTGATCAATCAAACCCCAGAAGAACTGAGAGTTAGCATCTGTAACTATTGTGATGTTTGCTATGTTGTAATTCTTATCCAGCTGAGTTCCTGCAGTTGGATTGTAGAGCACAACCTGAAATCGCTTTGGCAATGGATTTGAAGATGCCAATTCTGGAGTTAGGAGAATGTCCAATGGAACACTCGACTGCCCTGGTTGGAAAGTTAAAGTGCCTTCCGACTTTACAAAATCCATCCCTGCAATAGCTGGCATCACTAAGGTTTGGCCTACCAGTTCAGCCCTTCTTAATTCCTATAAAATACAAATTGAATACAAAATAAGATCATTTGTTTGAACTGAGTCAAGAAACTAAATAATTATTTCTCCTGTTGTTCCAAAATGTATTTGTTATTGTTTCATATAATTATTTCATAACTTTAATAGCTCTATCTACAATTAGTGCTTTTTGAATAAAAATTAATGAAATCGTAAATCCATTATAACAGAAACATAACAAAAAGAGCTAGCATTTGCTGACATATTAGTGGCATCTCAATGACACACATCACCACTAATGACAAAATTTCTCAAAAAATTGTTGTAAGGTGATACCTCTTGAAATGTAATTCACAGATGATCAATTTTTGTGTGAATTCCCCATTCGCTCTGCAAAAACTGCATCTTGCCTTTAATTGTGATTTTCATGACTTGTTGCATTTGCACATTTATTGCCTCTTAAATTTGCCACAGAAAGTTAAGTCTAGTAATTTGACAACGTATACCCATTGAATGGACTACTGAGGAAATCAAGGACTGAGACAGAGAAACACCATAATGTGAGCCACGGTGAGACCCAGAATCATCATCAAGCACTCTCTCCTCAAAAACAGACTCAAGTACATAAACCAACTGTGATGATGATCATCAATATGGCCCAGCTAGGGGTTCCTGGATTGTGGCGGCCTGGTGTGCTTTTGACAACCTGGGACTGAAGAGGGAGGAAGGCCTGACTGCTGAACACAGAGTGTGAGGCTTTCCCATAACCAGGAGGTCAATGAAGAAGCCAAAGAGGAACCATAGCAGCTGTGGAGAGAGAAATAGAGTTAATGTTCCAAGTCCAACATGGCTTTTCTTCTAAACTTCAAAGAATTATCTTCATTAACACTGTTTTTCGCTCCCCACAGATGCTGCTAAGTTTCTCTTGCTCTTACGAGTTTTCTTTTTCCAGAATTCCAGCAACCACAGCATCCTGACATACATGAGGGAGCACACAGACGGTACAGAATCTAGGCATGGCTTTATCACTGTATCCATTCAGAAAATTCTACCTCCAAACTCAAAGCATTCACTCGCTCACCTCTGCTAAAACACTGATTCCTTCATCCACCACTTTCTGTGATATGCAAATGAGGACCACACGATGTTCATGATAGAAATGCAATCTGTGTCAAAGTGCCAAGAGATCCGCAATGTCTCATCTCAAAGTAGATGAGAACATGGGTTCTAAATGCCTAGTGGTTAGCTGGATTGGTGGCAGCAGTTTGTCCGAGGCTGATTCAGGTTCCTTGCTTGAAGGAAGAACGGTTGTTTCTATGTTGTGAGACTGAGAAGTAGCCTGCAGCTGAAAATGAAGGGGTGGTCTCCTGTAGATGACGACTGCTCACAGACTATGGGTTTCCTGCTGGACTCAGCTGCATTCAGGGTTTGGTTGCTGGCGATCCCTGAAACATGGCACCAGCACCACCTTCCATGTCAGGTGATAGTATGGTCAACTGCATCATGTCCCTCTCCAGATGCCAAGTCATCAGTTATTTCGCCTCGTGGCCCTAATTGATTGGTCACTGGCAGGTTGTTCAGCAAACAGACAGTGAAGTGGAAAGGTTTTCGCCCTCGGTTCTGATTCCACAACATGTCACTGCACAAAAAAATTTCCAGCCTAGAATTTTATGAACAGGACAAAGGGAGTTTGAATAATGTTTATTCAAGGGCAGCCTATCTCTACTGGTTTCTACCCTTAGAAAGAAAGAATCCCTACAGAGTGGAAATTGAGTCCACACCAACCTTCCAAAGAGCATCCCACCCAGACCCACACCTTGCCCTATCCCTGTAACCATGTATTTCCCATGACTAATCCACCTAACTTGCACATCTTTGGACTAGAACACTAATACCCCACACAGACACATGGAGAACGTGTAAACTCCACAAAGGCAGTCATCTAAGAGTGGAATTGAATCCTGGTCCTGGCATTGTCAGGCAGCAATGCTAACCACTGAGCCACTGTGCTGCCAATTAGTTCTGTTTTATTCAGAAATATCTCACTGACAAATATTACCTCTCACTGAAGTAAATTTTCATCTCACTGTCTGAATGCTAATCTGGTGATCAGCAATACTTAAATGGCAGGAATGAATAAGCAAGCACTCCATTCCATTGATAAAGATCAAATGTAATTGGCACGGTGGCTCAGTGGTTAGCACTGCTACCTCACGGGGCCAGGGTTCAATTCCAACCTCAGGTGACTGCCTGTGTGGAGTTTGCACATTGTCCCTGTGTCTGCATGGGTTTTCTCAGGGTGCTCTGGTTTCCTCCCACAGTCCAAAGATGTGCAGGTTAGTGGTTTGGCCATGCTAAATTGCCTGTAGTGTTCAGGGATGTACAGATTATGGGGATTGGTCTGGGTGGGATGCTCAGTGTGGACTTGTTGGGCTGAAGGGCCTATTTCCATACTGTAGGGATTCTATGATCTATGTAACTCCTTATAGTGGAAAGATTTAGAGATGTTATTTACAATTCATCTTTTCCAAAATAAATTGCATTGTTTTTGCTCATCTCTTATGCATTTATAAACACAGAAAAAAACTTTCTGATTTCAATAAACTGTATATATCTGCAGACAGAAATTATTCCCAGTACAGAAAACAGATTGTAACTTGTGTGGTAGGAAACCAATGGAAGTGGTGACCATACCACATGACTGAATAGTCAGGACTGAGCCCATTTCTAAATGAACAGAAATCTCCAGTTCAACTTATACCTGTCTAACATAAATTAGTGCAGGTCATGATTTCCTTGCCAACTGGGAGGAAGTCTTGCCTCTGAGACTGGATAGCCAATCAGATGACCTGCTGCTCTCCAGTCCCAGCAGCACTCCAAGTGGGCTGGTTACAGCTGGAACTGCAACATATGCCTCACCAAAACTCCTGCTGGAAGCTGGAGGCAAGTCTGGCAATTTCGCAAGACCTGTCAGGCCCTGGTGCGAAGGATTATATCCACAAATAGGTGGCATGGGTGGATGGGGGCAAGTGGGAGCAAATCCCCAGAAGTGGGGACTCCTGTTGGCACAGGGTACGTAAACAAGTGGCATCTCCTCACCAGCTCACTGTTTGGCACCTAGGGTTTATCTGGCACTCTTGCTGTGTGATGTAGATATCTCTCTGTTAAAATACCAGCAGTGGCAGAGGAGACCCTTCAGTAGCCCAAGGATAGTTGGACTGTCTGACACCAACCTGGTGGAAGAGGGAACTATAATTCCAGCCAATTACCTTAACTTCACCAGATAAACAAAGATCTTACCAAGTGAGCACTTTTCCAGGGGGAATCAAAGAGCAAGGAACACATTACAAAGATTAGGAAAATAACCTTTTAAAGGATGATAGAGACAATGCTGAATACACACATGAAGTAAATCTCTGTGGATCCATCTCCCTTGTATATATGTATCTCATGTGTACATACTTCATGCCTGCATAACTACTCTTTGTGCTGTCTAATCTTGTTACTCTTTTCAACAATTTTGCCAATAGGTCTCCATCAATCATACATATCCTTTGTGAATGTTATTTTGTTTTTCTGTATTTCATTTTCTTTCTCAGAACCTTAAGACTAGGACCGGGGAAAACTGGAATGCTACTTAAATTACAATACTTAGTGGCACAGTAAATTAGTTCATTCTTGCCCTTGGATGAAGCAACTGGAGAAACAAACTACCCGCTTACAAGAAATGTAATGGGCCAGGAGTGGCTAGATGCAACCTTTAAAGGGAAAAAAAAATGTTAAAAAGACTCATCCACGAGAATCTAACAATTAATTACACCAAAAACTGATTCTTGCAGATTTATTTGTTTTTTATCCAAAGATTTTAGAAATGCCTTTGTTCAGAAAAGATGATCACTCAAATAACATGAATGTCATTATAGATTAAATTATTCTTGTACTATATGGAATCATTAAGAGCACATGATTATAGCCGCAAGGTTTTCTCAAAGTTCAACTTTTAACTGTATTTTATAATTGATAAGATGACTGTTCATCACAAAATAACTTACTGCATCAGATTTAAAAACATTTTTTCCACAATAGTTCTCACCTGTGTATGATAGCCAACACTGACAACTGCATTTGTACCAGCCTCCCTGATGACCTGCAGACTGACAAATGTGGCCTTTTGATGAATGACAGGAAGCCGAGATCCCACAGCGAAAAAGATCAGCTTGTGCTGCATATCACTCTCCAGAATGGTAATGTTTAAAAATCGAGCACTGCTATTTATCATGGCTCCAGCACTGACTTCATAGATTTCCACAAAAAACCATGTTTCAGATTCTGGGATCTGCAGAGCAGCATTCGAAAATGGTTAGTATGTAAGAAACATTGCCCAGTCTTTTCACAGCGCAATGTGAGTCATTGCTTAAGTGACACAATAAAACATAATGGCAGTCTAAAAATTAAATGTAACTTTAACATCAAAATTAAGTTGTCAGTTGTACTAACATAAAGGGACTTTTAATTAAACACAACAGGAAACATGCAAATTTCACTGTCCCATGCTCCAACTGAGACAAAGACAAAAATCTAAATTATTCTTGAGAGTTCATGAGCAACATATCAATCATATATTCATCAGTTAAGATGCAATAAACAATGACGGTATCAGACAGTTAATGAAACAAAATTCATATTTTATTATTTGTTACTGCATTATGTATTTCCTGCTACCATTGCAAAAGATTCCACAAGTCCCCTTTGAGTATTATGGGCTTCAATGCAAATAAGGTCAGAAGTCACATGAAACCAGGTTACAGTCTAACAGGTTTATCCGAAATCGTTTGACACTCTTGATCATCGGCAGAGACTTATTATTCAGCATGTTGACACTCCACTCACATCATCTGGCCGATCGTTTGATCTCTCGGCCTGTAAATTCTGTGCCTATATGCTCCTCTTCACATCACCTGGCGAAGGAGCAACACTCTGAAAGCTTACGATTTCAAATAAACCTGTTGGATTATAACCTGAGCAGAAGTAACACAACACCTTGTCCACCCAGTCCAACATCAGCACCCCCACATCTTAAATGCAAATAGACAGAATGAATTAATGGAAAATTATCTTTCTTTGATACTCTTATGTTAAAAAATTAACAATGTTACAAGCATGTTAACTTCAACATTGCACCTTTTGTCAGGTCACCCACATCAAACATATAAAGGTTTCTATTTCACTCCTTTGGGCCAGTTTTGGTGCATGCCTTGGTCATGGGGGAGCAGAAGCTCCAGGGAGAGCAGCTTTGGTAAACTTGCTGACCAAAGGTTTTCCGCTAGGAGCATGGATCCAGCCCCATTTTCTATTAATTTAGCCATGGTAAAATTCATTTTTTTTATTCATTCACAGGATGTGGATGTCTCTAGCTAGGCCAGCATTTATTGCCCATGCCTAATTGCCCAGAGGGCAGTTAAGAGTCAATCACATTGTAGTAGGTCTGGAGTCACACGTAGGCCAGACCAGGTAAAGATGGCAATTTCCTTCCCTAAAGGACATTAGTGAACCAGATGGATTGTTCTGATAATCGACAATGGATTCCTGGTCATCATTAGACTCTTAATTCCAGACCTATACAATACAGAAGAAGGCTGTTCAGTTCAATGTGATTCTGTGGTACACTCATCCTATTAATTTCATTCTGAGGAAGGGTCACCGGACCCGAGATGTTAACTCTGTTTTCTCCTTCACAGATGCTGCCAGACCTGCTGAGCTTTTCCAGCAACTTTGTTTTTGTTCTTGATTTACAGCATCTGCAGTTCTTTTGGTTTTCATTAAATTCATTGTCTGACTCTATCCTTTTAATATTTCAATTATTGCTCCTTTAATCTTTGAGCCAATAATCTTGTGAAAATTTTATGTAATCTGATTCCATCTCTCTTTCAGATAGTGAATTCCAGATCACAGCAACATTGTGTAAAATAGTTTCCTCATCTTTACTGAGGTTCTCTTGCTAAGGTGCGTCCTCTTGTTACTATCTCATTACTAGATTGTGCTTTTAAACGTAAGAATACCCACTTCCAAGCATAAGTTCCTGATAGGTTCAGGCCTCTGTTGGCATCATGCTCGAGCTGGGACGGTGCTTCAAGCTTGAAATGCACACGTATTTATGTCACTCCAAGCACTTTGGTGTACATCATTAACCCAAGAGAGAGAGTGTGAGCAAGAGCGAGTGAATGTATGAAGGCACGTGTGAGGAACAACATCAAATTGGCTTTACTGCTCCTATAGCACCAACAGTGCAACCCACTCCATTTTACAAGGGGTAACCACTGTGGGGCGGGAAGAGGTGAGGCCAGCAGCCACAATGACATTCTGTTTCAAACAAAGGTTCGACGTCAAATGACAACAACAAGCAATAATGTAATAGTACCATGATTACCAGTTTAGATGGAAAGTGATCAGAACCTGTATAGTTCTATCTTTGATTCATTCCATGGGAAAGTGTCGAGAAATGACCCCATGAAGGTAACTCTTGAATTATTTGAGAGCTCAAGAGGAGCAGGAGTACACTTTCAAAGTTCAAAAATTAATCTGGGATACTCACAGTCCAGGTCAAGGTACCACGCTTCAGTATGCCTTGCTGATTTGATTTTCAGGGTTTATTCCAGCATTGAATTGCATTAGGAAGGCTACTTAATGTCCTGGAACTTACCTGGAAAATTTAAATGGGGTTTGATCCTTAAAATCATGGGGTTACTTCATCAACAAAATGGACAGCAGACTAACTCCAATTTGGCTGCTCAAAAGTCAACGTCCAGTTCATAAAGAGAAAAACTTCCTCGAACAGTGTCCTTACAAGTAGTTATTTAAGTAGCAGTGTCTTTCTTGATACTAACCTTGTCTGGCTTGATTTCAATGACGATAGTACATTCAACCTCTCCACTAATACAATGGGTCATTCCCGATATAGCTGTCAGCTCACTGACCAGATCTACCTCATTACTTTGTAGTACAACATCTGATTTATTAAACGTCACACGCCACAAAATCTTCACGTCCTCAAAAGATCTGTAAATGCAAGATAAATGTCAGCTATGCAATATCTGGGGTAAAGTAATTAGTTTCTTAACACTGGAACATCTTTTAACAAAATCACACACTTGGATCAACTTCCCTCCATGAACATGAAAGTGAATAAGGCTCAGACGATAAGATCAGGTAGATTTTTAACTTCACCATCTGGACAGAAATCTGGGGAGGCAGTTCACATGATCCTCAGCAGAACAATCTAATTTTCTTTCCCAGAAATGTCTGCCCTTCAAAACTTTTCCAAAAGACCAAATGAAATAGGAGCAGTAGTACGTAATTTGGCCCCTCAGGCCTATCTTGCTATTCAATAAAATCTTGATGACTATGCGCCAGGCCTCAACTTCTCTTTTGTGCCATTTCCTCAAAACACTTACTTCCCTGATATTTCAAAAATCTATCAACTTCCTCTTTAAATACTTAAATATCTAGCTTTGCCACTCTGAGTTATAGATCCAGATATTGACTTTCCTTTAGAAGAAATTCCTCTGAATTTCAGTTGTAAATCAGTGTCCCTTTATTCTGTAGCTATGTTCCCCAGTTCAAGATTTCCACACTACATTCTCAACATCTATCCTGTCAAGCATCATCGGAATCTTGTATGTTTCAACAAGACCACCCCTCATTCCTCTAAATTCAAATGAATAAAGGCCTGGCTCATTTATTCACCCTTGATAAGTCAAGCCCTTCATTCCAGGAACCAGCCAAGTGAATCTTTTCCAAAGCCAATTTTTTTTTCAAATACAGGGACAAAAACTGTAGAGTACTCAAGTTGTAGCCTCACCAACACCCTGTCCAGCTGTAACAAGGCTTCCCTTTTATTTTTCACAACTCCCTGGCAACAAGGCCAAATTCCATATGACTTCTTAATTATAGCACCCAGGTCCCTCTGCATTACACTTTTTTGGTGTCTCTCTTCATTTAAGTAATAATCTGCTGTTTGATTCTTCCTACCAAAGTGCATGCTCTCTCACATTCTTATATTGAACTCCACCTGCCATGTTTTTGCCCAGTCACCTAACTTATGCATGTTCCTTATGTTGTCTTTGCAACATGCCCATAGCACTATTGGCAAATTTACATCACAAGTCAGTAATATAGATAGTAAATAAATTGATGTCCTAGGATTGATCCTTGCGGCATTCCACTAGCCAGGTCCTTCCAATGTGAATAAGACCAATTAAATAAGCCATTAAAAGACACACAAACCATTTTTGTGGCATATCAAGTACTTTCTGGAAATCCAAATACAATACATCTGTTAATTCCCGTTTGTCAACTCTGCTTGTATATCCCCAACAAGAACGAACAAATTTATCGAGCATGATTTCCTTTTCACGAAACCATGCTGACCATGCTTGATTACATTTAAGCTTTTCAAAATGTTCGGTTAGCTCTTCGTTAATAAGGACTGTGGCATTTTCCCAATGAGAGATATTTGTTTTGTGTTTTCTGTTTCGCTCCCTTTTTGAAACAGAGCATTATATTAACAG
Source organism: Rhincodon typus (assembly GCF_021869965.1). Taxonomy (NCBI): domain Eukaryota; kingdom Metazoa; phylum Chordata; class Chondrichthyes; order Orectolobiformes; family Rhincodontidae; genus Rhincodon; species Rhincodon typus. Next base: position 85,831,426 of record NC_063334.1, read on the forward strand.
TTTTCCAATCTGCTGGAACCCTCCCAGAATCCAATAATTTCTGCGATATTTTGACCACTGCCTCCACTATCTCTGCAGCTACTTCTTGCAAAATCCTTGGATGCAGACCCCCAGGTCCTGGTGATATGTTCACCCTTAGTCCCATCAGTTTGCCAAATACTTTGTACCTTGTGACAGAAACTATTACAAGATATTTCCTACCATTACCATCTTGCTTATCTGTTATCTTTCATGAGAGAGGAAAAAGGGCAAAACAGCAAAAACTGGATGTCTTTTTTTTAAAGCCAACCCCCAAGAAACAGTCAGAAGGTGATGAACCACAGTCATCCACTTCTGGATTAACTATTTTTTGCCCTAACCCTGCAACCACAACTGCACCTGAAGATCATGATGACGATGACCTGGAATCTACCTGGGAACAAGCTATTGTAGATCAACTAACATGTGATGACATAGAATTTATATTAGTTTTCATAGTTAAGGGACCTTTAGGGGGTTGTGATCACAAGATGATGGAATTTCAAATTCAGTTTGAGGAAGATCAACTTGGGTCACAAACCAGTGTCGTCAATTTAAGTAAGTGCAGTTAGAGGCATTGAGAAAGAGTTGTCTAAAGTGGGCTAGGAAATTAGTCTGAGTAGATAAGCAGTGGCAGGTAATTAAGCAGATATTTCATAATGTTCAGCAACGATTTATCCTGGTCAAAAAGAAGTGCTTGATGAGAAGGATGAACCACCCATAATTAATAAAGGCAGTTAAAGAAAGTATCCATTCAAAAGCTCATATCACAATCCTTTCTAAATATTTAACCTGTATACTTGTACAGACGGTCAAGGAGCCTGCCCAAACAAAGCACCTATGTAATGAATATCCAATTACATCTGAATGACTCTGACTGCACATTCAGCCCAACTTCGAAGCAGCTGTGATTTTCCCACCAGACTAACGTGGCTCTGCATCTTCTTTGACATGTTCTTTCAGTGTTTGTCAATTTCCTTAAGTCAACTCCCCAATGTCCCCTCTCTTCCCTTTTACAAGACCAGCCAAAACAATTTTTATCGTCACTTCCCTACTTGTACACAACCCTTTCTTTTGTGACAGTCAGTGCTCTCTGGCCTGCTTAATATCTTATCCTGTTTACATGCTAACTATGGCTTATCATTGTTTTTGTGTGGGATTTGATTGGTGGCACTGCGTTGAGGCCAGAGGATTAAACAACTCCAAGCCCCAAACTTTGTCCAGTCAATGCATTCTATACTCATACTGTCCAACCAAAGCCCATCAAGGCCAAAATTTGCCTATTAACTCCCAGTTAGTGTTAGAGATATTTGATTTCATTATGGTGCTACTCTATCTTAGCATGTAAAGATGAAGATCATTTTTATTCATTAAAATTGTACCTGTTTCTTTGTCTCTCAACAGTTAGCTGAAGCTTCCTATGTTCAGAGTCTTCATCCAACACTAGGTTACTTGGGGCGACCCATGTAAAACCAAAAATGCCATTCTGTATGTCACTTCCTGCATTGAAAATATATGACAGCTAAATAACGTAATTACATCAAACTGAAACAATTTAAAATTCTTTTCAAAATAAAAGCAGGTTTGAGGAATGCATGCTGCATTGATTTGCTTTGGCTGGGTTTACATCCAACCCAGGAAGAAAATAAGAATTGTTTTGTTCTAACTTTAGGAACTGTTAAACCAGTGCTCTAAACTGCACCTAAATGCTAAGTCCAAATTCAATTAAAACCCATTCCCAGTAATGGAACAGTCCTGAGGAAGGGTCACTGGACCCAAAACGTTAACTCTGATTTCTCTTCACAGATGCTGCCAGGCCTGCTGAGCTTTTAAAGCAACTTCTGTTTTTGTTTCTGACTTACAGCATCTACAGTTCATTCATTTTTTTTTTCCAAAATCATATATCGGCCATTGCCAGAGGTTGTTGAGCAAAAAGCAACAGATAAAAAGTAAAACAAAAAGAGGCACGTCAAATTCTAATTCTGGAGCATTGAGCCCCTTCCCTATGATGTTGTTGAATATGCAGCTCGATGAGGTGAGTGTGAGAAAGTTTATCCAATATGACACTGCAGGGCCATCCTCCACAGAGGATGCCATCCCTAATAGGTGTTACAGGGGAGTTCAATATCATTTGAAGGAGTTTGAGACATCTAGAGGCAGTGACAGCATGCAATAGATTCTCAAAATGTGTTGTACATGCCCGTCTAGTTTATTCATATGAAGTTTTCACACAGTTGTACAGATTCTGCTTTGTATTGTATGTGTACTCTTATTCTGATAGGCATACCTTCAGGATGCAAAGTGGAATGAAGGCCAACCTTACCATATCTCATCTGTAAAATGCACAGTCATTTACTGATATTCCTATTATAAATGTGAGTTGTATAATTATTTTTGTTTTTCTACAAGTAGACCTTTCAAACTACCAACCTCTTCTGATGAAATTTCTGGTGATGCACCTCATGTCACTATGATAGGATAAACCTGCAGAAAGAGTTTGCTGATCAAAATCATCAAATGTGCCTCTTGTCTGACATGCCCAAGGAACTCCAACAGGACCTCATGTACTCTACAAATTTCAACCCCAAACCCAGCCCTAATAGAAGAGCTCTGAAATCCACTAGCTTCTGGGAGCCAAAAGGAGTTTTGAAAAAGCACTAATTCTAGGAATGATGCCCGCTGCATACTGCAAACAGCTAAATAAGGGAGAAAATAAATAAAACACATTAGAAGTTTAAATTTAAATATAAATGTAATGTAGACAAGAAAAGAAGGTCAGCACATAATAACATAATAAGGAAACTGACCAAGGGAAAAAAGCCTGACCAGATCTTTGCATAACTTTCAGAAAACCTGGAAGCATTTCTTTTCTCCCAGCTATTTATAACATGCTTGTGCCTTCATCAAAGGGCGCAATCAGGAAGGCATCATGCAAGCCTAAGCTATGAGGAATGTGTTTGATTTCAACCAAAGCTTGCAACATGGAATGATGCCAAGGTGCACAACGCTATCCACAATGTGTTTAAAGTTCAAGGCGTTTGTGTGCAATCTGTGCTTTCATTACACTTGGCTTGTAAAGACAGGAGCAGAATATACGCCTCAAAGTGAATTACAAAAACTCTTACAGATAAAGTTCTGACTGTTTTGCACATGTTGACAAAATAACCTATTAACTGAGCACAATTCTACCATCCTGAAATCAATACATAAGTGATGAAATCATGCATATTTGGCTAACTTATTTTTAGACACCTTTTGAAATACAGTAGTCCACACCCTCCCAAAAAAAATCAAAATTTTAAAGTAAACGAAATGTTGTAAATCCAGGATGCAATATTATTCATTGATGTTTTTAAGAAAATCTTAATTAAAAGCCCAAAATCTACACAATATTGTGGAAGATTTTAATCCTACTTTCTTGTCCAAAACTAGGCAAGTTATAATTGCCAAGTCACTTCCCTGTATTCAGCTACCCAAATTCTGTCAACAGCAGTTTTATGCAGGCTTTTGGACAGATCAGCCATTCATTCAAAGCTAATGAGATCCTCTTTAGCACATGCAAAGTAGGAGTGCTCCTTCAGACTCATTGGATAGTCTTTATCTTGCTGTTCCAGTCTCTAAACCCCGATTCTCCTTAAACTGCCTATCCGTAAAGACCCTGTCGAGGTTCATTCTCCACACTTTCCCCGAGTACCAACATGAGTTCATGAATGCCCAATTTCCTGCAGCCCAGAAGCTACTTTCTGCCCAAAATGAGCAAGAAGTGTATCAGAGACAATACAGTGTGGAGTTGGAGGAACACAGCAGATCAGGCAGCATCAGAGGAGCAGGAAAGTTGATGTTGATGCTGCCTGGCCTGCTGTGTTCCTCCAGCTTCATACGGTGTTGTCTCTGCCTCCAGATGCTGCAGGTATTGCTATCTCTGAAGAAGTGTACCGGAGACATGTTAATGAAGTTCAAAGGTTTAAAATAACTTGGATACAATTTCTACAACAGCAGGTGAATGTCCAATACACCTTGTTCAGATCCATCTGGACTGTGGCTTTGGATTTTGTGAATAATATTGCACATTTTGACAGCTATTATATGCACAACTACAATTTAGTGAAATGAGGGAATATTATAAATGGGGCAACTAACGTTGGTTCATAACTGCCAGTAATATTTACTGAACATAAGCCACAATAAATAATATTTCAGGTACCTAAGATAATGATCTGCATAAAAGCCATGTAACCATATTCATCTTTTCCTTCCACAAGTCTTGCCCCTCCACGAGGATCTGTTAGGTAGACATAAAAAAACTCTTGTCCCTCTGGTTCATTATCATCAAAGATCCTGACAGATACACTGATCTCCCTTTGCTCATTCTGTAAAGTAACATTCAAGGTTTCATCTTCAAAATCTGCTCCTTCTCTGGCCCAGGAAAAAGTCGAGTTTTGTTGGACGTTTTGGAAAGGACTTTCTTCTAAACCATCTGCGGCCTTTTTTCCTCCAAACGTTATTACATTTGCACCAACGATCCCAGTAAATCCCAGTGTTCTTTGAATCTTAAGAAGCACTACATGCATCGTAGCATTCTCAGTATCCTCTAAAGTGTGTATTACTGTGGGTCCAATACTTAGAACTCCATTAGTGGCATCATTGGCAATAATGGTTATAGATGACACACTAAAGTCTAGATTCAAGTGAGGTTTCGCCTCTGTATTATTTGGCCCAAAACCCAGAACTTCAATGCTGGATAAATTTAGGTAGAATACTTCATCCATTTCTGGAATATTATCATTGATGATAAACAATTTAATGAATGCTTCAATCTGATGTAAAGTAAAGATGAGTTCTCCATTTTGGATGTGCTCATAATCTTCAGTAGGTTTGGCACTTCCTGCTGTTGTGTAATATGTCAGTTTTGTTTTATTGCCTTGGAAGCCAAACAATCTCTGGATATGTAAAGTAATTGTGCCTGTATCTTCCTCTATATGGACCTGCCTCGAATTGGGGGCAAGTTGGAAGACTCCAAGTGGCTCAACTTCAGCTACAGTGAATCCTGACCTATAAAAAATTAAACAACAGTAAGTATTGTTCATCCTTTATGTATGCATACATAAAAACATCAAAATAATCACGGATGACAAAGAACAGTCTGCCCATTGGCTGAAAAGTATCCTACTATCCTGTAGGATCTAATAGTTTCTGATCTCCATCAGCCTTTCCTGGAATTCACTTGAGGTATTGACCATTCTTCACTGAAACATAAGATTTTGAAGGAGGATTACAGTTTAGACACTGATATCTTGATTCCCTGTTTGGATATTTTAAAATATGGAGGCACAATCTCAATATAAACAGCTGATTGTCTAGGGCTCAGACTAAGGTGATAATTCTTAACTCTAAGGATTGCGAATCTTTAGAATTGTCTACCCATAGAGTCATAGAGCTTGGAAACAGTCCCTTTGGTCCAACTAGCCCACATTGACTATGTTCCCAAACTAAACCCGTCCACCCATCTGCGTTTGGTCCACATCCAGCCAAACTTTTTCTATTTGTGTACTTATTCAAATGTCTCTTAAACATTGTAACTGTACCTGCATCTACCACCACTTCTATCAGTTCATCCCATATACGAACCACTCTGTAAAAGAAGTTGTCCCCTCACATTCTTTTAAATCTTTCCCCCCTCACCTTGAAAATATGCCTCCCAGTTTTGAACTCCCTACCCTACCCTTTGCTATTCACCTTATCTATGCCCTCATGATTTTATAAGCCTTTATAACGTCAACCCTCAACCTTCTACTCTCCAGTGAAAACAATTCCAGCCTATCCAGCTGAATTTTTTTTAAAACTCAAATCCTCCATTCCAGCAACATCCTGGTAAATCTTTCTGAACACCCTTCAATTTAATAATATTCTTCCTATAATAGGAATATACCCCTTTCATTCTGGTATGTCTCAGGCATATGAGTACATAACTTCCTCCATTGAGAGGTTGGCAACCTGCTAGGTCGAGCAATTGACTCATATGTAACTGGCTTGCATTCTGGCATCACACTGTAGTGGCTTTGCAAAAAGAAACAAAGCACCATGGCCTTCCTCCAAGGGCCACTTCTTCTCAGGGAGGTAAGAAGGGGCCACTACATGCTGAGACACAGAAGCAGCACATGTCAGATTCCTGGGAGTCTCCTCTCAGGACATTGCCAATGGCCCCGTAATGCAATTAGCAGCAAAAATACAGCAGCAAATATGGTTAAAGGGGGTACCAAAAAGGCAAAATTAATGGTTTTTACGTAAATGCACATAGCATTTGAAATAAATTAAATGAATGAACAGTACAAATAAACTTTAATGGTTATGACCTTATAGGGATTATAAAGAAACAGTAATGAAGAATCAAAGCTAGGAACTAAATATTTAGGGGCATGTGACTTTTTGAAAGAGGCAGATAGGAAGGGAAGAGTGGTGGGGTGGCTTTGCTTGCACAAGATGGAATAAGTACAATAACAAGAAATGATCATGGATCAGAAGATGTAGAATCCATGTGGGTACAGGCAAGATATAAGAAAAGGAAAAAGACACCGGTCCATGGACCCTCTCTCAGAAGATGTACAATACGACAGGGAATTAATCAGGCGTACAAGATGGCATGTAAAAAAGGCAGTATAATAATCATGGGGGATTTCAATCTTTATGCAGATCGGGGATCTCAGATTGGCAATAGTAGCCACATGGAGAAATTCACAAAGTATATGCAGGATTGTTTCCATAAGACCTTAAAATATCGGAGCAGAAATAGGCAATACAAGTTTGAGGCTGCTCCACCATTCTCTCATGGTTGATATGTTTCTCAACCCCAGTCTCCTGCCTTCTTCCCATAACTTCCGATCCCCCTCATTAATTAAGAACCTATCTCTATCATAAAGACACTCAATGACTTGGGCTCCATAGCCATCTGTGGCAATGAGATCTGATTTTTGTTGAAGAACATTAGACAACATGTTGAGTATCCAACTGGCAATCAGACTATTTTGGATCTTACAATGTGTAATGTTGCAGGTTTAATAAATAACCTCAGAGTAAAAAAGATACCAAGGGAATTGTGACCATCACAGTTTGCGATTGAGAAACCTGGGTCAAAAACAACTGTGCTAAACTTAAATAAGGATAATATCATACAAATGATGGCAGAGTTCACTAGAATGAACTGGGAAAGGCATTTAGCAGAAAATATGGCTGAGGAACAATGGCACACATTTAATAAAATAGTTTATGATTCACAGCCAAGATATATCCCAGGAATAATGATAATAGTTTCGAGCAAGGAAATAAACCAATCATGGTTAACCAGGGAAGTGAAAATGAAAAGAAAATACATACAATGTGGTGAAGACTAGTGGAAACTCAGAGGATTGGAAATTTTTAAAAGTCAACAAAAGATCATCAAAAACAGGTGAAAATAAACTATGAGGCAGACTAACAAATGACATAAAATCAGATAGTAACTGCTACTTTAAATACGGAAAAAAGAAGAGATAGGCCTCAGAGAAATAGAGAAAAATTGCAGAAAGCTATAGAACAGGGATTTGAGAATCCTCATCATGAATCACAGAAATCTAGCATTCAAGTTCAGTGGATAATAGGGAAGGCAAATATGGTGATTGGTTTTGGTCCCCTCATCTAAGCAAAGATATATGAGCATTGGAGACAGTCCAGACAAGGTTCACCAGATTGATCCTAGGATTGAGGAGTTTGCTTAGGAGGAGAAATGAGTAGGATGGGCTTTACTCATTGGAGTGTTGAAGAATGAGAGGAGGCCTAATTGAAACATATCAGGTACTTATGGAGCTTGACAGAATAGATGTGGAGATGTTGTTTCCCCTTTTTGGGATAGTTTACGGCAAGACAGTGTAATTTTAGAGTAAGAGGTCATCCATTAAAGACTAAAATGAAGATTTTTTTTCTCAGAGGGTGGAGAATCTGTGATATTCTTTACCATAGATGGCTGTAGAGGCAGAATTGTTAAGTACATTCAAGGCTGAGATAAATTTTTAATCAATTAGGGAATTAAGGATTATGGGGAAAAGGTATCCCTGAAAGTTGCCACCAAGGTTGATAGGGTTGTTAAGAAGGTGTACGGTGTGTTAGGTTTTATTGGTAGAGGGATTGTGTTTTGGAGCCATGAGGTCATGTTGCAGCTGTACAAAACTCTGGTGTGGCCGCACTTGGAGTATTGCGTTTAGTTCTGGTCGCTGCATTATAGGAAGGATGTGGAAGCATTGGAAAGGGTGCAGAGGAGGTTTACCAGGATGTTGCCTGGTATGGAGGGAAGGTCTTATGAGGAAAGGCTGAGGGACTTGAGGCTGTTTTCATTAGAGAGAAGAAGGTTAAGAGGTGACTTAATAGAGACATACAAGATGATCAGAGGATTAGATAGGGTGGACAGTGAGAGCCTTTTTCCTCAGATGGTGATGGCCAGCACGAGGGGACATAGCTTTAAATTGAGGGGTGATAGATATAGGACAGATGTCAGAGGTAGGTTTTTTACTCAGAGAGTAGTAAGGGCGTGGAATGCCCTGCCTGCAACAGTAGTAGACTCGCCAACTTTAAGGGCATTTAAATGGTCATTGGATCAACATATGGATGATAATGGAATAGTGTAGGTTAGATGGGCTTCAGATTGGTTTCACAGGTCGGCGCAACATTGAGGGCCAAAGGGCCTGTACTGCGCTGTAATGTTCTATGTTCTATATATGTTCTAAGGTGGGAAAGTCATGTCAACCATGATCTCATTGAATGGTGGAACAGACTCAGTGGGCAACGTATAGATGAATTCAAATTAGCAGTTCTTTGGCATTAAAGTCTCACCTGAAAGACCATAAAATTTCTACAATAAAGGAATCCTTGGTAATTGTAGATGATAATTTAGCTCACTAGATGTTTAATAACAGAGCCCACTTTGTAACCTCCCAGAGAAACTGGAATGAGAGGAAAATATTGATGATAAAAAAATGACCAGAGGGTATTGCTGAGAAGGTGGGAAAAGTTAAAAAAAATCCTAAGATGATTTCATGAGGGGAGGTCACTTTGGATTCCTGCTTACAGCTTCCAGGAATGAAAGCCAGATCGATTTTCAGCAATGTTGTTCCAGACACAGTTAACCAGACAAAATAAATCAAAAAACAAAACTTGGAGCTTTTGCAAGTGGCTAGTCCAGCGTCCTGATTGCACAAAATCCAAAACAGGCTTTAAAGCAATGAAAAATACAAAGCAATATTTTAAAGAAAGACACAGGAAAACTGTAAAGGCTGAGAAAAGTATTTTGAGAACAGTGAAAAGAAGTGAATTAGCTAGCAATAAAAAAAAACACTCATATGCATACAACTTGGGGCTCTCAAAAACTTAAACATTAATGTTCACATTCAGTTGGTTTTACTATGGTTTGCACCATGTAATGTTGCCAAGACATGGTGAAATGTAGCAAATGGAGTCAGGGTAGGAGGCGTAGAGGTACCTGTTTCTGCAAACCAGAATGCATTGGGGTTATACAGGGCCTTGGTGAGAACATACCTTGAGTATTTTGTGCAGTTTTGGTCTCTCTACGAACATACAAACGCACAAATTTAGAATAAGACTAAGTCACTCGGCCCTTCAAACCTGCTCTGCCATTCAATGAGATCATGGCTGATCTGATTTTAATCTTAACTCTACATCCCTGCATATCCCTGATAATCTTTCATCCTATTTGTAATCAAGAACTTACCTGAGAAAGTATATTCTTGTTATAGAGGGAGTGCAGCAGAGGTTCACTAGGCTGATACTGGAGATGGTAGACTGCCCTATGAGGACAGAATGGTTCAACTGGACTGTATTCATTAGAGTTTAGACGAATGAGCAGCAATCTGATTGAAACATAAAATTCTAACAAAGCTGGACAGATAAGATGCAGGAATGATGTCTCGAACAAAGGGATGCAGTTTCAGGATACAGCATAGACCATTTAAGACTGAGATGAGGAAAAATTTCTTCACTCAAAAAGTAAGCGAACCTGTAGAATTCTCTACCACAGAAGGCTGTGGAAGCCAGATCACTGAACATTTTCAAGAGATAGAGAATGCTTTTAGAGTAATCAAGGCATTTGGGAGAAAGCGGGAATATGGCATTGAGAGAGAGAGAATCAGTCACAATCATATGGAATGATGGACGACTCTCAAAGTGCTGAATGGGCTACTCCTCATTGTTTCTTTGTTTCTGTTTTTACCAAGACTGACAAGAGCTGAGATATGAGTGTTGGCTAAACACTTGAATGAAAAGTACTAGATAACTCCTCAAGGAAGGTCCAAGCTCAGAAGACAAATGTGGCTGAAATCAGTGCCCCAATCAGTGCAATGGACTGCCCAGATGATGAGTGAGATGTGTCTTTCTTACATCTAGTGTTCCTCAGCAGTGCAGCTCATTTCAGTTACAATTTATCATTAATTTATGTTTAGTTCAAGTTGTTTCTAATTCACGTTAATGTTTGAGTTACAAAATGTGAAATTTTCCTTGGCAATTTATGAATTTGTGGGTCACAGTCAATTTAATTCTTTTGTTTTATGAGCCCCCAAGCAGACTGTAACACTATAAAGCAAATAAATTTCACAGTATATGTGATAGCATTGCACATTAGTTTGATGGTCAACAATTGACTTGAATTCATAAGTAGCTACAAGCAATAGCTACAAAATAAATCAACAATGAATGCTATAGACAAGTATAATTATCAATCATGAAAAATTTCTATACAACTGGTTGACTTTACCTTAGTTCAGCTTTACCAGAAGAATTACTATGCACTGCCGTCAGATGTACTGCGAATGATTCTACTCCCGTAAAGTTGGTAGTGGGTACAGTAAGAAACACTTGCTTGCTTTTTTCACCGTGCAAAAGGACAACAGAACCTTATGTAAAGTAAAAATTAAGTCATAAAACAAATTTTAGAACATAATGCAAAGGACAAAACATAATGGTGTCACATACGGATCAACTATTACCAGTTTACACATATAAATCAACAATGTTAAAGAATTAGAAATTGTTTCTAAAATTGAAATCATGCAGAAATATTTCTAAGATTCCAATAAACGTAGCAACTTTATGCTCGCATGACTGACAGATTGCATCAGAAAACCATCACCAATAGTTCTGTCCTTAATCAATGTCGACTTTGAGTGAATGATTGCTGTATTTATCCAATTAGCCTTGGTATTTTACCTTAGGGACTTCAGCTTTTATCAATTACAGTCCTTTAACTGTCCCTTTGTTGACTTAGAAGGCAGAGGCTGGTGGCAAAAGGCAGAGGCTGGTGGTGGAGGCTTGGTTTTTGGACTGGAAGCCTGGGACCAGTGATGCACAACAAGGATCGGTGCTGGGTCCACTGCTTTACGTAATTTACGTCAATGATTCGGATGTGAACATAGCAGGTACGGTTAGTAAGTTTGCAGATGACACCAAAATTGGAGGTGTAGTGAACTGCGAAGATGGTTACCTCAGATTTCAACAGGATCTTGATCAGATGGGCCAAATGGGCTGAGGAGTGGCAGATGGATTTTAATTTAGATAAATGTGAGGTGCTGCATTTTGGAAAAGCAGGTCAGGGCAGGATTTATATACTTAATGGTAAGGTCCTGGGGAGTGTTGCTGAACAAACAAACCTTGGAGTGCAGGTTCACAGTTCCTTGATAGTGGATGCGCAGGTGGATAGGATAGTGAAGAAGGCGGCATTTGATATGGTTGCTTTCATTGGTCAGTGCATTGAGTATAGCAGTTTGGAGGTCATGTTGCGGCCGTACAGGAAATTGGTTAAGCCACATTTAGAATACTGTGTGCCATTCTGGTCTCCCTGGTACAAGAAGGACATTGTGAAACTAGAAAGGGTTCAAAAAAGATTTACAAGGATAATGCCAGGGTTGAAGGGTTTGAGCTATAGGGACAGGCTGAACAGGCTGGAGCTATTTTCCCTGGCGTGTTGGAGGCTGAGGAGTGACCTTATAGAGGTCTATGCAATCATGAGGGGCATGGATAGGGTGAATAGCCAAGGACTTCGCCACAGAGTGGGGAAGTCCAAAACTGGGCAGCATAGGTTTAAGGTGAGAGGGGAAAGATTTAACAGGGACCTAAGGGTCACCTTTTTCACACAGAGGGTGGGTGCGTGTATGGAATGAGCTGCTGAAGGAGTGGTAGAGACTGGTACAATTACAACATTTAAAAAGGCATCTGGATGGGTATATGAATAGGAAGGGTTTAGAGGGATATGGGCCAAATGCTGGCAATTGGAATGAGATTTATTTAGGATATCTGGTCGGTATAGATGAGTTGGGCCAAAGGGTCTGTGTCCGTGCTGTACATCTCTATGACTCTAGTTTTCAGTTCATGAAATAAGGGTAATCCTACGAATTTTACAGAAATTTAGAGACATTTTATAAAGCTTACGGTGTGAATATTGAACCTTCTTGTACAAATGCATGCAACAATGCAACTTGAGGAATTGATATCCTGAGGTCCAAGCATGTCTGTGGAATATTAAAATATAATTCCTTTGTAGATACCTTATGCACTGTAACAATGCTACGACTCTAATTCTAGACCAGCACGGCCATCTAAGAAAACAGGAGTCTGGTCCACAAAACGTGTAGTTCAAAATTCAAAATCTAGCATGTTAAAAATATCAATAGCTTTTGTATATTAGCCTAGATGACCGAAGGCTACTAAACATACTAAGACCAGCAATGGAGTGAGCTTGGTTCATCTGTCCAGACAGCATCCCTAATAACTCCACACAATTTTAAGTTCACACTTTTGACACAGATCAACCAGTTTCTCTTGAATGGTACAAACCTTTTAATTGATCCCATGGAATTGATTCTGTGGGTCTCTTTTAAAGGGTCAAGCATAATTATTTGATGCCTGCATTTGAGATGAATATATGAGGGAATTCTAAATGATCAGGAGAAAGCAGGCAAGGATATGGGCACGGTGAATAAAATCCCTGAGAAGCAGCATGGATCCAACATTGTCCTGTCCAGCTCTGGATTTAACCTCGGCAGGTTTGTAGGCGAATGTGGGACACCCGTTCATGGTGGGGGGGGGGGGTGCAGCATCATGAGGTGACTGCTCAGGAGGAAGTTGACAGAAATTGGCTACTTTAGTGCACTATAAAAGCCCCTGGCTAGCACAGTGTAAAACATGTGTTGACAGGATTAGTTCTGTCAGCTTGAAATCACTGCTCTGAGAATCAATAGCAAAGCCCTGATATTAAGAGTGCCTCAGAGAATACGCGCCGGCGTCTCAAATTCCTTACTGTCGCTATTCTCTGCAACAAGGGAGTCCTGCATGCAGCAGTAGCCTGGCCCTCTGAGGAATAGCCATTGGATCTGTCACAGCCGCAGCAGCAGGACCAGAGTACCAATGCCACCGGTGAAACTGGCTCCTGCATAGCCGCACAACACACCACAGGGCAGAGTGGACAGGCAGAGAGCTCCAGATCAAAGCTCTTGACCCAGGAAGGCACAGTGGTTAGTGGTTAGCACTGCTGCCTCACAGCGCCAGGGACCCGGGTTTGATTCCACCTTCAGGCAACTGCCTGTATGGAATTTGCACATTCTCCCCGTGTCTGCGTGGATTTCCTCCAGGTTCTCCGGTTTCCTCCCATGCTCCAAAGGTATGCAGGTTAGGTGGATTAGCCATGAGAAATGCAGGGTTACAGGGATAGGATAGGTGGGTTTGGGCAGGATGCTCTTCGGAAGGTCGGCTTTGATGGGTCGGCTTCGGTAGGTTTGATGGGCTGAATGGCCTGCATCCATACTGTATGGATTCTATGATTCACCACAAGGTCTACAGGCAGAGGGCAAATTTTCTCTATATGATAGAGCAACAGCGCCTCAGGAGGCTCAGTCTCTTATGGCAGTTTGTTTCAGACCACCTGCAGCCTCCTTAAAATACATAGTGATCAACAAGATTCGCAAATCCTCAAATTCTTTACCTCCAGATCCTTCCAACATCTGTTGGAGATATCTCCTGGATGTCATGGTCTCCTATCATATACCACCCAGGTCACCAATAATGTGTTTGCCAAGGCCATAAGCACAGCAACATTAACACAGACGAGGTCACTCAAACCCAGTGGGGTGAATGATTGTATGATGTAGCAATCAAGGTGCCTTCAGATCAGCCAGGAGTCTTCACAAATTGGAACGACTTCCATGCCCAGGTGGTCCAGGTGGTTTGTTAGGATTGCAAGGTCTTCATGTATGTCTGCACCAGATAACCAGGAGGTTTCATGATCCATTCTCCATCATCTACATCTCCAGTAGATTTCTAAGCCACTTCACGGCCCCAGCATTTGACTCATGGGAGATAAAGGCTATCCACAGAAGATCTCATTGTTAAATCCTGTGAGGAACCATTTTCACTGAACCAAAGGAGAAATAACTCAGGAGCCAAATGATCACCAGGGTAAGTTATTGAGTTGTTCAAGCTATGATTCAGGTCTGGAAGCACCCCTTGCATGATATTACAGAATGTCAGTTGAAGGATTACTCTTCATGCTTTTGTATTAATTTACAGTTACACAACTACAGCTTCAGTCTGCGTTGTTAAGGGTTCAAGTGAATCACCAGCTTATACCAAGAAATTCCATAAAAATAAACACTACTAATATACAATTAACAGTTTTCAATATGCATAAGTCAGCTGGTATGTACATGTGCAAACATTTGAGAGTTCTTTTGGAAAATCTATGCACCTCACTCCCTCACCAAACCAATGATCTATCGTATTCCTACAGTCAGTCAGCCAGTTGATCAGTACATTCTCACTCCTTCCCCCTCAAACAGAGATCATTTACCTGAGAGCTACCATCCTGGGTGACTGGGAAGGCAACAAAATTCAGCAAAATAATCATTATACCTCGATTTACATTGATATAAATACCTAAGTGAGTGTCCTTATACATCTATCATTTCTTTGCTCAATTGTGTATTATTATTATAAAACAATGGAATCAACTGAGCTGGAAGCAGACTGCTCATTCTCTTGCTCTTGTGGTGGAGATCATCTGGGTTTTGGTCTCCATGGAAGCCCTGTTAAAAACAGCCCCAACCTGTGGAGGGGATGTGCAATGAAGGAATGAGAAGTGAGGTGCCTTGAAAAGTTTCCCACTGGCATTTGCCATTTTTCCAGCACGTCTCCAATGCTTACTTACACTCCCCTGTTGGTAAAAGCTGCAGAGCACTAGGCTGCACATCAGTGAAGCACTGATCTACCAAGGCCAGGCTTTTGCTCCACCTTGTGTAAAGTGAAGAACAGACTGCGTTGACCATTGATCTAATTCTGTCTGCAATCAGTGGTCTGCCATGCCTGATGTTCCATGCAGGAGACTACTCTTTCCACAGAGCTGGATATCAGAGCTAATATTCGTGATCACAGCACAGATAATAGAGATTGACTCCTCCAATCTCTCTCCAAGGGTGTGTATTGCCTCTGGAATGCACACACAAAGCATGTTGAAGCTCCAGAAGTTCCTTTATCATACATGTTTGCTGAGGCTCAACTGCTACGTCTGGCCAAGCAGAGTTTGGGTCTTCTGGACAGTCTGGAGGAAGCTCTCTCAACACTGACACTTCACCATCACTGGATCCAGCTCACATATGATAGGAACATCACAATTTGAAAACCTAGCTGTTTCTAATACAGGGCCCACCAAGGTAAGTATCTGCAGCTGTACAGGATATGAATGGGTCTTGTGACAATCCATTCTCAGAATATTTTCTCTCCCCCGAGCTTTCCTCACACTACTCCCTCATTGTCTCCACCTCTGAAGATTGTGCAGGAGATCAAAGACATGAATTGGTGCTGACACCGAGGAAGGATATAAACTCAGGATGGTTCATATTGTGACAGTTCAGAGAGCTGTGACATCAACACAACATGAGCGACTGTTCGGTGTTAAGTGACAGTACCTGTGGGCCACACACTAGTTTTCCATCACTGATACTGCGTGTGTGCTCCAATTTGACAAACTCCAGGATCTCCTCCTCCAATGAAGTCAGGTGGTGATGGTAGAAAGTTCACCCTGATTCCATGCAGCTCCCTGAATTGATGGCCTCTCTTTAAGGCAGTGAGTTACGTAAATATAAAGACTTACATTTAAACAGTGCTTTAACAACATTTTTTACAGCTAATTAAGTGTTTTCAAAGTGTTGTTAGTGCTGTAATGCAGTAAACAAGTGAGAAATGAAATGTATGCTGAAAAAGAAATGATAAGATTTAAGGGGGTGACAGTAAGGGATAAGTGCAAGAAGGCAATAAGTCTATGTAGCATCCACAGAGTTGGAGATTTGATGAGGTGGCTGGGAAGAAACAAGTTTGTGGAAAAGTGAGAAATGTTGTGCAGGAGAATGCAAGGGAAATCAGAGTGAAATGGACACCACTTGAAAATGGTAAGACACTCACATTGCTGGACCTAACTAGAGTATTAAATTTTTTCCGGTATATCCAATTCCTGGACTGCACACTCCTGCTGCTCTCGTCCTGCTTCCAACCACACTGGCTTCGTCATGCTTCCCTCTTCCACCCATACTCAGGGATAATGACTTTGCTTCTATCTTTCAGCTCGTCCTCCATTTTATCCTTCAGGATAGGGTCTAAAATCCAAGGGTGACAGACTTCTGAAGTCCTCCCTCCATTGTCCACCTTTCTGAATGTTTCACAAGCAGGACTTCCTGCAAACACTCATACTCCTGCCAGGGTCTCTTTAAATAGAAAGTCCTCACTGACACATTGCATACTCGATCCTGTCCTTCCTTGGCTGTTCAGCAAGCACTCTCCACATCTCAGGAGGGATATTATCGCCATGTGGCGGTGTGGGGAAGGGGCAGCAAAGGTTCACCACACTTGTTCCCGGCATGAAAGGACTATTATTTGAGGAGAGATTAGTTAAACTCGGCCGCATTCTCTACAGTTTCCAAGGATGAGAGGTGATCTCATTGAAAACTACAAAAGACTTAAAAAGGGACAGAGCAGTTGCAGGTAAGATGTATTCACTGTTTACAGAGTTGAAAACCAGGAGACACAATTTAAATGCCATTCAGGACTGAGATGAGGAGTTTTTTTGTGACTCATGGGTTTATGAATCTTTGGAATTCTCTACCCCATTGGGCTATGGAAGCTTTGTCTTCGAGTATATTTAAAGTAGAGGCTGACAGATTTCTGATCATCAATTGTGCGAAGGGTTTGGGTATAGTGTGGGTGAAAGGTACTGAAGCGCTCCATCAGTCATGATTGTATTCAATGATGGAGCAGAGTCGACAGGCTGAATGGCCCACTCCTACTATTGTGTTCCTACATTCCTCTGTTCCTACTCACAGCTTCAGTTCCTGAGCCACTATAGGTACCAGGCCTGAAAAAACAGAAATTTCTGCTCCATGAGATAGATATGTGAGGAAAGTAAAGTCAGACTGCTTTTATCAATCACACATCTCTCGATTAAATACGATAAACTTTCATCAATGGCACTTACCAAATGCAGGTTTGATATTACCAGGTGTAAATCGAGTAGGAGTCATACCATGAGGGTAGCCACTGCTCCACTCTACAACTACAACTCCATAGACACCATTTCGTGTTATTGTGGCACTACAGGTACCAGCGGAAACATCTGATACTTCAAGAATCAAAGATTCAAAGCCAACCTAAAAAGAATAATAACATTCAACAACCACAATAACGTTTGACAACTGCAAAACTGCTGAGGCTTTAAGGAATTAATTACAATCAGCATCAAAAAGAGATGTCCATTTCTTACATATGCATTCTGTACAAAACAAAAAAAAGTATACTTTTGTTACTCTAGGTAACAATTTTTGCATTTCAAATTCACTTAGAATTCATAAATCACTTGAAAGTATTGCTGCAGAGTGTGATATGCCAGAATAAAATTACGCAGTAGACAATAGTGTGGCATTTATTAAATTCTTGAACAGATAATCTAGTTATTCAGTCAGAGGTCCCAAAATTTTTCAAATAAAAACCTAGACTTTCATCCCAATAAATTGCAAATCTAGCCTTTTTGTTTTAAATAGTAGAATTTATTCCTTTGTTCCAAACATTTAAGGTTACCAAAGTTTCCAATGAGTTTTCAGTATTCAAACCATAAATGCAACTTTTGCCTATTCTATCCTGTCAGTCCCATTGAATCAATCACAGCTAAGATTATATTGGATCACTTCCTTCTATCACATATCATCCACATTCCATTTTCACATCCCAACAATAAATCCTTCTGTTTCTGTCTCTTGAAAAATCACTACCCCCTCATTCATTTACAACTACACTTTCAAAGTCCCAACTGTCTAGCATTAGGTTCTCCATTAATCATATTATTTTTGTAGCTATGGATTGAATAAATCCCACATTCACTCCACGTTTGATGACCAGTTATAAAAACAACAGTGTTCTCTCACCCCAGCTGTTTACCTGTATGGCCCTTATCTCCACTCCTTTTAGTACCAATGGATGGAGACTTAAAAGGATATGGCAGACAAGCGGTTTAATCAGCCACTGCCAGATCTGACTGAGCCCCCAGATCACCCTCAGGTCCTCCTCTCAGTTGCTACAATTGCTTTTCACTGTATCAGTGTCATCTTGTTATACAACATGTTACCCCATCTTCTTCTTTTAACTGTAAACCTCTTCTTAAACCCTCTGCCCATCCCCTCTACCCTCAGCTCCAACAAACAGTGTGAAGAACTCATAGGCATCTTTGTAAGATCAAGGCGACTTGATCAGCTGCCTCTGTCTTGCCCTCACTTCCACTAGCCCACAGGGCAAACTTCTACTAATGCTCCCCCTCCCCTAGCCTTGAATTCACAACTTACTCCAGTTTCTCTTGTTATGTTCCCAGCTGATGTTAATATTGTGCAAGTCAAATCCCAGACAGAAAGCTGGCTTGATAGATCATATTTTGTTTAGTTTTGGTTTTAATCAGGTGGTGGCTTACTCAAACTTAAGCTCTCGATTTTATAGATTTCATTTTAATAATAAAAACAGATTATTTCATAACAGAAATGAAGATAAAATAAGTAAATCCAAACTATTTATACATAAGTTTAGAGATTTTGTAACACACATTAATAGATCTAATATTATTAATCCCAAAAACACATCTTCACAAATGCTAAAATGATCACTTGTACATTACTCACACCAGAGAAGAATTCCTTTCACTAATATGTTGATAAGAAGCTTAACTTAAGTGTGATGTCAACGCCCAGTCTAAAAAGTCTGATTGTCTTTACCTAGAGCTTTCATACACCCAAATTTAAACATTCTCAGCTTCAAATAGCCTTGTCAGAGTTTCATTTAAACACTTCTGGTCTGAAACTTATGCTAAATTTCTTGCTGTAAGGTAACTTTTTCCTTCTCCCTTTCTCTGAGCATCTTCATCTAAGACCTTCTGCAGGGCTGCATCAAACTGAAACTAAAAAAAACCTTTATTGTCAAGCTATGGATGTATTTCCTAAGCTTAAAAAATTCCAAAATTTTCTGACAGAAACCTTGATGTACAATCGTTTACACTGCTCACTCATAAACCTTCATTATGTAAATAAAAACCCATTATTTCCGAAAGCTATTCCATCAAGCTGTTTTAAAACAAATCACCATGACTACAGAAATACCTACACATTAATCATTAACTCTTTCGATAGAAAAAACCCACATCATCAATTCAAAACTCAAAAATCCAAACTTAAAATAAATTATATTATGTATGTGTATAAATCTTTCAGTTTACATCGCACACTCCTGTCTCACCTCATGCCTTTTCTGAGCTCATTTTGGCCACAAAAATTACCTCCTTTCATTCAATTCCAACAAAACTTCCCAATTTCTCCTCCTAGTCCCCATCTTGGCTGATATTACAAATGGTTATCCACATTTAAATCCCTCCGATCAGGTTTCTGCTCCCACGACTGCACCATAACATCGCTTAGCAAGTCACAAATAACATTGTGACAACTAATTAACTGCAACAAAGGTAAGCTTTCCTTCCTTTCCATTATTGAGCTGCTGCAGCCCTTGATACAATTGGCCACCCCCTTCCTCATTTAATGCCTCTCCACTGTTATCTATCTTGTAGGACTATTCTTGCCTTGTTCAATTCTTATCTCTTAAATCATAATAAGAGAATGACTTGCAATGGCTTCTCTTTTTGTTCTGACTTCATTATCAATTGTATAAAAAAATGCCCTTCAGTTAGATCTAAAGACACAGCATTATTTTCACATGTCTGCTGTAAACACCCAGCACTGCCCAACCACGACCTCTGTCAAATCCTCCACTGTTGCTAAATTATCAGATTTTCTGACATCCTGTAGAGAACCAGTAGAAATTTTATCTAGTTAAATATTAGGAAGATTAAACTGATTTTTACCATCCTTACTGTAAGCTCCACCCCAAACCACCTACTTCATCTCTCCCTAGCAACACCGATTAAAGCGATCTACTTGAGATCACATCTAATTTGGAGAGGAGCTTCTAATCTCACATTTGTGCCATCTCTTGTGACTGGCTGTTAGCGTGTCTGTAGCATCACCTGATTTCAGCTCTGTCACAGCTCAACTCCTGTCTAAACACTCATTATTCCTAGACTTAACTTTTGCAATGCACTTCAGTTGGTCACCCAGTTATTAAGACTTAATCTGTAAATGTAGTAAGGAGTCCCATCTTTGCATTCCAAATATATTAGATACAGATAAATGAAGATTACAAACACATAACTGAATGATTTGATTAAAAATGGAATGATCTAAACAAACTTTGAGACAATATCTTCATTTATTTAGGATAGAATATTATCTATAGTACATAAATAAGGTAATCCAAAACGCTGCTGTCATTTTTTGAACTGGCAATAGTTTCTGTTTCTTACGTGCTTGCTAACCTACACTGGCTCCAAGTCAACCAATATCCCAATTTTAAAGTCCTCAACCTGGTTTTCAAATCCTTCAATGGCCTCATCCTCCCCAACTCCTCCAGATCTACAATCCTCCAAGATATCTGTGCTCATCTAATTTTTGCCTCTGGTTCAATTTCTTTTTCTTAGTTATTTATTCATTCATTCTACTTTTGGTTGTGGCTTTTGTCACATATACTCAATGCTTATTGCATGCCAATTGTGGTTAACTATATCCAAATGGAGGGCATTGTTTGTATTGTTACTGCTGACATGCACAGTGGTGCGTGGCTGAGTTCAGAGGTTTGATAATAGCAATGTTTCACTCTGGATAAACGTACACTGAACAAAGGTGGAAACTGGTTTCATCCTTC
Source organism: Rhincodon typus (assembly GCF_021869965.1). Lineage (NCBI taxonomy): Eukaryota > Metazoa > Chordata > Chondrichthyes > Orectolobiformes > Rhincodontidae > Rhincodon > Rhincodon typus. The sequence goes on from NC_063334.1 coordinate 85,852,801, forward strand.
ACCAACTGACAATCAGGAGCACAACGTTCAGAATCCTGAAATGCCCTCCCTTCAACATTCCATCCCTCTTTCTTTTTTAAAATACTCTTAAAAAGCTAACTTTTTGATCAAGCACTTAGTCAGGTAACTTAGTGGGCAGTATTTAATCCCAGGGATAGAGCTCTTGCCTGCTGGCTGGAGAAAGATCTGAAGAAGGGTTCCCCACCCAAAACATCAACTTTCCTGTTCCTCTGATGTTGCCTTCACTGCTGTGCTCCTCCAGCTCCACACTGTGTTATCTCCGACTCCAGCATCGGCAGTTCTTACTATCTCTGAAATTCACTGACTTCTTTTGAGAAATATTGGAAGTTGAAATCAAACTCAAAGTGGGCATTCCTTGAAACAGTTAATGTTGTGTCTAGATTCAACACAAGCTGTTGTGTGACTCAAATTTGTATCTCCTGCAAAAGGAGAATCAATTACTGTCTGGTTGAGCAGAACGAAAATGATTGAACTCTGGTGACAGAGTTCGCAATACTACAATGTGTAGATAATTTTTTTCACTCATATTGCACGGATCAGTATTAAAATTCTGCAAACACAGATCAGAGGAAGAAGCACAAGGTCTTAGAATCAACAACATGATAATGTAGTCTCTAACCAATCAACTTCTCCTCTCAACAAATAACAAGATATTCAATCCAAAATTATACATGTTTAAAAAAAAGTTACCTCAGAATTTGCTGCTTCCTCTGGGACAAATATAGTGGCAGAGTTAGTCCCAGTGAACAGTCGTGGAGGAACGGAAGGATTTTCATTCAAAAGACTTGCATTTATTAATTCAATAGAAAGATTAAAATCCAGTCCAAGGAATGTCTACAATGTCAAAAGTAGATATATATTAATTAATAATCACACTCGATTGATAGAAATGAACGCCCACTACTCCACTGCCTTACCATAGCAGTCTTACGTGTGTGACAAGCTGCAGGATACTTCAGTGCAGCATCGCAAAATTATTTTTCATGCGATATGGCTACTGCTTGCTGAGCCAGAATTTATAGCCCATTCTTATTTGCCCTTCAGAAAGTGGAGATGAGCTGCATGCTTGAACTGCTGCACTTACACCAAGTGGACTGCAATGTTGTTAGGTAGGGAATTCCAGAACTTTGACCCAACGATACTGAATGAATGATGACATCTTTCCAATTCAGGATAGTGAGCGGTTTGGAGGGGAAGTGCAGCTGGTGGTGTTCCCATTTATTTGAAGCCCTTGCCCTTCTAGACCAAGTGGTCTCAAATCTTTATAAACATAAGATCACTTTTTGAATTTATGCGCAACACAGCACTTGCCACTTATATAGAAGAAACAATTTATTTTTACCACAAGATAAATTTAAAACCAAGTAAATATAATTGTCCATTTTTTTCTCTACTCACCAAGTCTCAGTGTGACACTTGTGGCTACACATGATCTGACAGTGCCTTGAAGTCTGGGTTGTATTTTGAGACTGCTAGTCATATACTGACCATCAGCTGTGAGGTGAGTGCAATACTCGGACTTGATTCTCTTCATTGGGAGAATATCATCTCACAGAGGTATGTGCAGTTAAAGTAAGAGTGGGTACTTTTTCTCTGTTTACGAGTCCCCAAAATCACTGTCTATTAATCAGTTCAGTATTATTTTGTATAGTAATTATCTCCATATTAACCCCATAGCTTTGTAAATCAAACACCTGATAGAATTCAGTAGTCAACCCACCAATATCTACTTGAAAGAATGGATTTGAGACAAACATTCTAATTTGTTCCATCACATCTAATTCCTGAAATCACCTGTTGAATTCCTCTGCTAACTTTCTCAGGTGGGCACAGTATTCTCAGTACAATCTTTTTTTTTGTCTGAACTTTTTGTCTGATTTTTTTCTGGTATTTTCTTCACAACATTGCATGCTGATGTTTCTTTCATTCCACGGTTTAAGAAAAGATTTCAGGCACCAGAGCAAAAAATGGTCACAGGACCTTCCCTCAATTTGACTAGCCTCACTAACCATAAACAGCATCAAGTTCAAAAAGTAAGGATCTAAAGAAGCAATGCTGAAGGACTCTTGCTCAAATCAAGTTTACAATTTTAACAATAACTTTTGTGACATGGGAAAAGTCCATAATGTTATTCACTAATGCTTGCTGGTGGATTACACAGTGGTAATTGACAAAAGAGGGGATATCAGGATCATTTCTGCAAAATGTCATAAAGCACATATGTGCAGCAAGCATCACTGACATACCATCAGTTGTGATGGAACCAGCTTCATGATTGGAGTGTTATTTTCGAGTCTGTACCTTTTTGAATTTATTGGAGATATATTCATCCTTTAAGGGGCAAAACAGTGAGAAATCCTTGTTAGTTATGTCCTTAAAAGCATTGTGCACAGAAATAATCAGCTGAGTTGTGTGGGTCACATCAATGCATTTATCAAACTGTAGGGAGAAGCATTTATAGTCCTTCAGGCCCTGCTATAGTTGTTGAAAGACATGTTTGCGCAAAGACTCAATTCATCTTGTTGCTGTGGAAGCACCAAGTGACATGCCCTGTGTCCCTATCAAAATCTCTCATTTGTTCTTAAAGCCTTTGAATAAAGAGTCAGCTGCTAAATCATGTTTACTTAAATAATTTGCCATTGGTGAATGACTTCTTGTGTTTTGCCAGAAGTAAGGTACTGCTACAACACTGGCATCTGCCTGACAATGTGGAAAATGGTCCAGAGATGTCCTGTATATGAAAAGCAGGGCAAAACCAACCGGGCTAATTATCACCCATCAATATATTTTTAAACATCAAGTAGAGTGATGAAAGGAGCCATCAACTCCTTGTTTTGCAATAAACTGGTCACTGAGGCTCAATTCTGATTCTACTACAGCCATTCAGCTCCTGACCATATTACAGCTTTATATCAAAATTGAACAAAAGAGCTGAATTCCTGAAATGAGTTGAGAATGACTGCCCTTGACATCAAGGCTGCATTTCACCACATGTGGCATCAGGGAGCCCTAACAAAACTGGTATTGATGGGAATCAGGGCAAGGGTGGACGTGAAAGAACTTTCCGCTGGTTGGAGGCATACTTGGCACAAAGAAAGATAATTTTGGTTGTTGGGGGATAATCATCTCAGCTTCAGGACAACTCTGCAGAAATTCCTCGGGGTAGTGTCCTAGGCTCAACCATCTTCAACTGCTTCATCAATGACCTTCTCTCCATCATAAGATCAGAAATGGGGATGTTCACTGATGATTAAACGATGTTCAGCACCATTTACAACTCCCAAGATAGTGAAGCAGCAAGGTCTGCACAGCATCCCAGTTTGGGCTGACAAGTTACAAGTCACATCCATGCCACACAAGTTCCAGACAATGACTATCTTCAAAAAGAGAGAATATAACCATTACCTCTTGGCATCAATAGCATTACAACTAATGATTCTTCCACTATTCTGGATGTTATCATTGACCAGAAATTGAACGAGATGAGCCATATAAATACTATAGCTACAAGAATGGGTCAAAAGCTAGAAATCCTGCAATGAGTAACTCACCATTTGATTCCCCAAAGACAGTCCACTGTCTAAAAGGCACAAGTCAGGAGTGTGATGGAAAACTCCTCATTTGCCTGAAGGGGTGCAGCTCTAACAACACTCAAGAAGTTTGATCCCATCGAGGACAAAGCAGCTTGTTTGATAGGCTCTACAACCACAAACGTTCGCTCCTTCCACCACAAACAATCAGAAGCAGTGTGTGCCATCTACAAGAGGCAATATACTAATGGCAAAGCTCCTTAGAAAGCACCTACAAAAACCACAACCACCGTCATCTGGAAAGCGAACAGCAATAGATACATGGGAATACCATGACCTGCAAGTTCCCTCCAAGTCACTCACCATTCTGACTTATAAGTATATCACCATTCCCTCAGTGTTATTGGGTCAAAATCCTGGAACTCCTTCCTTTGTGGCATTGTGGGTGAATCTACAGCAGACTGTAATGGTACAGGAAGGCAGCTCACCATCACCTTCTCAATGGTAACCAAAGATGGATATGTAAACTATGTGATTTATATATAATATATATTTAAACCATTTATTCTAAGTTTGGGCTTTTTTGGTTCTTGAGTTAATATTGTGGGTTTTCTGTGTGGCTGAAGTTAATAATAAACTTGGATGTATTTCTGTAGCCACATACTTTTAAAAAAATGTTGAGGCTTTGCTTTAGAGTTAATGGGCTTTTGTGCACCATTTTTTGCTTACATTAAACTTCTTAGATCCAGAATGGTTTGAGATTTTTGGAATTTGTTTTTTCTTTTAAGCTTAAGTGCAACAGCAATAGCTTGGTGACTTTTTCTTTTGGTTTACTTTTATTTTAGGCAGAGCTGTGAAGTCCTTGGATGAAGATGGCTATATTGTCCATTGCTCTTAAGAAGGGAAGAATTATAATGAACTTGCTCACTTTAGAGAAAAAAAAGAGCCAGTGTTAGCCCCAGACTAGAAGTGTTGGGATAAAACCCTGAAAAGATTACTTACAAGATGGGTTTAAGTTCAAGTGTGTAAAAGCTCCAGGAAGAAGCTATCTGCAATCCTAGCAATGTTAGACTCACAGGTGACTTATATCTAGTGAGGTATTAGCACTAGGTTTGAGTCCTGTACAAGTAATCTTTTTAGGTAATAGACAAAGTGCCTTTTGGGTACTGTATCAGGGCATATTTTGAATACCATACAAAAGCTGCCATTTTTCCTTCTAATTTGTAAGGAGTGCTTTGGGGTTGTACTGGAGAGGTGATACTATGATGTTAGTATCCCATAAGTATTAACCCAGAGACCCAGGTAACATTCAAATCTTCCCATGGTAGATGGTGGAATTTAATTTTATAAAAATCTGGAATTAGAAGTCTAATGATGACCATGTTAAAAGGCAGGAAACTATACCATACCTGATATAGCCTACACGTGACTCCAGACCCACAGCAAGTAGCTAGCCCTTAACTGCCCTCTGGGCAATTAGGGATGGGCAATAAATGCTGGCCTAGCCAGTGACGCCTGCATCCCAGTAAAGACTAAAAGAAAATTTAATTATGTCATAAGCAGATGGTTTATGCTCATTTCTTTTGTTAATAAACTTTTGTTTCATCATTAAAAAAAACTGCAGAATTAAGGGCATTTGTTTCAGTAAGAGGCTACTTTGTAAAAGCAAAACAAAACAACGCATGATTTATCATGTCCACTTTCAGTCTCAAATCTGACTTATTCAAAAATATCAGCTGGGATCATGACATGGGCAATAAACATTGGTCTAACCAACAGCACGCACATCCCATCAGTTATTTTCAAAAAATCATCTTAAGTGGGGTGGGGGGGGGGTAGTTGAAAAGGTGGGGTTTATGTAGTAATCAGCAGGTTGCTTTGTCCAAGTTTGACCTGGTGCCATAACACTTCATAGTATCCTGAATCAATGTTATGGATTCTTGCAGTAACTCCCACCTAACTGTACACCTCTGTTCCACCACCTCTGCTGAGTCTATTTTGTCTTGTAGTTAGGTAGTTCACATCTAATTTTTTTCTCCAACATCTACTCTTAAAATTATGTCAGTGACATCATCATAAAGTAGTTAAAAATGCTAACAAAGCATGGAAGATATCACAGAGGCAATTAAAGAAAAAAGGATAAGGATACAGATAAGGATTTCTCCCCCTCCAATTCACTTGTGGTCAGATTAAGTGGAAAATGTGGACTTCGGATTCACGTCAGTAACCCAAGGCAGATGTTTCCACAGCATTACTTCCCCAGAACAATAAAGCCATTGAAAGTAGGGAATGAAGTCAGCCACTGCTAGAGGTTGAGAAATCTGGAGCACTAGCAATGGCAATGAGCTATAGGATATCACTTTGTCACTTATATTTGCATGGGTCCAAATTTTCCATCATAACCGTGTAACAAAAGTACATGCTTTACCATTTCCATTCTTTGCAATCTTACTGCTACACCTCACAGACTTTCTGATCAGAGGGAAACATAGTGCAAGGTCCAACACCTATTTTGACTGAATGCTATTCTTACATGCCTCTTCAGCATGACAGCAGGAAATGAAAGCAGAAGGTGAACATGTTTACATAGTTGTTTGCAATTACAATTACTTCGCGTTCATCCAACTCAGTAAAGCAGCGACGTCCTCACTGATGTTCAAGAACAGATGGCTTTGTTCAGCTGAAGTACTTGTTTCACTTTAAGCTGTCTCACTCACCTGATTTGAGATTGGAACACTGGAAACAGCAAATCTAGCACCATCTTCGACAACCACAGTCCCCAGAAATCCATCTTGTCCATGAAATATGAGCTTATATTCCACAAGCACATCTTGAAACGTTCCACCATGTCTTGTAATGTTAATCTGAAAATAGCGACTCAAGTCATTTTCAACAATCACAGTTTGCCCTTCTGAGTAGACAGCAAACAGGCCATAAGGGTCATCGTTTGCAGGAACCCGAAATCTTGAACTGTCTTTTCCCTCATTTAGATCAGCTCCACCTTCTACAGAAGTCAGCCTCATTGTGTAAACTTCATCTAACTCCGGAACATCATCAGCCAACAGCTGAACATTTATTTCTGCATTCAGCTGCATGTCCAGGATTATGACTGTGCCATTGATTGCAAAAAAGTCTCCTGTCATATCAGAATCACTCTGAAGCAACCAATATACCTTAAGAACAAAAAAAATGACAATTAGTAATTTGAACTGAAAGCAAAAATGTGTTGCATGAATTTGACAACTAAACATCAGCATCTCAGATGCTGACTCTATGTTTCCTTCAGTTTTAAAAAAAAATTCCTGGTATCATTCCAAAAGCTGCTGAAATATTTCAAGAGTTAATTGCATTTCATAAGTATCAATCATTAAATAGATGCTATAGAACCATTTTAGGGAAAATTGAGCAGATCTCCCTACTTTACTAAATTTGAAAAATAACACTAATCCTCTTAAGAACTCAAAACTACGTAACAAACATTGCACAACTCCATTTGAAAAAATAAAAACCTAAATAATTTTAAGTGGTCATAAAACTGTATAAGTAAATGAGTAAACATTCAAAAGCATTTTCAAAAAATAATCTACATAGGTGCTCATAAAACTGTCAATAGAAACAAAACACACTTGCCTTGACAACTTGATCAACAATCGCTGCTGATCTGAATCAGCTGGTGAAAATTGGAGAATAGCTCTAGGTGTTCATAGTGAAATTTTATTGAACAATTATGTAAACAAAATCTCCAGAACTGGATAGATAGTAACCTTTTAAGTAGTAGAACATATGCTGACTGCTTCAAATGGCTGAAAGGTGGTTAATCTGTCAATCAAATTGAAGATTGAACTGCATGGTCGAACTAACACCTTAAAATGTGAATCCCAATGAAAAGTGCCCTTCATCCATGCTGATGCACCTGACAATTCAAAATGCTGGTCAATCTAATAGTCACATCTTTTAAGAGCAAAGCTCTATCACAAAGCAGCACAATAAAATCATACTTAAATTATCATAAAGCGACTAACTACGACTGAAATAACTCCACAGAGGCCAGTATCCCATCACCATGTCCTTGACACTGGTCCATCACCCTCCGAGCCAGCACGTCTGACGCTCCTCTTTTTATCTGTCAGTCAGGGCTCCCTGATTGGCCCAGATTAACAGCCCCAATCAGGGAACTCATTCGATGATGACCACTTGGCTAACCTTGTTACAATCACGACAATGATATGCCAAATTAGCAACATCTTTTAAATATACCTGTCAAAAGGCTTCCAACTCCAGGACAGATTTCCCTCAGAATTCACAACCCTTTTGATCAGCTATGAAACATGCCACATTCTGAAGCTAGCATGCCTCTGAAAATTGTGTGTGTTCTGAAATCATTTGAACCATTAGCATTATCATTGCTGAGTGAGAGTTCACAAACCACACTCTTATGGAGTGCCCTTGAAAACAGCAGACACAGAGATTGGTTCAGAGCTACTAGGAACTGCAGATGCTGGAGAATCTGAGATAACAAGGTGTAGAGCTGGATGAACACAGCAGGCCAAGCAGCA
>NC_063334.1:85861307-85874283 GCF_021869965.1 Rhincodon typus
GGGTCAGGTTTATCAAACTTCTTGTCTGCACTGATGCCATAATCTAGTAAATTGCTCCTTATCTTACCAAACATTGTAAGTATACAATAAAATGTTTAGGGGCTCCTGGTGCAGTGGTAGTGACCCCACCTTTAAGCCAGGAGGCCATGGTTTAAGTTCCACCTATTCCAGGGGTGTGCAATAACATGTCTGAAAAGGTTGATTAGAAATATATACAATAAAATGCGTTGCATTAATGTTTGAAGACATAAAGTTCATGGGTTATGTAACATTTGAGAACTTAATGGTGTTCTATTTCCTCTGCCACATAGGTGTCAAATACTCTACCCATTTCGGGAGGCTATCAGTTTGAAAGATGGCTTGACAACACACAAATTGAATAATATAATTTAGTTAGAAATAATCAAGCTATGATTAACATGAGGGGCCGTATTAGGTTTACCATTTAGTGTGTAGCTTCATCAGAGTGGGAATTAGAACACTCCCATCCCAAAAAAAATGTTGAAGATTGGTCAGCTAAAAATTTCAAAATTGGGGTTTGACTTTTTTTGGCAAGAGTATTGTTACATGATCTTAAGGCACAGTCTGACCTGTATTGTGACTTTACTGATGTTGACTGCAAGATGGATTCCCTTAGTCCATGATTCATGTTAGTGATCGTAGGACTATCACAAAGCAGGAAGCTCATTGGTACAGTGTTGCACTTCATTGCAAACATTCCCCTCTTCAAAGAACCCAGTCAAGGTAAATAATGTGTAAAATTGTCTTCTGCATTCGTAATTAGTTTCTACATACAAAAAACAGAAGTTGCTGGAAAAGCTCAGCAGGTCTGGCAGCATCTGTGAAGAAAATATCAGAGTTAACGTTTCGGGTCCGGTGACACTTCCTCAGGTGGTTTTACATATATAGTATTTAAATTATGCTAGTTTCTTTTTGCTATTCATAGGTGTTATTATCGACTGTTCAGCTGCGGTACTATCCTTCCCTGGGTACTGTCAGTCTATGTAATTTGTTGTTGCTGCTCTGTTGTTGTTGCATTTCCATTGTTTCATGCTTCAAGAAGTGCCTTTAAGAATTTGTTTTGTCATGTTTCTTTTGAATGCAAGTGTTGTGAACTTGGAGCTGAGCTGTCTGCTGAGTCCAGCGAGCTTTGTTTTTTCTTAACAAGTTGGAACAATAGAAGCAGCATGAAGGGGTGGGGTCAAACTCACACAGAACAAGGATTTTAGTTTAACTTTCAGAAGTTGCTGGGGTCTTGAAGCTGGATGTGGAAGCTGTTATTCTTCTCTGTTATTGCTAGAAGCTTGGATTCTCTTCCTGCTGTTTGAATTGTGAGACAATCTATTTTACTGAATTTGCCTTTACCAAGGGTGTATTTATGGGATATTATTATATTAGAGCAGTTGCTGTTTGGTAGTTAAATAACCTACTATTCTGTTAAGTTTTCCAATAGAGTTGTTATACTAATTCTTCTTTCTTTTGTTTGTATTTTAACTGTAGTATAAAAATAAAGTGGGTTGTGCTTCAAGCCCAGTACTTTGACCAATCGAATTTCATCCGGAACACAACACCTCACACTTTCCTTTAGAAGTAAAAAGAAGTTTGGCTACCTTCTCAATATATTTTGAGGTGATTTGATCTGGTCTATGCAGATACTGGGATTACCTCTTCCTGTTTGACCCCTATAGATGAGGCTCAGTCTCTCCAATTGTATTATGCCGACCTACGGCAATAACCGCATACCTGGTTCACTTTCATCACATCCGATCAAAGTGAGAGCTGCTCTATAGATCATACAAGTTATCACCTGAGCTGACCCTTGTTGAAAGCATTGAAGGTTTTATGCCCTTATTGGTGCTGAAATGCTCAAATCTGACAAGATTGCCAAACCATTGCCCAAGTGAAATTTGGTTTCCTGTCATTTCACATTGAAAGGGATATTGTTGTACAGTGGTAGTGGCATTACCTCAGGGCGACGTGACCAAGGTTCAAGTCACACCTGCCCGGGAGGTACATGATCACATGTTTGTACAGGTGGATTAAAAATATTAAAAAAGACAAGTTGTGGAATGATGAAATGACTGTCAGTCTGATGCTGTGCAGGTGTACAACGTTATCAATATTGTTAGATGTGTCTGAGGTCTTGTCAGATGCAGCTTTCTCAGGAAACAAGAGATTGATAAGTACTCCAGTTGTCAATCTAGAGGGAAATTAGGTTTTACATGGTGTTCATCATAAATGTGCTTCAGAAAGAGGAGACAAGCTGAAAAGCTCCTTTCTTCCAACAAGCTTCTGTAATTTAAATGTTTAGTTATCTCCAACTTGCAAAACACTGTTCATACAGAACAGCTATAAAACGAAGTGTCATAAAAATAGTCAACTGTTTTCCCTGAAGTGAATCCAAGTAACTAAGACTAGCAATTATCTAGAACCATGATTTTCACTGAATCAAATTGTTTACATATGGTATTGCATAATATACAATTGCAAAAGAACTTCGATATGTAATGAGAAAGCACTCAACTAAATCAAAAGTAAAACAATGTTGTAAGTCAACATTACCTTTACATTCCCCATTTTTCCCTTAGTTCTTGTAATAAAGAATGTAATATTCAACAGTTCTTCCTGACTAGATGGCTCCAGAAAAGTTTTCATGTACAATGACTCCTCGGTGAACTGAACTATTCCATTGGGATTACCAACTTTTTGTACCTAAGGAAACAACAAAAAAACATAATTGTTGAAATTTTAAAAATTATTGATGGTCTTTCTCAAAAAGTAGTTTTGTTCATTATAAATCTTCCCAGTCTCAGATATACAGGAATATCTCACATCTAACCCCAAAGCAAAATCACACTGTATGAAAACATGAATTTAAATACAATTTTTGTGTTACAAAATTTTGTTAGTCATTTCACTTTTGCTGATTCAAAGTGACAGCATAATAGGTGCAGCATATTGAGAGCACCAAAAATATTACTGTCAAAGTATCACAGGCTGTGGCTTCAATCTCTAATTTTCTGAAGCTCAAACATCCGTCCATGCTGCAGGCCTGTTTTTTGCTTTCAGAAACTGAGCGGAAGGCATTAGAGGATGCTATCACTTGGCCATGATCACACAATTTTTATAAATTCATTCAAAAGTGGTGTAGGTTGTATCTAGGAAGCAGGGCCTGCCAGTTCATTGGTTCTTCTCCATGATGATACATACATCTCAGAGATCCGAAATAGAGACAAGTGCGGAAGGAATAATGAAATTTTAAAAATGTCCAAAAATATGTTACTTAGGGTTATAGCTTCAGGATAACAACAATAATAACTGTAAAAGCTTCTGAATAATGCATTTTTAGTAAAGATTTGATTGAAAGAACAATGCCAAAAGCATACACCTTCAGGATTTAATGGAAGTGGGACTGCAGGGAACATTTTGAGCACATTATTCAAAAACTCTATTTCAATGAATGATTTACCCATTGTTAACATACAAATAAAACATTACTTTATCATATTAAGTCTGAAGTGCAATGCATATTTAAAAGGACAGCTAATTAACAGGATCTTATGTGTGCATATTGTAATTGAAACAGCATTATTCGTCACATAATCACATACTGTTAGAAACACTTTTCCAGCCTTATGGTCAATTTCTGCTTCACCAAAGTCCAGGCTAAGTTGGATGATGAAAGTCTCTTGTATTTCAATTTCTTCATGGGGCAAGACACTCAATTCCATGATTCTATTCCCAGTCTCCCCATCTCTAAAAAAGAATGTTCCATTGACGGGGTCATTTATGTCTGTGTTGGATGATGGCAAGATTGCTTCTGAGTTTGGACCCAGAATGTTCCATTTTATCTAAGAAAACAAATTAAATGGTGAGTTCCTAGCATCACAGAAACGTACATTACTCCAGGTGGAGGATAGTTTAACAGGAATATGTTTTGACATCCTGAACCCCCCAACTTATTGTTCAGATGAGGAGGGGGAAGGAAGATGAACCTCGCCTGTTGGAAGCACAGCTTTGAATCTTTTATATATCATTTTCCAACCTCTGATGATCAAAGACATTGTGCATGATGTCCAGTCAAATATCCAAGAAAGGAAGAGGCTGCTCATCAGTTGCATAAAGTAATAAATTACTACTGTTTCATAAAGGTACCCTTTTGCTTAGTCTAAATCATTTTGACTGTATGTGCAGAAATAAACAAATAACTTATTGAAAACATTGTGGATTCAGTCTCTTTTCATTGCACCAAAAGATGCCTTATCCATGGTGGTTTGAAGCTATGTTTATACTCCTCCATTTCATTTGACTTCTCTGCCATTAACTTCACTCAACATTACCATTCATATAAACCTTTAACAAAGGTCTAGCTGAGTCCATTTTGTATGCACAATTGGTCTACACTCCAATAACTTTTTGATTGAGGAAATTCTAGATTTTTATTGTAATTTATGTGAAGAAATGCCCAATAATATAATTCCTGATTGGCTTAATATTTATATCTCATTCTGGACTTCCCCAGAACAATTTTATTATCCTATCAACTCTTTAAATTTTCTTAAAAACCTCAATTAAATTGCACCTTAAGGAAAATAAAGCTCGCTATGCAACATCCCCTTGACCTGGCTGCCTCTTGTTTCTTTAATATTGGAGTTCCCAACCATTCATTAGCCATCTCTGGCAATTATATATCTCTCTCTTATAATCCACATCATTTGACTGTTCCCAATCTCACTACTGTTGTCATCCACAATGCCTCAGTTTCTCTCCAATTCATCTGTAACTTTGAGCAGCTGGAGTTTTGGTAACAATTACTCTTTGTTGGTGTTTCTACTACAATGCTGAAATCTCAGTAAGCTGAAGATCTCAGGAATTTGTCCAACATCCTACTGAAAAACTAAAGGATATGCACAATCGCTGCATACTTTGGATACTCATTCTGGAGGTCAGTAACAAGAGATATTTCTGATTACTTGTACTACCCTGTCACTCTAACTCTAATTCAATCGAGCTCTCAGAATTCAACTCCATTATTATGTTAAAGACCTGAATCACATTTATCAATGTGCATACTTTACACAATTAGTGAAAATTAGGTATCACTCAAGTGCTTATCCCCTTAAACTTTTCCATGGTTTTGATACCTATTAATTGTGAGATGACCAGAAATGCAGCTAGACCAATTAATGGTACAAAGCAAAAATTGTACACTGGTTTCATGATCAATTGTTTAAGGTACAGCAAACATTGTATTATCTGCCATGGTACCAACTGGAGTTGTCTAGACACTGGAATTTCTGACAGCTCAATGTTTTGTTAAAAGCTGGTCTGAGGATCATGTTGCCAGTTGTGGTGCCAGTCTCATCCTCAGTTATTGGAATCTTACGGTGAAGCCCTGTTGTTATGGAGTCCTTGCCTCCCAACTGCTTCCTCTCTCTCTTTAAACCCCTCAAAAACAAAGCAACACCATGGGTTGAAGTGCATTGGCTAAAGAGCTTCATGGTGCCCGACTGCCATGTCCCAGAGTGAAGCTTCTCATGTAAGCTTCCACTATTTCCCTCAATGATACAACCAATCTCTTGGGCTCCTTTCTCAGGGAATCATGGGGCCAGTGAGGCAGTGGTGCTCACCAAGGTGAGACCTTCTGGTGTACATGAATCTGGTGTCATATTTAATACCAGCTGTATAACACATCAGACTCTACAAGCCAGGAACTGGCCCGCAAACTGTAGTGCTCACCTTTATCACTGAACATACGGCCCAGAAGAAAGGCAAACTGCTTCTCTGCTTCGCTGAGAGGAACCTGGAGGAGTTGGTCAATGGGTGGAGTAGATAGCATTACTTTTCTCTGTAAATCATCAAAGTAGCTCCCATCATTAGACCCAGCCAGCCTGGGCAGATAGCAGCGTGGTCAGTGCGATGTCCGGAGTGAAAAGGAACAGCCAGCAATGCAGAAAGAATGCCAATAATCTTTTGTGCAGTACAACCAAAGTGCCATCACTTTCTCCCTGCTACCTCATACACACAGGGCCAGCACTCACTCTAACTCTTGTCAATGTATTAACAGATCAACAAGATTCAAGGACTATAACTCTTAGTGTTACATTCTTTCACGTCCATTCAGCAGGTCTCATCCAATTCATGGTCTTTGACCTTTCCTGCCTTCTGCACTTCCTACTGATTCAATGGTTACACTCCACCATCTCTCCTACTCAAGCATGATCAGTAACTGCTCTTGCATCACTTCCATCACACTCAATCTCTCCCTCATCTCACTGTGGGAAATTCTGACCCAGCCACCAGACTGATGTCTCATCAGCAACCGGCTTGATCCACTTGTAATTCCTAGACTGCTTGCATGTGACTTGCAGGATTGACCGTGGCTCAATCCCAAACTCTAGTAGGGCCAAGTGACTGACTGACTGTGATGAACTCCTTTGAGTGGAGGAGGACCAGCTCCTTCAGTGACAGTATCCCCCAGGCTAACTGCTCCCCTTTGACTTATACACATTGCCGTTTGGTTGAAGCATATTCACCTTGTTTGCTGTGTAAACCACTAACACACGCTGCAGGTAGGTCATCAACATAGTATGGTGCCACATAGCGACCCTCCAGCTGACGAATAGATCAATTGTTCAGTGCTCCCCACTATCACAAGCCACCTGTCTCTCCCTGTACACTAAACATGAGTACAATCCACAGAGGCTGTAACTGAGCTTGAAAAATCTTGTGCATTAAGAAAGCAACGTAAGCTACACAGAAGCTGGTAGCCAGTAAGTCAGGGTGTGTGCTAAGAAAGCGTTGTGAAGTCGGCAAAGGTTGGCAATCTCCAAGTAAGAGATAAAGTAAGTGAGGGAGAAGAAAGCAAGCTAATAGTCATTACGTACGTATTTTACACAAGGGCAAAAGTACCCCATGTGGCCGCACCAGATGTGTCTCTATCCCTGTGCACAGAGCTACCTACGAGAAGTATGCAAGTGGTAGGTGTTTCTGAGCTTTAACGTGAAGTATTAAAGGGTTGACATGCATTTGAATTGGCCCAGGAGCTGGACTGATGCTACTGTGAGGCAGGTGTGTGCTGATGGCGAATTGCATAGTTGAAGAGTCCTGGTTAAAAATCCTGGAATTCCCTCCTTAAAAGCACTGAGGTAGTAAACACACCAAATGGACTGCAGTAGTTCAAGGCAGCTCACCAACACCAGGAATGGGCAACAAATGCTGGCCCAGCCAGTAATGCCCATGTCCCATGACTGAAAATGCAGGTACATTGTTGTAAAGTAGTAAATACATGAAGGTTGAGACAATTATTTGGCAAGCTGCAGCCAGCAGTTCTTCACTCTGATTTTCATGTTAAGAATTTGTATCAACTACTTTCTCCATGGTGGAGAGGAGAATTGGAAGTGGTACATAACTAACACAATTAAGGGTTTAATGAGCTACACATTCATGGAAATAAGATAATCATCTTTCAGTAGCAAGATTCTGATGTCTCTACTTAAGTCTTGAATGAAAGTCGGGACATTTCTCTTTTGAGAATCAAACTTCTTTCATTCTCGTCATATTTTCCCAATTTTCTCATCATTAATCATGCCACAGTAATGAAGACTCCACTTCTTGGCTCTCTTAACTGGCATTTTTTACAAAGTCTATTCCTTCAGCATGTCAGAAATCAAAGATTTTACTGTAGATATTATTTTTTCTGAGGATATGGTGACACTAGCAAGGCCATGTTTATTGTCCATCACTAGTTACTATGAGGACATTACAAGTCGCTCAAATGGTGTAGGATTTACCAATTCCTACACATATCAAGTAAAATATCTTAAGTCACTTTTGCTTTTTTATTCACTCATGGAATGTAGAAGTTACTGGCTGGGCAACACTTATTCGCCATCCTCAGTTTCCCGTGAGGTGGTGTTAGTGAGCTGCTTTCTCAAATCACTGAAATCTATTTGGTTTCTGTAGGCCCACAAGGTCATTAGAGAGGGAGGTCCAGGATTTTGACCCAGCGAAGTGAAAGAACAGTGATATATTTCCAAGTCAGGATGGCGAGGGTCTTGGACTGTAAGTTGCAGGTCATTGTGTTCCAGTGTATTTGCTGCCCTTGTCCTTCCAGGCAGTAGCGGTCATGGGTTTGGGAGGTGCTGTCTCAGGAGCCTTGCTGAATTTCTGCAGTGCTTCCTTGACAGAAATATTAACAAAATTTGATAACAAGTTACTCCAGTAGATATTAGATATTAGGAGAGATAACAAAAGCCATGTCTTAAAGAGCAACTTAAAGGCAAATCAAAGAGTGATAGAGAAGGAGAGATGCTTAGGGAGGAAAT
This sequence comes from Rhincodon typus, assembly GCF_021869965.1. NCBI lineage: Eukaryota > Metazoa > Chordata > Chondrichthyes > Orectolobiformes > Rhincodontidae > Rhincodon > Rhincodon typus. The sequence goes on from NC_063334.1 coordinate 85,869,635, forward strand.
TCCAGGGCTCAAGTTTGCCAAGGATTGATGCAATAGTGGTGCAATTAAAACAGGGATGTTTAAAAAACATACAATAAATCTTAATGTCTGCCGACTTCATACCAATCTCACGATATTGATCATTGACCTTCAATGCTTCATAAAGAATTCTGAAGTTTTATAGTAATTTATGCTTGGATCACATTAACCAGACTCTCACCGTAAAAGGTCATATGGCACTTTTTATTTTAGGAATAAAGAATTCCCCGAGTGTCATGGTTAACTTTCATCCCCAATGAAACACAGTAATGAGCCATTCATCAAGAATATACAAACTCTTATAGGGATAAGCTCAAACCTACTTGCACATCCCCAGAAAATCCTCCAGTCCTTTCCAGTATCAGCGTTAATATCTGCGTTACATTGAGATTAGGGATGACCAGATGGGTTAGGTTTAGAAATCGAATGGTCCCACCAATGGAGTCACTTTTACGAATGGTTACTCTGGTGGTTAGTTGTGTTCCAAGTATTGCACCTCCTGTTGCTGCTATCAAGTGAATCTCAAATTCCTCTTCAAGCTCACTGCAGGCAAATAATTTCAATGTTTGATCTAGTTTTAAACTGTACAAGAAATGTTATCAATGAACATAAAAATGAAACAATAGATGTATCTGCTATGAAATACGAGAAAAAAGATTGTTGTCCCAATGACCGTTTCTAAAAAAAACAGAATTTACAAGGTTTAGATACATTGACCATCTTTATTTTTAATTTGCTCATGTTAATGAGTGATCTAGGCTATTTCCAAAAGTATTTTATCAGCATTAAGCATAAGATAGCAGACAGATAATCATGTTGCACTGGACCACTTAATCTTGAAGGATTGCTTGCAACATATTTTTTCCATTTAAGTGGTCACCCTTGATTCTCAGTCAGAGAATATGTTTCCAGAACTAAACCCTATAAATACAGGCTGTCATTTCTGTGCAATACTAAGAGAATGCCACCACCTCTAGAGCAGCCTCCTATCATTCCATTCCTGGAAGGCTGTAAAATTTAATCCAAGATTGCCGAATAGTAATGCCATGGTAACACGTCTGTTGTGATATTTTCTGCCTAAACTGTGAATCGGGTACATGCTGAGCTGTATTATTCATATGTTTTCTCTGGAATATTATTACAATGCTATAGTCAAACAGTTTTGTCCAATCTGCTGTATGAATTTCATGAATGTATAGGAGTCAGTTTAACAGATAGTTAATCTGATGGCCAATTTCAAACTCCAACCTTTTGATACTTTAGTAAGTATTTCTCTTACCTTTCTATGTCATCAATAATGGTTACATTGATGAAGGCCTGCTTTTGTCCATGGTAGAATAGGACTGTATCGTTAGGTAGAATGTAGTCAACTCCGTTGGGAGTTGCTGTGATAGCTTGAGAAGCAAACTCCGCTGTGACAAATCCATATGTCCCCCACTTTCTTATCAAAGGAATTCCAAGTATCCCAATGTCCTCCTCAACTGCATAATCAAAAACAGGGTTGATAACTGTTAATCTTCATTAAATGCTTATGCAGTCACTTTATCTAATTTTAACTAGTTCCATAAAAATTTGTGATATTTGTGCGCTCATGCAGCAATATAGAATTAACAATATAATCCAACTGTACGTTAAATCAGTAAATTCATTCAAAATACTCGGGTTTTTTTCCATTCTATTTTCTCTGCTACATTCACTTTCTCCCTGTTAGAAAATATTAAAACATTAAATACTTCTGTATGTTGAGAGTCTCTGGGACAGAATCAAATATGTACAGAGACCATAATGAAAGAATTATAATATGGTATTTTACAAAACATTTTTATTTGCCAACAGTGGCTTATAAATCAGCTTCAATTGACAAAACCACTATTATTTCTTCACCTCAAATCTTATTACACACTAACTACATAAACCATAATTCCACCCAATGAAGATAGCCTGTGGCAAAATTGTATCCCCAATTCTTGGAGTGACAATCTCGATCAGCAGAGCTTTGATGGCATTGCAGAATCAGAGTTTATATGCTTTCGCTGTCATTGATACATCATTTTGAGGGATTGGGGGAATGCTTACCTTCTATATGAAGGAACTGTGGATCAATCTCTATAATACCTTCTACAATGTCATTGGCTTGTATTACTATCCTAATAGATGAGATGTTACCCAACACAGGAGGTTGATCTGGTTTTAGGCCATGATCTCCAACAGTGAAATCATGAAAACTGCTGAAATATAGAAGGGTAATTCAGTTCTAATTTAATATAAACCAGATTTAAGCACAAAAACAGATTATTTTCCTTAATTCTGAACAAGTTATGAGATCAAGAATACAGTATCTAAAAACTGAATAGTAACTTTCAAAACAAATTGTATCTGTAACTGATAAAGTAAAATGACCATGTGATGAGAAAAGAGCAGCAGAGCAGGGTTACTTGGAGTGCTGTTTCAAAGAGCTGGCTCAAACACTGTGGGGTGAATGGTTTCCTTCTGCGTAGTATGATGCAGCTAGACTAGTAATCTTAAGGATCAAACAGTGACAGCTCTTTTTTTGGTATGATTAATTCTTATATGTCATCCTTAAAATTGAGGAACTGCATTAGCTGTTAAAATAGACTTCAGAGCTAGCTTTGAGCTATAGGTCATTTGGAGAGTGCATTCCAATGGAAAGAAATGTAACAAGGAATGTATTTTAAATTTTGATGTGAAAAGAAATTTAAAATAGATAGATTGTATGTTCAATTTGTTTGTAAAAATAGAGATGAAGTATTAAAAAGTAGGACAGAAGGAGATTGGAGAGTGAGGAAAAATTAGAACTTAAAATCTAATAGAAGCAATGTTTGCATTTTTAAAACATTTGAAAATTTTTCATGTTTATTTTTTATATTTTTTTCAGTTCCAGCGTTTATTTTTAGCCATTTTAAAACATTTTCATCAGTAATCTTTCTGGGAGCATTTCATATTGTTGTTAGTGAAAGCTTGCTGTGTACAAATTGCTTGTCATGTTTTTCCCTCACAAAAGTGACTGCACATCAAAAATACTTCCTCAACTGTAAAGTGCTTTGGGGCCTCCTGGCATTATGAGAGATGCCAAGTTGAGAAATCTTTTCCTTTTAATAAATCAGCTTAAAATGCACAGATGCTACCAGTTAGTTTTGCCAGTTTTGACAGAAAAGATAATTTCAGCATTGGACAGGGTGCAGAGGAGTTGCCTGGATTGGAGAGTTTCAATTATAAAGAGAGATTGGACAGACTGGGATAACATGGTGTAGAGCTGGATGAACACAGCAGGCCAAGCAGCATCAGAGGAGCAGGAAAGCTGACATTTCGGGCCAGGATCTAGGCCCGAAACGTCAGCCTTCCTGCTCCTCTGATGCTGCTTGGCCTGCTGTGTTCATCCAGCTCTACACCTTGTTATCTCAGATTCTCCAGCATCTGCAGTTCCTACTACCTCTTGGACAGACTGGGGTTGTTTTCCTTAGAGCAGAGGAGATTGAGGGGGGTCATGTTTAGGACATATAAAATTATGAGCAGCACAGGTAGGGTGGACAGAAAGAAACCTTTTCCCTTGATAGAGGGATCAATGACCAACGGGCTTAAATTTAAGGAAAGGGGCAGAAGGTTTACAGGCGATCTGAAGAAAAACTTTTTCCACCTACAGGGTGGTGAGAATTTGGAACTCACTGTCTTTAAGAGTGGTAGAGGCCGAAAGTCTCATAACTTTTAAGAAGTGTCTGGATGGTATACTTGCAATGCCAAGGCAAACAAGGCCATGGGCCAAGTCCTGGAAAATTGGATTAGAGAATTTTGGTGGTTCTTTTTGACCAATGAGCTGAAGGGCCTTTTAATGTGCTGCAGATCTCCACGACTCTAATTATGGCAGAAGACCCCTCATCGAAAATTAGAGGCACATTGTTTATGTCCAGTTGGAAATTGATCAACAATGACAGGCTCAACTGAATCCAGTTCAAGCATCTGTAGATGCTATGATCTTTTGTAGAAGCTATGCGATAATAGATTATATAAATGTCACCAATCAGGGAAGAGGTTGTGTTGCATTCTTAGACAAAAGAGTGAAACAAAACAGCTGTGGGCTGAATTGGATTTGTCCTACAGTGATTTTACAGCCATAGAGTTTTAACTGGCTTCAGGGAGATGTTCTGCCCCCTTCAAAGAAATAGTCTGCCTGGCCAGACATTCTTTTGTCACAGTCGCACCACTGGAAGTGGCAGGTACTGCCGAGACTGCTTGCAGCCTTGAACAGGAATGCAGCCTGGACATTCAGCTAAAGAAGGCCCCACTGAGGGCATTGTGAAGATTGATAGAGCAGAGAGGCTGACGTTTCGGGCCTAGACCTTTCATCAGAAAAGGGGGAGGGGAAGGGGGTTCTGAAATAAATAGGGAGAGAGTGGGAGGCGGATAGAAGATGGATAGAGGAGAGGATAGGTGGAGAGGAAACAGACAGGTCGAAGAGGCGGGGATGGAGCCAGTAAAGGTGAGTGTAGGTGGGGAAGTAGGGAGGAGATAGGTCAGTCCAGGGAGGACGGACAGGTCAAGGGGGCGGGATGAGGTTAGTCGGTAGGAGATGGAGGTGCGGCTTGAGGTGGGAGGAGGGGATAGGTGGGAGGAAG
>NC_063334.1:85874683-85896449 GCF_021869965.1 Rhincodon typus
CTCTCCCTATTTATTTCAGAACCCCCTTCCCCTCCCCCTTTTCTGATGAAGGGTCTAGGCCCGAAACGTCAGCCTCTCTGCTCCTATGATGCTGCTTGGCCTGCTGTGTTCATCCAGCCCTGCACCTTGTTGTCTTGGATTCTCCAGCATCTGCAGTTCCTACTACCTGTGAAGATTGATCTGTGAAGTTTTGGGAGGGGCCAGTTAAATCACATGGTTAATTTTGGAAGCAGGCTTCCCCACAAAGCTGCTAAGTTTCATAGTGTCAGGGTATTCAAGTTTACGTCCATCCCTGCCTACTACCCTTCCTCTGAGGCAAAGGTATAAAATCCAGCTTTTAGATGCTGTTCAGGGATCACTGCTGAAAATGCAGATGTGGACTAATATAATAAATAAATATATTAATATGAACCACTGTTTATTAAGCAAGAAATGTTTGTCAATTGAATCAAAGATATGTTTTGAAATAAGACATTTACTTTTCTAAATGCCCATCATTCTTAGTTGTGCAATGAATACGTAAAATGTAATGACTAAAAGTCATCAATGGTCAAGTTTAATCATGTACCATATAGTGCACAAATAGCAACTTTGACATTTAATTCACTGCTTTAATTGCTGTTTGATGACTTTCTTGCTGGTTATATAACAAAGAGTTGCTTGGCTTTGCCAACAAATCTTAGCAAGACAAGATGCAACTAAAACAGTTTTGCTTTAGAGAAGTAAAACAGTTAACTTTGACTGGTCTGCGCTGTCAGTAGCAAGTTTCACCAACCAGCAGAACTGACTTTCTGAAATTACCCCTAGAATGATCTGAAATTGTCCAAAATATAAAACCTGCATTAAGACATACATGGTAAGTGAAAATGACATTGTTAATGGTAAGCCAATCCATTGTTTTTAAATTATATTCAGGTGGTGAACATTATTTAAGGATTCATTTGAGCCCCTACAAATAGAAACAGTCTGAAACTGTGGTTGCTAGGTTAAGAGGTGCTTGCTGGTATCTCTGTAAATAAATGTTCATTAAAAGGTATAAATATTGGTCTCAGTTCTATTTTTCAATACCTGGCATTTTGGAGTCTAAAAGGCAGCAGGTTTTATTTTTGGGGAGGGCTGTGGTGAAGGAGAGTGATTTAAATCTTTCTGGTTAGATTGTTAGTGATTATGGACTCATTCCAGCAATACATCATGGAAAAATAGAGAATGCTTCTGAGTGTTCCAGTGTTTCCATGAATAAAAAGTGCCTGGAAGTCACAAAGTTAAGGACAGAGAATTATTGTATAATCCAACATTCTTTTGCAAAATGAGGGATAATTATATGAACTTCGAGAAATTCAGCATACATAGACAGAAATGTGCAGCCAATGTTTGTTTAGGTCACCTATGTACAATGCTCATATTCATTAACATAATCCCCAGGTCAAAACTTTACAATTACATGCCATAAAGTATTCAACTTGAGGCTGATTTGATGAAATACCCTGAATAAAATTGCATTCTTAGCACTGAAATTAAATTCACCCACTTGACCGAGAGGAAAATAATTACTAGAATACACATTAAAAGGTAACACAACTTATTCCTTCAGTCACGACTTTGTAAGAGAAAGGGTAAATGCATCTATTTTCTGCAATCAAATTTTTGTGCAAGTACTATATTGTAATGGCCTGTAGACATTGATGAAATGAAGTAGATAAAGACTGTGTGTAATTCCTGAATCAAAAGATCAATTTTCAATACTCAAAAAAGGGGAAAGTTTTTCTCTACCATCATTAAATATGCTCTTAACTACCCAGATTGAAGCCACATTATCAAATGTTTTGTAATTGTGTGGCATTTAACCAGAAGGGAAAAAAAAAATCAATTCTCATGGATTCTAACTCTGAAACCTTCCACAGATCATAAGAACCACTGAGGCACAGTTTCAGGAATGGGAGCTGATCATTCAGGACTGCGATTAAGAGAAATTGCTTCACTCAAACCATTGAGTCATTGAAGTTCTCTACAGAGGGTTATAGATGCTTCATCTTTGAATATGCTTAGGATGGTACTTGAGTATGGAATTGGTCTCCTTATTTAAGGTTCATAAATGCATTAGAAGTACTTGAGGAGAGGCAATAGCCTAGTGGTACTAATCACTGAACTGTTAATCCAGAGACCCAGGTAACGTTCTGGGGACCTGGGTTCAAATCCTGCCATGGCAGATAGTAGAATTTGAATTCAATAAATATCTGGAACTAAGAAGCTAATGATGACAATAAATCCATTGCAGATTGTCGGGGGAAAACCCAATCTAGTTCACTAATGCCCTTTAGGGAAGGAAACTGCCATCCTTACTTGGTCTGACCTACCAATAATGTGGTTGACTCATTACTGCCCTGTGGGCAATAAATGAGGGCCTAGCTAGTGATGGCCTCATCCTGTGATTGAATTCAAAGGAAAACTAAGATAGACAGATTCCTGGTCTCTCAGGAGCTGTATTTAATTTCCCACCTCCAGCCATGTCTTTAGGAGGATGAGGCACAAAAAAATAAGTCAGTTACACTGTCCATCTTCATTTCACATTTTTATGTTGCCCATTAATGTTTGCGTGTCCTTAACTGTTCAATTGGCAATTAAAGGCTTCCACGTGAACATGTGAATTAGGAGCAGAAGTCAGCCACTCAGCTCCACCTATTCTGTGTTCAATAAGATCACGGCTGATCTGATCTCTCCCTCTTCTATTCATTCCTAGCATTCTGTGTTTGTTTCTGCTTCTGCCATCTTCTCAGGAAGAGAGTTGCAAACACTCCTGACTCTCAAAGAAAAAAAATTCTCTTCAACTGTGTATTAAATTGACGATGCTAATCTTTAAATAGTGATCCCAAACTTGAGATTCTCCCAATAGGAGAAACATGCTTTCCACATATACTCAGCCAAATGACATTTTACTCTCCTAAACTTCAAAAGATTCAAGCCTAGCCTGTTCAACTTATTCTCAGAAGAGATTATCATAAAGTATTAGTTCAGTATAGCTTTTCTGAACTACTTCTAATGCATTTATGAACGATAAATGCGGAGATCAATTCCATACTCAATATTCCAGGTGTCGTCTAGTGAATGCCCTGTACTGAGAACTAACCTCCCTACTTTTGTATTCAATGGCTCTTGCAATAACCAATAATATTTGATTAGCATTTTAATTAATTAATGTACCTGCACACTCGTCTTTTGTACATTAGCATACCAAGATCTCTTTGCATCTTAGAACTTTGCAGTCTCTCAACTCTGAGATAAAATGCTTTATTTTTATTGTCCTCAACAAAATGGACTCCTTCCCATATGACACATCATTTTCCAGATTTTTGGCTACTCAAATGACCTATATTCCTCTGGAGCATCCTTACATCCTCTTTACAACTTACTTATCTATCTATCTTTGTATCATCAGCCTTCATCCAAGTAATTTACATAATCTGTGAAAAATTGATGCTCCCCCACTGACCCCTGTGGCACATCATTCATTACATCTTATCAATCTGTAAAAGACCCATTCCTGCCTTCTGTTTCCTGTTAGCTTGCTAATTTCTATCCATGTCAATATTTTACCTCAATATCATGACCTTTAATTTTCTGCAGTAATCTTTGATGTGAAATGGATCACCTTTCCTTCTGGAAATCCAACTAAACCATATCCACCAGCTTGTCCTTTTTACAGCATAGCTTACTTCCTCAAAGGACTCCAATAAATTCATTAAACATGAATTCCCTTTCAGACAATCATATTGACTCTGCCTGATTATCTTATATTTTTCTAAGTACACTGCTGTAATATTTTTAAGACTAGCTTCAAAACTCTTCCCTATGGCAGACGTTAAATTAACTGGCCTTTCTTTCTGGTTCCTTCCTTTTTCAGTACTACTTTCCCAACGATTGTCATTTTCTTGAGTTCCTTCCTCCACTAGACATCCTGAGTTACAGCTATTTCTGTGATATTACTTGTATCGTGAAAATCAATACATAATACCTGTTCAATTCATCTGCCATCTCCTAACATTCCTTTAATTCCCCAGTCTCCATGTGTTCTCAGCATTCACTTCATTAACTCTTACTATCTTTTTATTTTCCTGTTGTCTCATGCTCTGACTTTTTTCCCCTCCTATGAATCTTTTAGAGAGTCTTTGTTGGCTTTTATATTCCACCCACCTGTCAGCCATCTTTACAGAATGAAATGCTTTTGCTTTAAGTTTGATGCTACCTTTAGCTTATTTGGTTAACCACAGAAAGTGGGTCATCCCCTTTATTTTTTTTCCTCTCATTGGAAGTGATCTATTCTGTGTATTCTGAAATATCCTCTTTAACATTTTTTTTTTCCTTTATTCATTCATGGGATGAGGACATCGCTGACCAGGCAGCATTTATTGCCTATCCCAGAGGGCAGTTCAGAGTCAACCACATTGCTGTGGATCTGGAGTCACATGTAGGCCAGACCAGGTAAAGATGGCAGTTTCCTTCCCTCAAGGGGATTAGTAAGCCAGATGGGTTTTTCCAACAATCGACAATGGATTCATGGTCATCATTAGATTGTTAATTCCAGATATATATTGAATTCAAATTCCACCATCTGCTGTGGCAGGATTCGAACCCAGGTCCCCAGAACTTTATCTGGGTCTCTGGATTAACAGTCCAGCGATAATACCACTAGGCCATCGCCTCCCCTGTCATCTACCATCGCTTCTTTATTGATCTATCCTTTAACCTAATATGCCAGTTCACTTTATCTAGCTTTGCTTTCATGACCTCATAATTGCCCTCATCTAAGTTTAATATAGTAGTCTTTGATCCACTTCTCTCCCTTCCTCCCTCTAGACCCCTCCCCCTCCCTCTCGCAACTGAATGTAAACTTCAAATCATTATAATCGCAGTTATCAAGGAGCATGTTCACTATGAGGTCATTAATTAATCTCAACTTGTTACACAACATCAGGTCTAGTACAGGCTTCTTTTTGGTTGGCTCCAGAACATGCTATTCAGAGAAACTATCCCAAACACACGAGATAGCAAGAAATGCAGATGCTGGAGTCAGAGATAACAAAGTGTGGAGCTGGAGGAACAGGAAAGCTGACGTTTCGGATCGGGACCCTTCAGAAGTTTCTGATGCTGCCTGGCCTGCTGTGTTCCTCCAGCTCCACACTTTGTTATCCCAAACACATTCTATGAGCTCCTCTTGTAGGCAACTTTGGTCCATCTGGATTTTCCAGTCTCTGAAGTTTAAAACTCTTTTAATTATCAATCTAGCTGTCATGCTCTCATTGTTTCTTCCTACTTACTCCATCTTGTTATGTGGTTACAATTAGGGGTCTATACTTCACTCCTACAATTAACCTTCTGCCTTTGTTGTTTTCATTTCTATCCAAACTGCCTCTACATTCTGGTTTGCTGAACATAGATCATCTCTCTTATTGCGCTTATACCATGATTAATTAATATCCACCCTTTCCTAGCATTCTGTCCTTCCTAAATGACACAGACTCTTCAATATTCACATCATAGCCCGAATCTTCCTACAGCCATGTCTTTGTAATGGCAATTAGATTATGATTTCTTTATTGCTTTATAATATCAGTTCATTTGTTTTGTGCTGAATATAGAGCCTTCATCTATATCCTCTTATTATTTCTGTAACCTCAAGCTGTGTCTGTTGACTTGCTCTTGGATTTTTATCCTCAATCCTTCAATGTCATTATCTGTATGTTAATTTCTCATTAATGTACTTCTCTTAAATTGTCTCTAATTCAAGAGAGATTTTCTCAGATTTGATCCCTTGTTTCCACCATTTTAATATATTCCTGCATTTTCATTTGGTGCTTAGGTCCTCACTGTGTATGTAGAACCTCTTTCCATATCTTGCCTATGTGATTGGTACTTCCAAATGACCACTAGAAATTTCCCTTCTATGCACATTCCACTCAAACTTCGAGCAGACTTTCCAAACTCTAGCACCATGCAGGGTACACAGCCTTGTGGGTGCTCCATCTTTGCTGCAGAGAACATTGTCAATCCCATCCACCACCTTCATGCAAATGGCCTCCTGGCCACAGTCAGTTAGCTCATCAATCCTGCAGCTTTCACTCTCATTCAAATAAACTGAAACTACCTCAAAACTAATGGATAATTGTAAAGGTTAAGGCTCCTTCACCTCCTGGGTTGCCAAACCAATCTCATTCATAACCCACCTGACCCTGATCACTACTCAAATAGAGTCACACAACAGAGAAACAGAAGACCATATCCTGAAATGACTCCACAGATGCCAGTATCCCATCACCAAGTCACCTTTTACTTGCACATGGAGGGTGTCCTTGACACTGGTCCAGCTCCCTCAGAGCTGGCTGTCAAAGCCAACAGGAAGTTTGCCACTCCTGTTTACGTCTGTCAGCTAGGGTGCCCTGATTGGACCAGATTAACAGCCCCAATCAGAGAAACTCATTCTGTGAGATCCACCTGGCTGACCTTGTTACAATCACTATGTATCCAAAAGGGAGTGGAATGAAATATCCAGGGGATAGTTTTTTCTCCCCATACCCCCTCCCCCCGCAACCCACCTACCCAACCCCACCCTCCCACTCTGTGCTGCATCATTGTGTTTGTAACTCACCAACTCTTAGTTGAGAGTACACATTAGCATCCAAGAGTTCCCAAATCCTACATTCATAACATGTCAGCTGCTCTGCCATCCATATTGTGTCCCAAATAATTGGTTATAAATTCAAACATTATTAATCCTAGTGAATCCTTACAATTACTAATATATTTCCTGAGCTCTAAAAGAAAAGACAAATGAGCAAGTACTCAACAACCAATCAACTTGCCTGTTTCTCTGTGATGTTACCTTTAATTTTATCTGAATGTGATTTAGGGGTGAGGGGGATTCATAGATTTGAACTCCCTTTGCCTCCCTGTAGTTTCTCATGCAACTTTTTAAACACTGCTTTCCTGAAAGCTGACAAAGTTAGAAAAAGAAAAGACCACCTCCCTCCAATCCTAAACAAATTCCCTACTTGCAATCTCTCAAGTTTGCACTCTTCCAGCTATACTCCATGACAACAGCAGCCTAACCTTCCGCATTATACTTATGAGCTTTAGATGAGTGAGTTCCCCAGCATATACAGAATTCTACGAAACCAATTAATTTTTAGACCCGTTACTTAATTAACTAAGCCAATCTGCTCTCCAGCACTGAACTCATTTAATCCTACCCAAACGCCCTGATCTCAGAGCCTGGAGATCTGTGTTCAAGTCCCATCTGCTGCTGAGATGTGTAATAACATCTTTGAACAGGCTGATTAGAAAATATCTATTTAATCTTGTCCATGCCTGCAAGAAATTACAACTCAAAACAGTAAATTTAAGTTAAATACTAATTGCAAGAAAAGTACTAGATTTTGTAAATAGAGAGAGACCCTTTAGATTCACTATCTTACTTGTCAAACTTGTGGGTTTACACTCTGTCTCTATTGATATAAAACACTGGTTAAAACCAGGCAGCCAGAGTGCAAAGACTGTTTCTGAGAGGTGTTTGTTGACCTTTCCACATAGGTGATAAGAAAGCGTGGGCAGGCACATCATTCAGGGGGTACCCTGTGCACATCAGGGGCACCCACTGACACCCACACTCTGTTCCTCTTAAACTGGATTGCTACCCTGTCCTCCTCTTCCAATTATCCAATACCTCTCCACCCTAAATCCCTGAACTTTGTCTCTAGGAAACAAAATCCTCTTCCTTCTGAACTTCCTTGCAATCCTTGCAGTGTCCACTACTGTGTTCTGGTGCAGCTGAAGCCACGAGAGCTGCTGGCCAATCTGAGTGACCACTTGAAAAATAGAAGTCTGATACTGGTCCTGTTTAGCCTGTTGTCAGCACGTCCATTTGGACGGGAGGGTGGGACTGAGTGAAGGAGTGAGGGAGAGAGTGAAGGAGTGAGGGAGAGAGTGAAGGAGTTCCTTTTTCTGTTCTTATTTCTTGTACTTTTATATTCTTAAAATTGAGGATGCAATGTCTGGAAGGACTTTACATTTTGTAATGATGATTATTCCCTGAACCAATTATTGCACAGAGAGACCTGGAAGAGGTTCCAATGTAATTCATGTAATAAATTCTATAGAAACACTACTGATTTAATCCTGTGTTCAACATCTAAGCTTGGAAATTAGGGAAGTCTCTGGACGGAGAAGGAACTGACGTTTGGATCAAAAACAACACTAAAGCTGTGTCATTGGAAAGGTCTGGATGAGAAAAGTTCAAGAAGGAATTTGTTTAACTCTTTCTGGGAACTGCCTGAAAGTACGTTCTTCTCTCTGGACACTCCACAACATTCAGAATTCAAAGAAAAGCCTTGAGCATTGAGAGTAACCATTTCTTCATGTAATGAGGTCAACAAAGCTTTCAATATTCAACTTTATATGAATCATGCCCTAAATGAAGGTGAAGGTGGATATTCTGCAACCAACAATACAACTATAGTTTCTTATACCCTTTTTAAAAAGCTGCACTGTGCATGAATGCTGTTGCCTTTAAAATGGCAACAAGACAATCCTGAAAGGTGGAATTAGCATTTTTATATCACTGTAATTACTTCTCATGGCTTTCTCAAGAGCCTCAAACTTTTCATCTCTAACCTCAGCCTATTCAGCATTTTGAAGGATTGCTTTCAACGAGAAAAGCTTCTGTTCGGCATGAACGTTAGTTATAAGTGGGTGGCATGAAAACTTTCAAAGGCCCAAAAATTGCTGATAAATTAATCCACCCACTGGCAGCTGTGAAAGTTAGTGCTCAAGCAAAACTCCACAACCTGCTCCCTCAGCTTTCTGTAAGAACAAGCAACTGAATCCTTTTGGTTTAATTGAAAGGCAAATACAATAGAGTCCTGAAATGGCATTTTGACTGCTCTAGAAATGAAAAAAAAATCATATCTTAGATGAAACTCATTTACATTGATTCAATAAAGTAAGTATGGTTGCAAGAGCTGCCAAATGTATGCTATTAATGTATAAATTCACTGAAATTGTTTTGGCTTAAAATGCCATTTCCTCAAAAGCTGTTAGTGGTAATAGAATTCCAAGACTCCCTTGGCACACTCGATGGGTATTAAAAGCCAATCTCTCAATTTTAAAATTGTGCCAAATTGTCACTTGATTACTTACCTGTCTGACTGAAACTCTACTTTAAGAATGTTTATGAAGAAGTGTTCAGGGCCTTCAGGAATATTGTCATCAAGTATATCAAATGAAATCCATTTTGACTGTTCTCCTGGTTCAAATGCTAATTGTCCGGACATAGAGGTGAAATCCAAGCCATCTAGTGCAGTTCCATTTTGTGCCTGATACCACAAGTGAATGCAGCCGAAACTGCCATGATATCGTACAATAGTAACATTAGTCTGACAAAAAAGGGAAATTATAATGGTTATCATTTTGTCAAGAGATTAATTTCATTCACAATGCAATAAAAATACTGTGCTAAACAAAGTTTGCAAAAAATAGATTTATATTTGCATGTTATTACTTTAAAAATGTAAGTTAGGGTATCAATTAACTATTTAATCAACAAATAGAAGTCTGAAATCTTTGTAAAACTATAGTTCATTAGCAGCATTTACTGAATGCTGAACACAGAAAAATTGTGAAAGACAGAAGTAGCAGACATATTACAATTGGCTAAATGTATGTTCGTGTAGCATAAAAATGGTCTTGTATTGTTAAATTGGGTGGAAGTCAGAAAGAGGAAAGGAGCAGTCACTTTATAGGGAGTTTTCTATAGACCCCCCAAAAGCAACAGAGACACTGAGGAACAGATTGGGAGACAGATTGTGGAAAGGTGCAGAAGTAATAGGGTTGTTGTCATGGGTGACTTCAACTTCCCTAATATAGACTGGAACGTTCTCAGTTCAAATAGTTTGGATGGAGTGGATTTTGTCAGGTGTGTCCAGGAAGGATTTCTGACTTAATATGTAGATAGGCCGACTAGATGGGAGGCCATATTGGATTTAGTGCTTGGCAACGAACCAGGCCAGGTGTCAGATCTCTTGGTGGGACAGCATTTCGGTGATAGTGATCACAGCTCCCTGACCTTTACTATAGTCATGGAGAGGGATAGGAGCAGATGATATGGGAAAGTATTTAATTGGTGGATGGGGAATTACAACGCTATTAGGCAGGAACTGCAGAGCATAAATTGGAAACAGATGTTCTCAGGGAAATGCACGACAGAAATGTGGAGGTTGTTTAGGGAGCAGTTGCTACAAGTACTGGATAGGTTCATCCCACTGAGGCAAGAAGGGGATGGTAACCTTGGATGACAAGATATGTGGAACATCTGGTCAAGTGGAAGAAGGAAGCTTATTTAAGGTTGAGGAAGCAAGGATGGACAGGACTCTTGAGGTCTACAAGGTAGCCAGGAAGGAACAGAAGAATGGACTTAGGAGAGCTAGAAGGGGGTATGAGAAAACCTTGGCGGGTAAGATCAAGGAAAACCCCAATGCATTCTATGTTTATGTGGTGAATAAGAGGACGGCCAGAGTGAGGGTAGGGCCAATCAGGGAAAGTGGAGGGAACTTGTGCACAGAGTCAGAAGAGGTAGGGGAGGTCCTTAATGAATACTTTGCTTCAGTCTTCACCAGTGAGAGGGACCTTGACGTTTGTGAGGACAGCATGAAACAGGCAGATATGCTCAAATAGGTTGATGTTAGGAAAGAGGATGTGCTAGAAAGTTTAAAAACATGAGGACAGATAAGTCCCCTGGGCCAGACGGGATATAACCAAGGTTTCATGGGAAGCGAGGGAAGAGGTTGCTGCCCCTTTGGCGACGATCTTTGCATTCTCACTGTCTCACTGTCCAGATGATTGGAGGGTGGCAAATGTTATTACCTTGCTCAAGAAAGGGAATAGAGATAATCCGAGGAATTACAGGCCAGACAGTCTTACTTCTGTGGTGGGCAAATTATTGGAGAGGGTTCTGAGAGATAGTATGTATGATTATTTGGAAAAGCACAGTTTGATTAGAAATAGTCAGCATGGCTTTGTGAGGGGCAGGTCATGCCTCACAAACCTTACTGAATTCTTTGAGGATGTGCCAAAACACATTGATGAAGGCAGAGCAGTGGAGGTGGTGTATATGGATTTTTGCAAGGCATTTGATAAGGTTCCCCATGGTAGGCTCATTCAGAAAGTAAGGAGGCATGGGATTCATGGAAATTTGGCTGTCTAGATACAAAACTGGCTGTCCAATAGAAGACAGAGGGTGGTGGTAAATGGAAAGTATTCAGCCTGGAGCTCAGTGACCAGTGGTGTTCTGCAGGGATCTGTTCTGGGACCACTGCTCTTTGTGATCTTTATAAATGATTTGGATGAGGAATTGGAAGAGTGGGTTAGTAAGTTTGCCGATGACACAAAAGTTGGTGGAGTTGTGGACAGCGTGGAGGGCTGTTATAGGTTGCAACTGGACATTGACAGGATGCAGAGCTGGGCAAAGAAGTGGCAGATGGAATTCAACCCAGAAAAGTGTGAAGTGATTCATTTTGGAAGGTCGAATTTGAATGCAGAATACAGGGTTAATGGCAGGATTCTCGGTAGCACATTCCACACGTGTGCTGGAACAGAGGAGGAACAGAGGGTTCTTGGGGTCCACGTCTATAGATCCCTCAAAGTTGTGACCCAAGTTGATAGGGTTGTAAAGAAGGCGTAAGGTGTGTTGGCTTTCATTGGCAGGGGAATTGAGTTTAAGGGCCACAAGGTTATGCTGCAGCTCTATAAAACCCTGGTTAGACCACACTTGGAATATTGTGTTCAGTTCTGGTCGCCTCATTATACGAAGGATGTGGAAGCTTTAGAGAGGGTGCAGAGGAGATTTACCAGGATGCTGCCTGGACTGGAGGGCAGGTCTTATGAGGAAAGGTTGAGGATGCTAGGGCCTTTTTCAATGGAGCAAAGATGGATGAGAGATAACTTGATGGAGGTGTACAAGATGATGAGGCATAGATAGAGTGGATAGTCAGAGACATTTTCCCAGGGCAGAAATGACTATTACAAGGGGGCATAATTTTAAGGTGATTGGAGAAAGATAGAGGGGAGATATCAGAGGTAGGTTCTTTACACAGAGAATGGTGGGTGCTTGGAATGTGCTGCTGACAGTGGTAGTGGAGTCAGATGCTTTAGAGACTCTTAAGCAACTCTTGGCTAGGCACATGGAGGATAGTAATGTGAAGGGTATGCAGGGTAGTTTGATCTTAGAGTAGGATAATAGATCTGCACAATATCATGGGCCAAAGGGCCTGTACTGTGCTGTACTGTTCTATGTTCTAAATTAAATGCATCTAAACAGCATATTGCAAATAACAGGTACTGGAAATATATGGGGGAACATAATGGGAGACTTTTTTTTTTCAAAGGTCTTTGTTGCCATTAGTTTTAGAAAATCACATTTATTTTTAGAAATCATATAAGATTAAGTTTATGCTATATTTTATCACCACAGTCAGGCTTCTCTTCAAAAACATAATAGATCTAAATGCAGAAGGCATTGTTCCATTAGACTCCAAACATCATTGTTACCCAATGTTTTCTGTTTATTTTAAAATTAACAGAATAACTGCACAGAGGCTGGTATCCCATCATCAAATCACCCTTTATTTACATGTGGGCAGTACACTGGCTATGACCAGTCAGCTCACAGTCAGCCCCTGAATTGAGGAGACTCTGAACTTCCTGTTTATACCTGTCAACCAGGGCTCCCTGATTGGCCCAGATTAATAACCCCAGTCAAGGATCTTGTAGTCGATAAGACAAACCTGGTTCCAATCACTACATCTCACTATAAATATCTCCAATTTAATCAAATACAACAGTTTACCTGAACAAGATCAGAAGGTTAGATAAAGCTTGTGACTTCAGTAAGCCTCCACACTTAATTCATTATTCACCTCCATCTACTCTTGTTTTTAAATTTCATATTAATATAATTTTCTTGTATTATATATCAGCCCTTGTTCAAAATACCCAAATTGTTTGGTCATGTTCTCTTTGCAAGGTGGATAGTACAATCAGATTGTTCAGTAAACTGACATCTAACATACTTTAAACATTTTAAGAAAGCCCTTGTGTCCTTTTTGCAAGATTATTTTTTAAGTACATTACACAACTGATTTATGGTATAATTGATGAACAAAGTGCCTATCATATACAATGATTGCAGTAAAATATGAATTACTTTCAAACATTGGACAGAAATGTGCCTTGGGATGATGTTTACTTAGTTATTTTAAAACAATTGACTTCACAGACTGAAGCAAAAAAAAACCATCATAATATTTTACTTGCTAAAATTAAATAGATGTTATCAACATGGGGCATACTCATTATGAGACCAACAGAGACCAATTGATATTAGTCCCTTTTGAGGAGGACTCTTGTGACACAGTGGTAATGTCCCTACCTCTGAGCCAGATGGCCTGGCTTCAAGTCCCACCTGCTCTGGACATGTGTCATAATATCTATGAACAGGTGAGGAAAATATGTAAAATTCCATTTCCTTCGCAACAACACTGCTGGTAATTGAGCACAAATAACTGATAGAGCATGACAGGAAATGTAGCAAATACATCTGAGCCATAACAACTTCAATGGCTTCATCTATCTGGCCACTCAGACTGGTAACTGGATGAATCCACTGCCATCGAATTATCATGTAACATGGTCATTCACTGAAGCCTGATTGCTGCCTTCTGGGATAGGCTTTTGGCAAGCTCAGGTGAGGAGGGAGATAGGGAAAAGGGGTGAGACAGGAAGAGGGACAAGGAGAGGGGGAAGGGGAGAGGGGGAAGGGGAGGAAAAAAAAGGGGGTTCGGAGGGGTTGAGAGGTAAAATGAAGGGGAAGGAAGAGAGCAAAAAGCAGGGTGAGCAGGAAAAAGGTGAGCAAACTGGAGAAAGAGTAAAGAGGGAGCAAGAGAGGAAAGAAGGACAGAGAAAGGGGAGAGAGAGAGAGAGAAGATTCTTGTCACCAGCTCAAAGACTGCTTCTGTACTGTTTTGACCAGATCCCTTGCATTATCACAGTTCCATGCAGATTCCCCAAATCATTAAGCTCCCAGTGAGGAAGGATGATCTGGTACCTTTTCTTTATTCGCCCAATGCTCAGTTGGTCACAACAACATTAGTTTATAAAGAGGGGTAAGATAGCTGCATCACAATCTCCCCCTGTTACGTATTTCCCTCTTTGAAGTTTCCTTGACACTCGTACACATGTGACTCCATGTATCCCACACAGGAATTTGCTTTGAAAGATAACACTGAGTTGATGTCTGCAGTCTTGCTATTGCCTAGCAGTGGTCCCTTTTTTTTTAAAATACATTCTGGAAGAGAGAGTGTCTATTGACACGAACCACTAAGATGCCAATTTGAACAGATGATTAACTCTTAGTTAAGTAACTTCTTTTTGTCCTTATTGTAACTAAAATGGTGTCGGATTGTGGCAACAAAACACTTTTCACTGTATCTTCAAGGTATATGTGACAATAAATCATTCACAAAATCATTGGATAATAGGTTCTGACTGCACATGCTCACTTTTTTTTAAATGTGCATGCACATATACAATAAAAGGTGAATTTTTAAAATAATTATAAAATACTTTATCAGATTTTTTTCTCTTCACCTGTTTCACCTGTTTGCGTTTCCTTGACATTTTTAAGAGTTCGTTAGGTTTTTAAGTTCTAAAGTCCTCCCTCATGCTCCAAGTCTTCAGTCATGTATTCATTTATTCTATCTGCCTATTCCTATAATCACAGGAACATGGTACCAGGACTAATCCAGAGATTACAACCTCTGAGGTCTTGCTTTTTTATCCTCTACCTAGCTCCCTAAATTCTTATTATAGGACCTCACCCCTCCTTCTACCTGTGCTCTTGATCCCAATGTGAACTGGTATCTTCAATTGTTCACCCTCCCACTTCAGGATGCCCTGCAGACATCCAGTCACATCCTTGGTCCTAGGCCCAGAGAGGTAAGACAGCTTCCATTAGGTTTAGAATTAAAAGACCTATTGACAAGATTTCTTTAATAATTGAACAAATATTACACTTTATATGAAATAAAAACATATTCCATGAAAATGCTAAACTGATTAACACACTCAGTTGGCAACAAAATGTTTACCCCTCTAAATACCTCTAAATAATCAAACACTAAAGCCACACACACACACACACACACACACACACACACATACCGCATTGTCCAAGGATACATAGGCTAGGTGGATTAGCCATGGGAAATGCAGGGTTATACAGTAGAGGGATAAGTCTGGGTGGGATGCTCTTCAGGCAGTCAGTGTGGACCTGTTGGGCCAAAGGCCTGTTTCCATACTGTGGGGATTCTATCATTCTATGATAAATAGCCCAGTTGGAAAGGGAGTGTGTTACTTGCCTATTTCCTTTCTCTTCCTGCTGAGGGGTTTGTCAAATCCCTGGTGAAAAGTACCCAGCCCTCATGCTGCTGAGGTTATGCAGGATACAGCAGGCCATAATGTTGTGTGAACATTGATGAGTGCTGCAGGGTTCATCTAGAGTGGTTCAAGCTGCAGAACCTTGGCTTAAACAATCCTGTGGTCTGCTCAATGATGTTTCATGTGACAGCACAGCTCTCATTATATGCATGCTACTTTGGTGGGTTGGCTATGCATGAGCCAAGCCCACGCTGTCCAGCAGTCACCCTCTGCTTTGATTTGATGGCTGAAGTACTGAGAGAACAGTGGTCTGGCACACCATAAAGACATTATGCTTCTTGCCAGTATACCGGCATGATATCCTAAACACAGTTGCACACCATTCATATATTCACAAAGTAGAAATAACGTGCATTGACTGTGATACCATTTTTTCTGTTAAATGTCATGCCTGCAAAGCCATTAGTGTGCTTTCGTTTGCAACCTGCACGATCAGGATATCCGCTGTAACAACAAAGTCACAAGCATGCCCTGCCTACTTCTCTTTGGTCAGGCAGATCTCATCATAGCTCTTGAGTAACGCTCCAAGGAAAACACTGTCGCTATGCAGTGCCAGACATCTTTCATTCCTGCCCATCATGGAAAAGCTGGATTTTGAACATAATGGGAGAGTTTAGCAAAGTAGCATTGAAGCTATGATGCCTGAACACATCAAGTGTAAGAACTTAGCACCTCTGTAGCATCTGCATGAACTTATGTATCAATGCTGGATACAGGAACTTTAAGGATAAGTGTGATCATAGCATTTGCAGCAACTATTGTGGCATCCTCTGGCTGAACTTTGTGGTAAATATGTTTGCCCATGTTTCCCTTTCTATTCTGCAGATTTGTCCCAAATCTCCAGTGTGGTTTCAGAACTCGACAATCTACAACTCACATGATCATCTCAGTCTAGCAGCTGCAAGAGAAATGCCACAAAACAAAGGACACACTGTATATTACCTTCATTGAGCTCTTCAAGGTACTGACCAGGTGAGCAGAGGTGGGCTATATAAGCTACTGGAGAAAAACTGCCATCTCAGTAAAACTCAACAATGTGAGAAAGCATTCAAGGACTTTGAAGAAGAAAGCAAAGTTGGAGATGGCATGATAGTTTGCAAGTACAGATGAGTAAAGGGTGAATTTTTTTGAAAGAAGTGTTGAAATTACATATGAAGGGGAAAGGCACAGTACCTGTGAAACAGGAACAGTTAATAATATCTGGTAATATTGTGGTTAGACAGAAAAGTTGGGTAATTAAGGGTTTTGTGGGAATAAAAGTGACGGCACAGGAGAAGAAACCACCAATGTGTATTCTTCATTAGCTTAATTGGGAGATTAAAATGAATTAAACTAATGCTACTGAGACAAACAACTAATCCAAAAACACTGTTGAAGCATTTTTGTTTCATGAAAATATGAAAAATATTAAATATTTTATATTTTTACAACACTATCTTAGCATCCTTTCCTTAACTCTTTTTGTTTTTTGTTTCTTTTAACCCTGTGTTCTTCATAAAGTAGTTCATACCACCCCTTTTCATATTGCAAGTATGTCTAATAAGTCTTAAATCACTGACTTGTAAGATATATATATTTTGATGTTACGCAAATCATTATCATGAGCTGATTCAAGGTAACAAACACCATTTACTTCAAAACGTTATAAATATATTTAAGAATTTTAGCACCTGTTCTCCATTCTCAAAGGTTTCAAGACGTTCATTCAAGAATGCAAATTGACCATATGGAAAGTCACTGGCCGCCATGGTGATGTTAGCAGAGTCTGATGTGTCGTTAATCACAGCACCACCACTGACACCAGTCAGCTGGAGTTGATAATATTGTTTCTCTTCAGGAATATCATCATCCACTGCCTGATCAGCAAAAGTAGTTCTACATTACAAACTGAACATCTGATCCAGGTCAAATTTAAAAATGTATGCAAATTGCGACAAACTGGAGATAACAAAAATCCTTTGACAAATAAAAGAAAATATGCTAAAAGTGCACAATAGGTCACTGGTTTCTAAAGAGAGAACAGAAGAATTACTGGTTCACTTATGGACCTTATTCCAGAAATGGAACAGATCTCAAATCAAGAGGATTTCAAAAGAAATGTGTGATGTAATACACTCTGGAATTAAGAACATGAATGGACAATATAAAATAGGAGTACAGTTCTAAGGGGATGCAGGAGCAGTGGGACTTGAGAGTTTAGTATGTAAATCATTGAAGGTAGAAGGCAGAGAAAGCAGTTAACAGCATTCAGGGACTTTATTAATATGGGCAGAGAGTATGACAGAAAGGAGGCTTTGCTGAATTTGCACAAGACGCTTGTTAGATCTTAGCTGGAGTATTGTGTACAGCTCTCGATGCCACACCACAGGAAGGATCTGAGAGTATTGGAGAGAGTATAGCAGAGATTTACAAAAATGGTTTCACGGATGAGAAACTTCAGTTATGAGAAAAGATTAGAGAATTTGGTAAGATCTGACAGAAGTTTTCAAAATCTTGAGAGGTCTGAATAGAGGATAGAGAAATTGTTCCAACAGAGTGGAAAGATTGAGAACAAGAGGACACAGACTTAAAGTTATCTGCAAACATAGTAAATATGAATTTGAAAAAAATGTATTTTTCACACAAGTGGCCCAGGTCAATGCACTGTCTTGAAGTGTGATGGAGACAGAGTCAATCGAGGCATTCACAAGGGAAATTGATGATTATTCAAATAAAAACTATGTGCAAGTGTATGAGAGAAAGACACTAAGTCATAATTCTCACTGCAGTGTTGGTGTGGGCATGACAGGTTGAATGGCTTCCTTCTGCGCTGTTCTGATTCTGTGACTAGAACAAAGGCACGAGGGAAGAAGAAAATAAACACACACATATTCAAGCAAAACTTACTTATAAAGTGCTTAAATGAAAGAAGAAACCTTTAATGGCTTTACGTAATATTAACATGAAACAAAACTAGGTACAATGAGGGAAATCACAAAAACTTAAAAACAATTCTGAGATAAAACTAAAATGTGAATTAGTGTCATAATCAGGACAAGGCAAGTCTTTCAGGGGGTTTTGTGTAGTGATTCAATGAGTGGAGACCCTCCTTGGAAACACTGTGTAGAACATTATTTCCACTTGCTGTTGACTCAGTTTTATTTGTATTGCTTTCAGTTCTCTTTGCTTCACAAATTGCCACCTTCAACTTTTAAACATTCTGTGTCTCATAAATATCTTCAATTTCTCTCATCATGTTTGCTATTGATTTATATTTATATTAATATTGTTCCAGCTAATTAATAGCTTCAATGCTCCACTTAAGCATTTTACAGGGCATTTGATATTTTCACTTGGTTTATTTAAATCTGTCCCTTCCCCTAATACAGTTCTTTTTTTTTTATTTTCTTCATCTTCAGTATTAATTAGTTCTGAAACTCTGATGCACTTGCTCTCTTTAAAACAGTGAATGATGCACTGACTGCATCCAGCATTTTAAAAATGTACTACAAACATGTTTGTATCCAGACATAATATATTTTTTTAATTCATTCACGGGATGAGGGCGCCACTGGCTGGGCCAGCATTTATTGCCCATTCCCAATTGCCCAGGGGGCAGTTTAAGAGTCAACCACATTGTTCTGGGTCTGGAGTTACATGCAGACAAGACCAGGTAAAGATGGCAGTTTCCTTCCCTAAAGGACATTGGTGAGCCGACATTAGTAAAATATATTATACTCGACAAGCTGAAAACTTGTGATATTAAATTTTAGGTATTAATAATTATTTTACACAGTAACTATTTGTGCTGTACTGAAAACATCCTAAAGTATCTTGTGTTCTTGTGATAATGAACAGAAGCTGCAAACCTGACCATTCCTGATCGCCATCCCCAACACTCTTTAATAAAGAGTGCTGAGGAAAACTGTGGCAGTTTTACTGTCAGATCAACAAAACACAGCTAATTCCCTAGCAAGTAACAATTGAAACTTCTTGGTCTGAATTATTTCAAAATGTATTCAATTCCTTGCACCTGTATCAAAATGGTGGCCGACACCTGCCTGTCACGCATTAAAAGGGCTCCACCTGTTTCAACAAATTCATTCAGATCTGCTGGAGTTATAATCCAGTTAACTGTAACTTCACCAAAAATTCCTGGACCACGTACTAATCTGTAGGAAAGTAAAAAAGTATTAAATATCTTATGACACAAAATTACACTGTTTGAATCTGGTAATAGAACGAATATGAATGAATATTATATAAAGATGAAGTTGTCCCTTTTAACTAGTAAATTGTCATTTTTCTATTGTGAAGATGGTGGATGGGCACATATGTGACATTATGTTTTCTCTCAGTGGTCCCTACAAAGGCAAGTTTGTTTTGGAACAAATAAGTGTGCATGCTGTGATCACTGCTTATATATTAAAAAAAGCCCATGCAAGTGCGCACAATAAAATCTAAATTTGTTTCAATGCATTTTTCACCAATAAGAAATAATTTGAAAATATGGGGATGTGCACCTGTAAATAGCTGCCCCAATTGCATCAGATATCTCCAGTAAGACAGACCTAACATCAATAAACATTGTAAACTGGACCTTCAGGAACTGCACTTAAAAACTGTTGAAAAGAAACATAACAGCCATCTCAACAACATGCAACCGTTGCTTTAAACAAAAAAATAGAATTAATTTATCTGTTAATTGTAATGGTCACTACAAAAATGATTTTGTAAATAAATGCCACTTACGTTACAAATGCAGTCCCATTGTAGCCGCTGACTGGTTCTCCAATTAGAACCTGCTTTGTTGATTCAGCTACGGCAATCATCCCAGATGATGCACTGTCACCCAAAATAATTACAGTTGCACTTCCTGTGGGAGAAACAGTCTTTCTGTCTTGTCAGATGAATAACAGAGAAAATTTAGTTTTGTAAATGTAAAGCCCAGAAGAAGACCTTGGATATCACAAGTCCTTGCTAGGTGTATTTTGGGCAAGGGAGCACCTAATATACATTGAGTGGTGCAGCTTGCCCATCAGGGGCACCCTTTCTTCTTACCCTCTGCAGTATTAAACCCAGTTGGTCACCCACCTTGCCCCTTCTTCACTGAACCAAAATCCATTCTCTGCCCAAAGTCCCTGGATTTGACTTCCTCGAGTCTGCATTGTGTCTTTATGGGCCTGCCACTATGCAGCAGACAACAGGGAAATGTGGTGCAACAGGGACTACAGGAGCTCCCAGCCAATCATATCATCTGGCAGCTTGAGAAGGCTTGGGGGTGTGAGAAGAGAAAGAAACAGACAGACAATGAGAGCGAGAGAGAGAGCGAGAGAGAGAGAGAGAGACAGAGAGATAGAGAGAGAGTTGACTCCATGCAATTTCCAGTCTTTTCCTTTAATTTTCTATTTTTGCTTATAATTTCTGTTAATTTTTTGATACCAAAAGAAACTGACTTACCATATATAGGGGATATTTCTGCATCATCAGTGGCAGATACGAGTCGAATCGCATACCACTCTTCTCCCTCCAGAAGAGTATCTGGATAAATGCGTAAATTGAGTACTTTTTTCGTCTCAGTCTAACACAAGAAAAGTGCAACAGATTATTAACCTTTGGAGCAAAACAACAGTTCTATTCAGACAGAGTTAAAATTGCTATGTTTCTAGTTTGACAGTTTGTAAAATATGTAATAATGTGCAGTTGAATGCATTTCTGGGGTTGCAGACTGGAAATCAATCACTGCTATTCCCAGAGTCATCAAAAAGATGTTCAAGATTTTTAAAAAGACACAAGGTTCCTGATTTACCTGACTTTCAGACCTAGATTGATAGAAATCATGGACTAGTTGCTGCATTGAACAAGAATTACTATTTATTACAAGTAACTACACTCTAGCTGCAGGTAAACAGTTATAAAACATCAGCATATGAGGTTTGAGATAGTAGGAACTGCAGATGCTGGAGAATCCGAGACAACAAGGTGCAGGGCTGGATGAACACAGCAGGCCAAGCAGCATCATAGGAGCAGAGAGGCTGACGTTTCGGGCCTAGACCCTTCATCAGAAAAGCTGAATTTAAATCTGACGGTTTTGACAACCTCGGACTAATGCTATTCTAAGAAAATTGATATGTCATCCAAGGTATACAAGGAGAGGATTTTTGAAAATCAGTGGGAGAGCGAACCACTATCTGAGAAATATGCACCCAGCTCTCACAAGAAATCACTAAGCTCTCTAAGAAAGCACCAT
>NC_063334.1:85896849-85913770 GCF_021869965.1 Rhincodon typus
GGTCTAGGCCCGAAACGTCAGCCTCTCTGCTCCTATGATGCTGCTTGACCAGCATATGAGGTTTATTGGAGCACAGTGGTAGTGTCCCTACCTCTGGGCCAGAAGACCTGGGTTTGAGTCCCACCTGTTCCAAAGGTATGTCAGAATGTCCCTGAACAGGTTGATTAAGAATATCTATAATACTAATTAAAACTCTGATCCCCTTATAAACTCCCCTTACATACAAAGGTAGGCTGGGTAAAATAAGTTATGGACATAGGGGGAAAACTAGAAAGACAATTCAGTTGTACCAGTCCTAGGTATTGATGCTGATCCTTGTGATTTTTGCGTGTTGCTTCACTTGCCTTTCTCTGGTTTCTTCCACTAGGTTGGTGAAAGGCACAAGATGGCTGGTACACTTATAAGTTTCTGACTTATCAATAACAATTCACAGCTTACAGCAACTGTTGCAGGGGGGATAAACTGGTTTTCTTCAGGCTTAGTGATTTTGACTGCAGAGAACAGAGAGACTGCTCCCAAGCTAGGGAAGAAATGAACACTTCTCTCTCAGTCTGTAAGTTACCCCTAGCTCCAAGCAGTTAAATTACCTGAGAACTGATCACACAGTTATTATAGGCAAAAAGGCCTCAATCATGAATGACTGGTCATTAATCTATATAGGCCAACAAACTTCTTATTGCCAGCAAAATTAGCGTCGGTACACCCCTTGGCTCTATATTACCTGCAACTCAAACTCCAATTTCTGTTTGTTCCAATGGTTGTTTATGAGCTTTGCCATGGGTGTCAGATTACTTGCTTTTTAAAACTTATAGCCAACCTTACAAACACTGGTTTTGAAACAGTACTCTCTCATTCAGTCCACAAAAGCACAAAATAAAAAGACACGGTTTTTATAATTACAAGTTCTGGAGTTCCCACACAAGTGTTTTCCAAAACTTGGACCTTATTTTAAAGTCTCAGACTTCATGTGGCCTTGATCTGGGCCATATGAGTGCTGCTCTACAAAGACGAGGGGCCAGCAGTGAGCGAAGGAAAGACTTTCATTATTCAGAAGGGAAAGGTGGGGAAACAGGCGTTTCAGCATTGGGAGAGGTGAAGAAAGGTCAGGGTTTCATCAAAACCAAATAACTATCTACCTTTTCACAGGTCAATGCTTTTAATCAACTGCAGCAGCATTTGGGCCTCAGGATGCAGTCCCTCAAGCCATGCCCACAAATAGGCGAAAACTGAAGGATTTAAAAAGACCTCACAGCTATCAGAAATCAATCCGAGCTCCATGGTAACCACTATTGCCTTGAAGTTCATGACCCCAAATCCTCATCTTGAGACCTTCTCACAGTTTGAGAAGCCCTTGACAGCAAACTTCATTAGGGAGTGAAAGAAAGTTAATCAGATCAAATACCTCCATAGTAAATGGAAGCCTTGCTCGTCAACAATTCATCAACTTACTACAGTGGACAACCGATGGCTTGTGCCCACAGAGATCTAAAGGGTACTGCCCAAAGAAGTACTGTCAATAGACGAATATCTGCTACAACCATGTCCTTTTGCTTCTTTTCTAAGGAGCCAAGATCCAGCTTATAAAGTCCCTACAGTGTGGAAACAGGCCATTTGGCCCAACAAGTCCACACTGATGCACAGAAGAGTATCCCACCCAGACTCATCTCCCACCCTATATTTTCTATGGCTAACACGCCTAACCTACACATCCCTGGACATTCCCTGGGCAATTTAGCATGGCCAATCCACCTAACTTGCACATCTTTCAACTGTGGGAGGAAACCAGAGCACCTGGAGGAAACCCACGCATACACGGAGCGAATGTGCAAACTCCCCACGGACAGTCACCCAAGGGTGGAATTGAATCGGATCCCTGGTGCCATGAGGCAGCAGTGCTAACTCCTGAGCTACCTTGCCACCCTATAGATGATGGCAGTACATTTTCATGTAGGTTCTCTTATTCATTTTCCAAAACTTTGGCAGAAAAGCTACAGAAACAATAAAGCTCAGAGATATAAAGTAGATTTTTAAATGAAAGATCCTGGAGGTTGGGGTCGCACAATAGATGGCCCAGCTAAAGAAGAGAAATACACAAGGAAATCTGTACACAGACCAAGCAGGTCAGTAATAATAACAACAATAGATTTTAATTACTTGCTCATTACTGAGGCAGGGAGGATATAAACAGAAAATAGGGAATGAATTTCATAAAATTAATATTCAATTTGTTCCTCAAACAATATATTTGGATCTCTACAAGGGCAAAGGTATTGGTTAGATTTGGTTAAGCAAAAGCAATAGATCAGATCGAAGAGTTAAATATGAGAGAGGATCTTATTAAACCTGAACACAGGATAAGATACAAGTAGAAAATGTAAGAACGGGGCAGACTGTAAAAAGATAGGAGGGTTGAGCTGAGATGGAGTAAACCAACAGATTTTTGGTCACTCACTCAGCCTATCGATGTCTGTCTGCGACTTTCTTATGTCATCTTTACAATATAGTTTTCTACTTACTTTGGTGCCACCTGTGAAGTTAGCTATCAACCCTTCACTTTCCTCATCCAAGCCATTGGGGTAAATTGTAAAATGTTGAGGCCCAGGTACAGACCCCTGTATTTCACTCATCGCATCCTGCTAATTGGACAGAGACCCATAGATGCATCTGCTCTGTTTTCTGCCGGTAAATCTTTTGTCCATATTAATATCAATATGTCCATATTAATATGTTACGCACATACCACAAGCTCTCTGTTTCCACAATAACCCTTGAGGTGACAGCTTATCCAGCTTGCTAGAAATTCAAGTACTGTGTGTCTGCACAGTCCTCTCTAAAACAACTTGAAACAACAGTAATAGACTTGTTAAACATGGTTTCCCTTTGCCAAAACCATGCTGCCTCATTCCAATTACCTTGAGTTTTTCTAAACCTGCAATTGTTTTAGAGATTGATTCCAACCTGGTCCGGACAGAGGGGAGAAACTGTTCCCACACAAATAGAACGAGGACTGAAAGGCACAATTTGGAAAAGTTTTGCAAAAGATGCAAATATAAGGTGAGAAATAAATTTTTCACACTCCGAATAGTTAGGGTATGGAATGCTCTGCCTGAAAATGTGGTAGAGGCAAGTTCAATTGAGGAATTCAAAAGTGTATTTAAATAGAAACAATAGAAACAGGGTTAAAGGGAAAAGGGAGAATATTGGTGCTAAGTTAAACCACTCAGAGACCCAGTACAGACACAATGGGCTAAGTGGCCACTTTATACATATAGGATTTTGTGATTCTGTGAAACTAACTGGCCTATGGTTTCCTGCTTCCAGCCTCCCTCCCTTCTTGAATAGAAGAGTTCAATTATTTTGCTTTTTAGTGATATGGAACCACTTCAGAATTGAACATATTTTGCAAAATTAGCACTAACACATCATCCTCTTAAGACTTTAGGATGAAATTCATCTGGGCCCGGAAACTTATCAGCCCACAGTTCCATTGGTTTGCTTTATACCAATTCCCTCTTGATTGCAATTTTGCTACGTTCCATTCTCCCTTCCACCTCCAAATATACAGTTGTTACTGTACTATGTTTTTATGCTCCATAGTGAAGACAAAAGTGAAATATTTGTTCATTTTATCTGGCATTACCTTTTTATCTGTTATTAACTCGCTGTTGTTTTGGTCTCTGGAGGACCAAAACTCACCTTAATCATTAAGTACACATCTTGCACATGTTTATGAGGGCCTTCAAATTGATTTGACAACTGCTCTGTAAAATTGGTTTCAGCACAGTCCATTCCATTTTTCCAACTCCTTTTCAGGTCTAGCCAGT
The DNA here is from genome assembly GCF_021869965.1 of Rhincodon typus. Taxonomy (NCBI): domain Eukaryota; kingdom Metazoa; phylum Chordata; class Chondrichthyes; order Orectolobiformes; family Rhincodontidae; genus Rhincodon; species Rhincodon typus. The sequence continues at coordinate 85,900,674 of NC_063334.1, forward strand.
AGTCCCATAACGATGGAACTCACGGAAAGAAATAATTTTTGCTTCTTCTTTTTCAACTTACCTTAATAAGCCAGCAGGATAAGGAATTGTTCTCCTGCATTCACAATACCAGTGTGGGCTAATGATCCACACTCATTCCTCATTCTTCCCATTCATCTCCCCATAATTTCTTTAGTTATTAAAGTTAACAAAAAGTTGTAATTCTCTTTAAAAACCAAACCAGCTGCAGATACTGTAAATCAGAAATAAAAACAGAAATTGCTGGAAATGCCCAGCAGATCTGGCAGCATCTGTGGACAAAAATCAGAGTTAATGTTTTGGGTTGAATGACCCTTCCTCAGAACAGTTCTTGGAAGGGTCACTCAACCCAAAACATTAACTCTGATTTCTCTCCACAGATGCTGCCAGACCTACTGGGCATTTCCAGCAATTTCTGTTCTTGTTTGTAATTTTCTTTCTTAGCCTAGTTGCATTTAATATTATTAATGATAAATTTAAATTAAACTGCACAAAACGTGCTGCACTAACTGGCTAAGTGAAGTCTATTATAAGGTGATGTTCAGTTTTCTTACAGTTTGATCAAGTCCTGATGTAGATTTTGTTAGTCGGTCTTTATTATCGTGTATGTGCTCTGTACAGTACCTGATTGAATGATAGTGTTCCAGCAAGAGGACCAAGGTCATTAACTGCAGAATCATCCACCTGCCAAACAATCTGGACTGGACCATAACCACCATCACGACTGACTGTGAAGGACACCAGTCCAGCTGGATCGTCAGCAGTCTTTGGCTCTCCAACAGTCACCTAAGAGAACACAATTATGCTTCATTGTACAATAACCACAACTAGTGGTTCTGTCTCTCTACCATCTCTACACCAAATCTCACAATTTGTAAATACTTATATTCATGTATGATTCAGATATTCCATGACTAATACAATTAGCCCCTGAATGGTACAGAAGTAACAAAGGGGGAAGATAAGAGATTTTCAGCAGATTGGGTGATTAACATGTCCAATCACTGCAAAGCAGCAATCAACAAAGCAAACAATGTTAAATTACATAATGTAAAGTACCAGCAATCATACAAGGCTGGTGATCAGGGATAAGGAGAATTCAAGACAATACCTGGAAATGTTGCAGAGAACATATACTAAACTGATGACTCGTGTCACAGGATGAAATTATAAAACAAGACCAGGACCAGGACAGATTTGAGAATTTCAACCTTAAAAGGAGGCAATGGAAAGAACAACGTCAAGAACCTGTTAAATCAGGGATCAGTAAAGACTGAGGGACTTTGAAGAAAGTAACTGAAAAGTTGAATGATATGGTTATCTGTTGTAGACAGAGAGGAAACATAATGAGGAAAGTGATGAAATGCTACTGCCAAGAAGGAGCAGACAAAGTCCCGATGGCAGGTGGGAGGATAAAATGGTGAGAAATGTAAGTGCAAGATAGGAGGAGGAATGGGTCGTTGACAGAATGGGGTGGAGAAGGGAAATCATACTGCATCATGGTAATTTCAAATAAAATGGGATAGGTCAAAGGAGAAGAATAAGAATTATATTTTCTTTCACAACAGAGTGGCCAAAATGTGAAATGAAGCTTTGAGGTCAATGTTGGATTCAAAATCGCTGCAACGACTTAAGAAATGACCTTTACTTTGATGGGACTTCAATATCAAGTAGGAATGAGTTAGATGATCTGCACAAATACAAGCTATTGTTGCATTAATCTTGTGATGTCGATCATAAACAATGTGAATAAAAGGTCAAAAAGTCAGAGAAAGTAGTTCTATCCTGATGCTCAAAAATAAATATTGCAGCTGTTAAATTTTATATATTCTGGATGAATATAAAAGACAAAGTTTAGAAATGAAATGCTTACACTGCAAATATACAGTTGCTATCAAACACTTGCATGCAAGGTATGGTTACATGCAATCTAAAGCCTTATTTCCTTTGATGACATGCTCCAATGCCTGACTGATATTTCCAGCTGTACCTCTATGTTTTTCTTTCCCATACTTTCTGTACTATTAAACTACCAGCAATACTTAGGACTCTCCTCTTTCTCAGCTTGGGCTTTTTGAATTCCTAGAAGTCCATTAATCACAACTGCCTGCCTGCCAGAGCTTCCCTCCTAAGAATGTGGCATGTTTACTTTTACATTTAAAAGCAAGCTAACTGATTTACTGCCAGAATCAACATGTGAAAGAAACTATATGTTAGTGATTTACATTCAGTGGAACAAAACTGAAATTTTATATCATTTAAATTACTAATGATCCTTTGACTTTACAGAAGACCATAACAAAAAGGAACAGGAGTAGGCTGTTCAGCCCTTTGTGCCTGCTCGACCATTCAATAGGATCATGGTTAATCCAACATTCCTCACACTCACTTTCCTGTCTTTTCCCCATAACCCTTGATTCCCCTACTGATCAAGATCTATCTCAATTTTAAATATGCACAAGGACTATGCTCCTCAGCTTTCTGTAACACTGAGTTCCAAAGACTCTCAACATTCTGAGAGAAGGAATCCTTCCTCATCTATGTGTTAAATTGGCACTGGTTTGTTCTGAGACTATGCACTCTGGTCCTGGATCCCCCCATGAAAGAAACATATCCTTTCAGCATTTACCCTGACAGGCCCCTTAAGAATCCTATATGTTTCAATAAGTTCACCACTCATTCTTCTAAACTTCAGTGGGTAAAGTCCCAACATGTTTAACCTTTGCTCAAAAGACAGCACCCCATAACAGGGATCATCCATGTGAACATTTTCTGAACTACCTCCAACAAAATAATATCCTTCCTTAAATAAAGCAATCAAAATTGCTCATGGAACTCCAGATGTGGTCTCATCAGCATCTTGTACAGTTGCAGTAAGACTTCCCTACTGTCATACTCCTACCCCATTAAAATAAGGGCCTACGTTCTGTTAGCTTTTCTGATTACCTGCTCCGCCTGTGTGCTAATTTTCTGTGTTTGGTGCACCAGTTATCCCAAGTCCCTTTGTATTGCAGCTTTCTGCATTTTTTTCAAGATTTAAGTAATACTCTATAAAGGAAGAGATTTTTCTTTGTGTAATATTCAATTCTATTCTACAGTGCTCAAATGCAAATTCAAGCAAAGGAGTTCCTACAATTATCACCATGTGGGATACTGTCATCTATTCAGTAAACTGGGGCATTCTGATTGTATGGGTGGAACTCAATGCAGCCTCCCCACACGAGAAGGTGAGTTTGCAGGAAGGCTGTAGTCAGAAAGTGCAGGGTGGCAATAACTCTGTCCAGTGAAGTTCAAGACAGGAAGGTTAGAAGACAGATTTCCTGCCCCAGGGCCAATTGAGGCTTCAAAGTAAACAGTTAGAGGCCTCATGCTGTCACCTCTGGGTTTTGATGCCACCAGGCCTAACACGAGGAAGACCCAAGGGTTTGCCTTGGGTCTGGCAAAGGGAAAACTCTCTCCTTGTCCAATAGAAGCACCCACCCAGTGGAAACAGAGAAAGCCTGAGTAAGATCTCTGCCTCTAAGCATCAAATCAAACCTCACCCCAGCGCTCACTATGTGCAGACAATGAGGCCTCAATGAACCTGCTACTTAATTTGTCCCTGTAGCTCATGCAAACATACAATTTCAGAGAAGAAATATACCATTCAGCACCTTGGGACTCCTATGCCATTCAGCAAGATCCGGGCTGATCTTGATTCCATTGTCAATCCACGACCTCAAACATATGCAGTCCTGCCATTAGCCACAGCTACCAATGACACTGCCAGGGCTGACTAACCAGCAGCTCTCAGAATGCGATTTTTGGAGAGTTTCCTCTCAGAGGAGCAGGGAGATAAGTGCCCAATTGTGTCTTAATCTCAGTGGACCTCCAATAAATGGCCACAGTGGTCTCATCTCACTTCATAGGACCATATAACTAAAGAAAAACCAAAGAATCTATTCGTGTTGACGATTTTTTAAAATCACAGCAGAGAATGGCAACATGTTCAAAAACTATTTTGTTAATGACGTAACAACTTCGAGAAATCTTTCTGAACTTGCTCAAACTTTATTTGTTTTTAATTCTTTCAACTTTACTAAAATCCTGCACAACACTTGAGAATGTGGGTATAATAGCTGTCTTACACAATCATCCAAAGCACGTGATAACATATTATTCGCCCATTTTAAACTCCATCTGATTTATTTTCCATTGACTTGAAAGAAAAGGATATTAGGACATTGTGTATAAAAGAGTCTGACTTCAATTTATTTTGCACTACCACTCAAAATTAATTTCACTCCCCTTTTTCCATACTGACTCAATGTAATTGTGATATTGAGATATTTGACATGCAAGTAAATAATCTTTTTTGTTAACTTTGGAGATTACCATCCTTTCTCAGATTCTTTACAAACAACATATAGCCACTGAATGTCAGACATAAAAAAGATTGAGAAAAAGGGAAAAGATTACTCACAGATCGTTCCCCAAACTGAAACACACCAACAGGTGAATCATTGTTTGGAATGTTGACGGTAACTATAATATCGTTTCCCATTTTGGCACCTCCTGTTACTCGAGTCAGGAAAACAGTGAACGTCTCCAGAAATTCTGTCAAGTTATCATCCACTATAATGATCTCTAGGACAGCAGAAGACTACAAAGAAATGGGATAATGAAATTATGCAACATTCTGAGAGTTTACATTTCATGAGTTTGCAATTAATAGAGCTTAAAACCGGAAAATCATTTTTGTTCAGATTAAATGGTGTTGTAAGTTCTGCTGCAGAAGGTTTAAAGAAACTTGACAAGGAATGACAGCCTTGAGATTACATTAGATAGGAGAAACAAGATTTGCACGGAACTGAGAGAGACAGGTATCACTAACGTAGGAAATATTATTTCATTAGTTGGAACAAAGCTAAGGAGGAACGCAATGAGGTCTAAATTCAATTTACAACGCATGTATGGAAACACAGAGAGCAGCACATGGGCTGCAGCGGTTCAAGAAGGCAGCTCACCACCACCTTCTCAAGGGCAGCTGGGGATGGGTAATAAATACTGGCCAGCCAGCGACGCCCACATACCACAAATGAATAAAACAAAAAGCAGGCACAGGTAGCACAGCCAACAAGAGTAAGATGTTATGGTGATAAAGGAGACCAGACTCAAATAAAGGCAGGGCTGAGGACTGGATATATGATATTTAAGAAAGATAGGAAAGAAAAAAGAAAGGTTGCAGTATTGATTCAGGAAAATATGAGAGTGCTAGAGAGAGCGGAGGTCTTTGAAAGATGAAGGACAGACCTATTTTGTTACAGTTAAGAAATAAAAGAGGAAAAATTACACTGCTGCATAAAATGTATGGGCTATCACCTATTGGGAAGGGAAATAAATATAAAGTCTAAAGAGCTTTATTACAGACAGCTGGAGATTATTGATTTCTTGAGAGTGTTGAGAGGCTGTAGAATGCAGCATGCGGAATAGTGTCTGAAGCAGGAATAAAGCAGCTAAAATATTCAATATCAGTGGAGTCAGAAAATAGCTCATCATAGATCAGCCACCTGTTTATACACCACAAATGTTTTACAGGTTGGGTGTACAACAGGTACCAATTCATTGCTGTCCATTTTCAGTTCCCAGCAAAACTGAATCCTACTCTCATGACAATGGTTCAGCAGAATAGGTTAACAAATGGCTGAAGAAAGTGGAGATAAAGGCATAGTCAAGCAGGAGATGGGATTAGGATGGTTGTTTGTGTGAAGGATAAACATGGACTGGTTAGACTAAACAACCCATTACTGTGATGTGATTTTTCTGTAAACTGTGCAAATCACAAACTTACCCTTCCATTAGCGAAGGTGAGGTTTCCATAAGATGGTGTGAAATCTGAGAAATTGGCACTTTCTGGCCGTGCTTCCCAAGCTACATTTATCTCCCCAAATGTACCAGAGCTTCTGATCACTAGTAATTGTAGAAGATTTCTTGGAGGGGCCACCTCATAAGCAATAATTGCACTAGTTTCATCCTGTGGATTTGACAGAAATCAACATTACCTAATTAATTTTCACTATCACAGACTAAAAACTGCACAGAATTGGTAAAGGTTTTTATATTAACCCATCATCTTATATAGGAATGTATATTATGTGATGTAAAATTTCAGTTTTTTTTGGTGTCAAGCCAAACAATTTAGGTATATCTTACTGTTACACACTTAGGAACAGTACTCCAGAAATGGCAACATGTCTTGTCTAAATAGATTTTACGCATGCCACTAACTTCCACATCACTACCTCTACAATCTTTAAATTGTTTGGGTTGTCAGATATTTCTAGGGACATAGGAACAACTATGCTTTTCCTAGTCTCTTAAAATTCTTGAATAAGAGCACCCTTCTTCAACATTTTAGAAGTGATCTCCAATAATTTATATATGTCTGTGTGAATAGTGTGGGTGTTTTGTGGCTGTGGTTAAAAATTTCATCAGGGTCCTAATATGCTTGCATTACAATGTAATTGGAGTCTAGGATCTAATTTCCCAAGTGTAAATGGAAATGGCACAGAGTATATTGTTTTAATTTTGGTCTCAAAACACATCATTAGCTTCATAATGCTGTTTGTGAGAAAGACAAAAATCAGCATTAAATCAAGGCTCCTTTCCAATTTTGAATTTAGCAAAAGGTTACAACACTAGCTCTGATCCTACTTCACTGCTAATCTCAAATGCAGCCATGGATTTACACAAAAATACCCTCAAATTGCTTGTAGCCAGCCCAGGAAGTTGCCAAGTGCTCCACTGTTCAACATTCCTTTCTCTTTGAAGTGTACTTCAATGCTCCTACCTATACCAAAGATTATATATGGCCTGCCAACATTGCTCCATAAGCATGTGTCAGAAGAATTTCCTTCAACTGCTCAAATTACTTTCATTAGTTCCTGTCTTGAGGTTTACAATATTCCCATGCCATTTCTTTCTGACATTATTCTTTGTTTCCATGAATCTTTGAGGAAAAAAAACCTGTTAGATGTCATCAATCTTGGATTTTAAATACCAGCAAAAAGACTGATAATACCAGAAGATTAGAATCTGCAGGCAAAATATTCCAGACCCAGAGGTGAAGGGAATGCAATGCAGAAATTCACCAACACTCCTTAGAGGGCACCTTCCAAATCCACATCCACTTCTATCTAGAAGGACCAGGGCAGCAGATACACAGGAACATCACTGCCTCCAGGTTCCCTTCCAAGCCACTCACCATCCTGAGTTGGAAATATTTTGCCATTCCTTCAGTGTCACCGGGTTAAAATTTGGAACTCCCCAGACGTAATTATTCACACAGAGGGTGGTGCGTGTATGGAAATGAGCTGGCAGGGGAGGCGGTGGACGCGGGTACAGTTACAACATTAAAGAAGCGTCTGGATGGGTACATGATTAGGAAGGGTTTAGAGGGATATGGGCCAAATGCTAGCAAATGGAACAAGATAAATTTAGGATATCTGGTCAGCATGGACGAGTTGGACCTAAGGGTCTGTTTCCATGTTGTACATCTCTATGACTATAACATGAACTGCAGTGGCTCAAGATGGCAGTTCATCACCATATTCTCAAGGGCAACTAGGGAGAGGCAATAAATGCTGGCCAGCCAGCGACACCCACATCCTACAGAAGAATATTTTTAAAAATCACCTAATTATTCCCATTTAAAGTATATGACGGTTGTTTGTTGTTAATTCACATTCACTGACATAGAGTTCTATCCTCTTCTTGCAACTTTCTTTAGTCTTCTCACTTATTTACAGTACATCCAGCAATGGTAAAAAATTGTAAATTTGAAAGCCATTCTCGCTCTCCTTACATCCTTTCCCATTGATGGACATAGAGAACAGGAACAGACCCAGAATCAAACATTGTAAAGTATGGTGGCTTTGTTCCACATGTAGAAATGTCTGTAACTCATGTTCAATTATCACATTTCTAGACAGCTTTTTCTGAAGTTGTTAACCTTTTCCTCATTCCACACTTCTAACTGTTCTCCAATAATTTCTATGCAGTATCTATTGAACATTCCATTTCCACTATTCCCATCACCATTCCAGGCACCTCCTTAAAGAACCGTGCTGAGCATCTGTCAACTTTCTTTGATATGAACTTAAAAATTATGAGGAGTAGGCCACTCTGTCACTCAAGCTTGCTCTGTCCTTCCATAGCTGATCTGATTACTCCACATTTCTGCCTACCCTCGATAACTTTTCACCACATTGCTTAACAAGAATCTAACTCTTCCTGGAAAGTTGGTGGCTGGGGGCGGGGTGGGGCGGGGGCGTCTCGGCACAGTAAGTCAAATTCAGCCTCTGATACCAGACCAGAGGACTGAACATTATCATTATCTGGTCAGGGTGTTCTTGGGCAGGGGTTCCTGCCTCTGCAGTTCAGTGAGTTGGTCACAGTTAGTCCTGTGGCTCCATTGTAACCAGAGTGGGTTGTAGGGCTGATGTAGGGTCGGGGAGATGTACAGACATCAGTCAGATCTGTCCACAGAAACCGGACAGGGGTGGGGGTGCGGAGCTGGAAAGCAACAAGGCCACTCACTGCCATGGGGAGAAAACACGAAAACCTACTTGTTTGTATTAAAGGACACAGGCTGGGGTGAAGGGGGTGGGTGACTATTGGGAAAGGGAGCAACTGTATTTGTAAGGGGTGTATACGTAAAGTATGGATGGCAAAGGTGTCATTGAGGAGGGGAGTCTGCTCAGGGTCAGGAGCACCCTGGCTTCAAGTTGGGGCAGAGACAGTGAATGATCACACGTTTGGCATGGTCACCTCATATGCCAGGGGCTTTGGGAGGGGGGGTTCAGAAAGGTGGTTGATGAGGGCTCATATAGACAGTTTGGGAGAGGTCTAGGGGGGTATAAAGTCTTTGGGGTTCATGGAAGACGTATCAGGAAGGTGATCTGGATGTTCAAGGCCTGAGCAACAAGTGGAGGACAAGCTGGATGTCACAGGCCAAAGAGTGTTCACTACCACCCTCCATCGTGCTAGATTCAAAAGTACATAATGAGAAGAAAAATGGCTGTGACCTCACTTGGAATGGGTTTGCTAAGTGCCACAACTCATGAGGGACAGGGCTGCAGGACCCCCCAATGTGAGGCCCTATAAAAGGAAACAGCATTACACACATGCATTGTACAGGTCTCAGGCATGCAGGCTTTCTAATCCCTGACCATCCTAATACATCTGCTCCCAGTATACTGCCACACCTCCCTGCTTCAGGCATCGCTGACCATCTCCTTCACACCAACACTTTTGGACGCAGAGGCCAGGGAAAGAATAGGGATGTTGTAAGAGGAGGGGCAATGGTGTCAGCAGAGTCCATTGCCCTATATACGCCTTGTTCATCTTGCTTCTTTATGCTACAAGCAGCTTTCAATGCAGACGCTGATCCATAGTACATCCTGTATGGACAGGAAGTTAGATACCATGCTGGCACTATTACTTCCAGGGTTACACAGAGACTCAAACAAACAGATGGAGGGCCAAAACAATCAAATATATACAAACACAAAACTTCATATGTCACCCATACCACTAAAGTGCCTTCAATAGGTCGTCCCCCTTTTCTCCCTCCCACTAGATTTCAGTGCAGGCCCTGGATCCAGAGAAGGGGTTGTGGAAGCCTGGGAGATTTGGCCAGGCAACCCCAGGGCAGCTGTACCTGAATGTCCTCAACATGCTGAGGGTTTTCTTACTTGGACTTGAACCTGGACATTCCAGTCTTGAGGAGGGGACACTATCACTATGACACATGACCCTGGGTTGTGCCATTATATTTTGTCTCAGAGGTTTGATTCACTCCCTGCATTTACTTCCTTTTAAGAATTGTAGGCAAACTTTAGCTTGCCATTGCAATTTCTCCCCTTACTGAAATATCCAGCCAATCAACAGTGTGGTTAGCAATAACTGAACACAAAAGCATTTACACCATAGGCTGTAAAAAGTTGTCTTCTTTCTTGAGACACAGTCAATGGACATACACCATGTTCTCTGTGGTTGGTTTCAGAGGCTATTGTACTTAACCCTTTGTCTATCTCACATGGAAAATCTGTAGATTAATGTAACAGACAAAAACACAAAATTGGTCCAAAATATGACCACTCTGTAAAAATTTGAACAACATATAATTAGAGAATAAAGTTCAATAACCCTTAAATACTTTAAATGCAGTATTTCAGTAAAAAAAGTACACTTTATCTCCATATCAAATGAAGAATCATACCCTTGTCACATTGAACTGGATGATTCCTCTGGGGTTGTCATTCTCTTCAATTGTTATTTCTGCCAATTCCATTCCCAAGTGTTTCAAACTGGGTTGTCTTCCAGATCCAGTATCAGCCACTTTGACACTGGTAATGTTAACTAGAAAGCTTTCATGTAATTCAGGAATGTTATCCTATCAAATGAGAAATATCATTTTTCATAAAATCCAAAGAGCAATGTGTTTATTAAAAAGGTCAACATTGATACTGAACAGCATAGGCATCTAACTTGAATCAAAAACACTGTTGTTCAATTTACAGAGTCATAAAAATAACATTAGACATTTTCTCACCAACATTTTCAGAGTTGGGACTTGAACGAAAGCCTCCTAGCTCAAAGGCAGGGACACTAGCACTCTGTCACAAAAGCCTAAGGAATGACACTTGATATTTTTAATCAACTTGATTATAAATGATATTACACACCTCTGAAGCAAATGGGGCTTGAACCTCAGTGTCCTGGCTCAGACACAGGGACATTACCATTGCACCCCAACAGCCCTTTAAACATTTATTGTGTTGATATTGAAGACAGCCAGGATTTGAAAGGCCCCTGTGAGAATTAAACTCTGGACCCTTGGTTTACATGGTTACTGCTCTAACCCTAAGACAGAAATGAAACTACAGAATGTTATGTAACCCATCATACCTATGTCAGTTCCAGTTTATTAATTTAAACTATCTACTCATTTGCAATTCTCTAATCCAACTCCATATCTGTACATTCTTCCCTTTAATGTGTTTGTTCAACTGACCATTTAAATAATGTGTTATTCTCTCTCATTATGAAAACATCATAAGTTCAAATAAACCTTCCAAAGATTCTGTTAATATCTCCTTTTGATTTTTTTTTGATATGTGAAGACCATATTTTTATTTTTCTATATTTTTCAGTGTGCACAAAATAAGGCAAAGGATTAGTTTAAAAGCCAAGGATTATTGAAGGATTGCTGCACTTTTTAAAAAGCAATAATGTATACTAAAGTGCTGTTTTAACTGCTGTTTGTTTAAGCAGCAGGGAAAGCGTTTTCAGACGTGAGCTGGAACCAAGGGGTTGGGTACACATGGAAATTTAGCCAGCAACAAGTAGTTAATTGATTGTGAAATTGCAACCAGTTATTGATGCCAAACAACTGCAATACCTATGTGGTTGGGCCCTCAGTCGCTGAACAACTTTGAAGCGTGAAAGTTCAGGTTAGAACCCATCAGACCTCCAGAAGGAAAAAAAAAATGGTTTTACACTGCAGCATAAAAACTTCTCAAGCCTTCAGTTAGCCAGTTTATTTCCTCTCGCCACTAACTGTCAACTGTGACTTTTAACAAATACATCAGAGACCTTTGTAAGCCTGAATCAGTCCTCCTGTACCTCCTGCAAATTAAGGGAATGTACCTGGAGAAGGAAGATCAAGGATCAACATGTCCTTATGATGTCAAAAGGATCATCTCAGTGAATCCTGTGACAGAGACCACTGAACTACGCTCCCAGTCTTACCTACCATCCGTGGCACTCATGTTCTTTTCTCTTTCTGTACGTATGTGTAGTGGTGTTTCAGCTTTATCCAGTAAAATTATGTTATTGTTGTATACCTGGGGTTAGAATCTATTTGCTTGTTGTAATTATTCATTCTTAGTAAGTACCGAGACGTAGTCTTTGAAGGGTTGTGAATTAGATCGTTGATTATACCTGTTTTTATTCACCACTTCTTTTATTTAGCTGTCTTCTCACATAAACACCCACTTGCTGATACAATGTCAATGGCAGTGTCATATCCTAATGTAATTTTAATTGTATTCCTGACCAAATCTTACATTGTTTCCATCTGCAAACAGAAGCTCAGGGGATGAAACCAGCCAAAAACGCATTTTTAAAAAAAGTATATTTTTTAAAACAAGGTTATTTGTGAAGAAGCAGAATGCCTCACACTGAGTTGTGGAATACCTGATCCTGCTACTATCCATCCCCGAAATAATTTGCTAAAAACCATTTGCCTGGGGAATGGCAGCTTGCAAATTTGACTCCTGCTCACCAGTGTTGAAGCAACCTTATCAGCCTCAGATGGAAGTCAGATTCAGGATACTTTCAAATCTCCTGGGTTACCTGCTACAGGAAACCAGCTGCCTTTGACAGTCACAAACTAATTCATAACCTGTATATTCTCTCATTACCAATCCAAAGTTGGCTAATACACTAATGGAAGGAATTAGCAGTGAGCATATTAAGTTTTTGCCTCATATTTCCACAATAGAGCTATCCACTATTACCTTACTATGAGGATTATATACAAAAAACTACTAGTAATGCCTTCCAAAAATAAGAATATTTATCACCATCCGCTCTTATAAACTTACAGATAGTATTGTAAATCTAATGAAAGCTTGTGTGTCATTCTCCTTTATAATTGCTGTGCCCTGTCTTGCAATGTAGTCCTGGTTTGCAGTTGCTTGATTAACAGGTAGAAGCAAAAGATTTGGTTTGGTACTGTACTGGACAGCAACATCTCCCACAAATCCTTGTTCGCGAACAATTGTTAAAGTGATATTAATTGCATCAACTGTAAAAACATACAACAAAAATAATTAAAACTTATATGTGCAGTCATCAAAACAGTTTAATCTCAATATTGGGTAAAGTTGTACTGTAATATTTTCAATGAATATAGAAATCAGCAGAGATCTAAAACAAACATCCTATTTGCTGTCGATAACAAGGTGTAGAGCTGGATGAACACAGCAGGCCAAGCAGCATCAGAGGAGCAGGAAAGCTGACATTTCGGGCCT
>NC_063334.1:85914170-85946102 GCF_021869965.1 Rhincodon typus
CTGCTTGGCCTGCTGTGTTCATCCAGCTCTACACCTTGTATTCTCAGACCAGCATCTGCAGTTCCTACTATCTCTCCTATTTGCTGTCACACATTTTACAAAGTTTAGAATCTATCTGATCCTTGAATATACTCAGCAATCCAGCCTCAACAGCCCTATGCAATGAAGAATTCCATAGATTCACTACCCTCTGAGAGAAGAAATTCCTCTTCATCTCTAAAATGTGTGACTCCTTGTTCAGAGATCACACCTTTAGGTCCTAGATTCTCGCACAAGAGAAAACAATGTTTGCATATCTACTCTGTTAAGTCATCCAAGAATCTTGTATGTTTCAATAAGGTTACTTCTCATCCTTCTAAACTCCAATGATTCCCAGCCCAACCTACTCAATCTCTCCTTATAAGATAATTTCTCCATTCGTGGTATTAGCCTAATGAACCTTCTCTGGACTGCCTCCAATGACAATATATCTTTCCTTAGAGAAGGGGTACAAAACTGTTCACAGTATTCTATCTGTCATCTGACTAGCACCTTGTACAGTTTCAGCAAAACCTCTCTCCTTCTATACTCTGTTCCCTTTGAATTAAAGGCCAATATTCCATTTACCTTCCCTATTACCCACTGAACTTGGATGTTAGCTTTTTCTGATTCATTGGTGAGGACACCAAATCCCTTATTCTGTAGCTTTCTGCAGTCTTCCTCCATTTAAGTAATATGCAGCACTTCTGTTCTTTCTATCAAATTGCATAATCTCACATTCTCCCACATTATATTTCATCTGCCACATTTTTGCCCACTCACTGCACCTCTTTGCTGACTATTTGTGTCATCTTCACCACTTGCCTGCCCACCTATTTTTGTGTTATTTGCAAACTTCGTGAGAGTAAATTTATTTTCCTCATTCAGGTCATTAATACATGTTGTAAGTAATAAAACAAACAACTGCAAATGCCAAGATCTGAAATAAATAAGAACAGAAATTGCTGGAGAAATTCAGCAGGTCTGGCAGCACCAGTGGAGAGAAAATTATTATAAATAGTTGTGCCAACAGTGATCCCTGTGGCACTCCACTAGTTACGAGGTGTCATCCTGAAAATGCCCCCCTGATCCCAACTCTCTGTCTTCTTCAATCCTTCATCTTTGCTAACATACCACCTTCAAAACCATGGGCTCTTATGTGTGGTACCTTATCAAATGCCTTCTGAAAATCCAAAAATATTACATCCACTATTTCCCCTTTATCTATCCACCTTGCTAACTGCTCAAAGAATTCTAGTAAATTTGTCAGGCATGATTTCCACTGCATGAAGCCATGCTGACTCTGCTTGATCATATTATGTATTTTTGAATGCTTTGCTATTGCATCCTTTATAATAAACTCTAACATTTTCCCAATAGCAGATACGAAGCTAACTTTTTTTTTATTTGTCCCCTTCCCTTTTTAAATAAAAGTGTTACATTGGCAGCTTTCCAATCTTATGGGACTTTTCTGGGAACTAATGGATCCTGGAAGGTTACTACCAGCGCATTCACTATCACTGTAGCTACTTTCTTTCAATACTTGAGGATGCATCCCATCAGGTCAAAGGCACTTAACAATTTTTAGCCCCATTAATTATCCTATCACATTTTCTCAAGTGATAATGATTGTATTTATTTCCTCTTCTCCTTTTGCCCCTTGATTATTTAGTGATTTTTAAAAATTCTATAAGCCTCTTCAACAATGAAGACTGATGCAAAGTATTTATATAACTTCTCTGCCATTTCCTGGTTCCCAACTATTACTTCTACAGTCACATGCTCAAAGAGGTCTATGTTCACTTTGATGTTCCTCTTTCATTTTCCATATTTAAAGGAGCTCTTGTTGTCCTTTTTGATATTACTTGCAAGTTTACCCTCAAAATTTATCTTCTCACTTTGTTTTGGTCATCTTTTATTAGTTTCTAAAGTTTTCCCAATCCTCTTGCTTACCACTGCTCTTTGCCATATTTTATTTTTTTTCTTTCAACTTGATGGTATTCTCAACTTTCCTCGTTAACCATCATTGATTTATGCTCTTTCTAAAA
Source organism: Rhincodon typus (assembly GCF_021869965.1). Taxonomy (NCBI): domain Eukaryota; kingdom Metazoa; phylum Chordata; class Chondrichthyes; order Orectolobiformes; family Rhincodontidae; genus Rhincodon; species Rhincodon typus. The sequence goes on from NC_063334.1 coordinate 85,916,237, forward strand.
TCCTTCTTCCTTGCTGGAATAGGGACAGATGAATCTGTCATGAAGATGAGGTCAAATAGGTTTTCCCTCTTGTTGAAGGGTCTCGGCCCGAAACGTCAGCCTTCCTGCTCCTCTGATGCTGCTTGGCCTGCTGTATTCATCCAGCTCTACCCCTTGTTATCTCTTTCCCTCTTGTTGGTTCGCTCACTGCATTTCTACCCAGAGCACATTCAGTGCCCTTCCCACCCTCAGTTGCTAAAGAGTACTCATTCATCAGCTGTGTAGGGTGTGAGGGTGTAATCTGCAATCAGCAAGACGTTTCCTTGGCAATGATGCCATGACACTGCATGGGGTTCTAGGTCAATTTCGAGAACTCACAGCCAACTCCATCCTGGCTGTGTACCACCATTTGTGGCAGGTCTGACCTGCTGGTGGGTCAGGATGGTGATGGTGGCGTCAGGGTCATTTTCTGTAAGGTCCCATCCTATGAGAATTACTGTGTTGAGCTTGGCTGGTCTAGTTTGGAATAGTTCGCCCAATTTTAGTACAAGCTTCCAGATATAATAAGAAGGACTTGGCAGAGTTGATAGGGACAGCTTTGGGGCTTTTATTTTCAGTCCCTAGGTCAATGCCCCGAGGTCTATCTATTTCATTTCTTTGTGAATTTACAGTGGTTTGATACAACTGAGTGGCTTGCCAGACCATTTCAGAGGGCATTTATGAGTTAACCATATTGCTTTGAGTCTGGAGTCACATTCAAGCCAGACAAGGTGAGGACAACAAATTTTCTTCTTTGAAGAACTTCAGTTTAATTATAAGTTACCAAAGTAATGAATATTCAAAGGTTACCAAAACAATAATTAATCTCAAATACTGAAAACAAAACTTACATTCAGGCTCCTGCACTAAGACGTGGCGTGAATTTGTGTCCCAGCCAATCACACCATATGGGGAATCATTAGGAAGAATAGTCAATACCGCACTTCTTTTATTCAAGTCAATAGTTGCTCCTTTGGCTTGGTTTTGAACACCCATTGTGGTGATATTTACAAGACTTACAGTTACAATCTCAGCTACTTCTGGAATGTTGTCAGCCAATACGGTAAGTGAAATTGTAGTGAGTGCTTGACCCTCTGTAAAAGTGAACTGTAATATTGGGCCATATTAATCAAACATAAGAGTAAAACTTTGAAGATGAATTATGAAACACTTCAACACCGAGCAAACAGATTGAGAAATGCCAGCTCATAGCTGTTATCTGGTCTGTGACCTTTCATGCATCATATGATGGTATGTCAGGCCAACATCACTACAGAAACATAGTTCTTAAACCAGAAGGAAAAATCTGGTGAGAGCGCTTCATATTCATTTCCGTTTGATGAAAATATATGAAATACTATTCCTGAAGCCGATATCATGGAAAGTGAGCAATAAACTGTCAGATTAATATAGAAAGCTAGTTGTTCCACCAATGCTCTTAAGGGAAGGAAATCTTCCCAACATACAAAGCAATCAAAAATTGGGTAGACACTACTTAGCCATTTTAAGATTGAGCAAGTAATGTCACGGATGAATAAGTGAATTTGAGTTCAGGATATCTCTGATCAGTAAATAGGGGGGCAGTGGTTAGCAAGAGTTAATAAGTGATAATTTTTCATGGTTCAGTGCTCAAGAAGTAAGATTGAAAACATTCAACTTCAGTCAACAGAGGAGAACAATGTTGCAATCTGGTGTCCCAGAGTGGATTGATTAAAAACCATTGCTTTAGTTAAACATAATTTATTTTCTACATATCATAACAAATTTAATAAATTCTGTAAAAACTGGGCAAAAATTGTACCGAGAATACCTCTTAGATCTGATCAAGTAAGCAATCTAGTAAACTTTCACATCGGTTCTCTCCATTCAGTCTATATTTCTGATTGACCTAGATCTTACAATTAACACTGAAGTGATTCCAAAATGTTAGACTTTTGGAGACAATGAATGTGGGGTTCTGTTTGTTTTTTGTCAAATGTTTTAAATGAGATTCTGTAAAATGGGCATACTGAAGATGGTACATACATTGAATATTACTAATCGCTCTTTGTGGGATAATGTCTCAACAAAATGTTTGCATGACAAAACTTTATGGATTGATCTTGCTAGCTTGAAACCAAATGTTGGAGAGAAAGATAATCTCTAATATTAAATGGATTGGCTTCAGCTTTATCCTTGACAATTTGCTTTCCTGGTGTACAATATAAAGTGGGACTCTGACATCAAATTAAAATGACTATACCTCCTCAGCTCCAGACTGTTTCCCTGGACTGATTCCCTGCCCTTGCTCTTAAGAGACAGCAAACTCAGTCGTGGGTTAATAAATATTCTAACATCCAACATTACACTTGAACCCAATTTAGCCAGCCAAGCAGAAACTGCTTGTATAAGGTGCTTTCTTTAAATCAGAGAAGGCATACTGTGGTTGTGAATAGAAATAATTTTTAGTTATTTACTCTTGAGAGGGGGAGTACTTAGCCAATACTGAAATCATTGCTGTTTGTAGCATTTGGTAAATGATTTAGAGAGAGGAAATAAAGAAAAATATTTAACTTTGCAGATAATACCAAACATTAGTAAGGGCAGGGTCCTGTGAAAGAAGAAAACTCCAAGCATTAGGAAACAAACAGGCGTAATATAAAAGTGTTGGGTAATTAGAATCATAGCTCAAAGATGACAATTAATGTGGACAAATGCAAAACAATTCATACGGGGAAATAAACTGGCAATTTAAACCAGTTAACCTGAGACAACAGGCCCACCAAGGGGATGATGGTTGGTATTCAGCTCACTGTAAATAGTAATGAATATTGTGTCGACAATTGTAAGGGAAAATTACCAGTTCTTGGGAATAGTAGCCAGAGGGATACAGCAAGAGTCCTAGGAGGTAACAGAATATGTGGAAAATACCATTATAACCATACCAATATCATGTATACAATTTAGGTTGCTGCGCTACATTAAGAATATGCAGCTATTGGGTGACACTTATTTAAAGACATCTGGATTATGAAGTGAGATTGATGAACCTGGGATTATCTGCTCTGAAGAGAAGGTGCAGGGTAACTACTGAATAAGCTTAAAAGCATCGCCTTCAATTGGGTCCTGATAATATGTTTGAGATACCCACCAATTCTTGAACTGGATAATACAAGTTCAGGGTTAGAAAAGGGAAATTAGAAGGGCAATTTTAGTATAGCTACTTTATATAGACTGTGACTATGACTGTGACAATACGGGAATGACTGCTGAAGGATCCAGTGGAAATAAAATATGTTGCAGCCAATGCACTGTAGAGTATTTTCTGGTTACCCAAAGGAAACAAAAATTGTCATAATTGCTTAAAAAGAGAATGTAAAATACTAAGCTTTAGCCCAGTTACTTTTGAGTAAAGTATAAAGTAAAATGAAGGAAAACATTTTCATTAACAGAAGTAAAATCTAAATCTCTTAGATATCAAAACCATTTATCCATAAGATTTTGGTGATATGGCAACAGATCAAGTGATTAAAATATAGTCTAATAGCCTTACCGTTCCAGAAGTTGGAAAGATGTAATTGATGTGTCCACTGACTGTCCATTGTACAGTCACAACTCTGTGTGTTCCTCGCAGCCTCTCAATGCTCAGAATGACCATACTATTCTGTTCCAATTCTTCTACTTGCTTGGACAACGAACTCTGGGAGAGGGAGAAAAATACACCCTCAACTTTGAATGAAGTCAGAACTTTTTTAAACTACTTTGTGGTCTTTTTGCAGTTTAATCATAAATCTACTTTCAAACAAAAATATTTATTTTACGCTGGTAATGCATTAGAAATTTTGATCAGATTTCTCAGTAATAATGAAAGTTTCCTCATCACAAATTCTATTTGGATGTTGTATTGCTATCACTTTAATTTCAGATTTGAATAAAAAGTCTTTTCATGACAATAATACAACTTTGGAACTCGAGACATACAAAATGCCTCAGAACTGTTTTAATAACACTAAAGAATATTTATTGATAAATCCTGGAATTCCCTCCCTAATAGCATTGTGGGTCAACCCACAGCAGAGGACTGCAGCGGTTCAACAAGGCAGCTCACCACCATCTTCTCAAGGGCAACTAGGGATGGGCAAGAAATGCTGGCCAGCCAGTGACGCCCACATCCCACAAATGAATAGAAAAAAAAATCAATATGAAAACGAGTACCTGCACAAAACCAATTATCCCATGTGCATCATCATTTGACTGGATGACTATAGCTACTTGATCATTAGGACCAATTTCAGCTCCTCCTTTTGCATTTGTGAGCCTCACTGAGAAAGTCTCATCATCTTCTGGTATATCATCATCAAGAATATTTATTGCGATCACAGCATCTTTATGCCCAGGTTCAAATATGAGTTCACCAGACCTATCAATTTAGGTGATAGCATATTGTCATTAATACTTACATTAATACTATGAGAACAGTAGCAATTTAATAGCAATGTTAAATATAACACAGTTTCTAACAACAAATAAACAAACAACTTTCACTGCATGGTTGCACTCAAATACTCGGATTGTCCCAAACGCCTCATAGGCAGAGTTTCTTTGGAACAGCAATTGTTAATGGTAAGGCAGCACATCAAATTTACATTTGTCAAGATCCTACAAGTAAGAAATGTAATAAGCTACTAGTCAATCAACTGTAGGTATTGGTTAAAGGGACAAATATTGAACAGTATATCAGGAAGACATCTTACTCATTGAATAATATAATGCCAAATGGTCATTTACATCTGAACTGGAAACTGAAACCTGAATTCACAATCTCCTCTGAAAGTCAGTACCTTTAGTAAAAGCAGAATTCCCTCAAGATTGCACTGAGTGTCAACCTACATTATTTGTTCAATCTTGGAATGAACACACAATCATTTCACTCAAAAGCAAGAATGACCAGTGACAACAGACAAACAATTAAGGCTTAACAAGTTATTCATGACTAAAGGGTCAAGAAATAATTGGTTTGTCAAACTATGACATATCATTGCAATTTTCAATTCTGTAGATGTTAGATAGGTACCAAACAAACTGTAGATTTAACTTTGAGTTTTGTCCTGGCCTGTCCTTACTGAAGGGTGTTAATAGGTTTCATGTTCACTTTTGGATGGCAGAAAGTATGAAGTCACTAACCTCAATCTATCCTCTTCACCCTTAAATAAAGATATCATTGACTGCAACTTTCATTATTGCATCAGTCTTCACTGCAGAGGATACAGGTAACATCCTAGAAGCAGCTATAAATCAGAAAACAGAAGGCAGGAAGGAACTCAGGAAAATGTGAGAAGTGGTACTGAATAAATTGTTGAAGTTATGAGTCATCCTCAGACTGTGGCTCAGATTCATTGGTGATACTGAACTTGGGAGTATTGTGTATAGTTCTGGCCCCTGTAATTAAGGAAATTCTTACTGCTGGGGATCACCAGACTTATTCCACGTTGATGGAAGTGTCCAATGAGGTGAGAATGAGAAAGCTGAACCTGTTTTATCTTGGGTTTAGAAGAATGAGAGGTAATCTGATTGAAACTTACAAAATTCTCAAAATTCAGTTACCTTGCCTGGAGAAGGGGGATGGTCAGAGGTGTCCAGAACCAGGGAACACAACAAAGCTATTGAGGGCTGAGAAGTAACTTCTACATTCAGAAGGTAGTGAATCCTGGGGATTCCCTATCTCAGAGTGTTACGGAAGCTCAGTCTTTGAGTATGTTCAAGTCAGAGATTGATAGATTTCTAGATACTTACAACATCAAAGATACTTGGATACACAGAAGAATGGCAATCAGGTGAATGATCAGCCTTGATCATACAGGCTCGAGGGACTGAGTGGCTTACTCCTACTGCTATATTCCTGTATTCAAGCCAATGTGGGTCAGCAAAGAGTGGAAATATGAATGAGTGGGACTTGGTACTGAATAGGATACAGACGTTAGGTAAGATGAAGTTTGCAAGTGTTGGAGAATGGGAGGTCAGCCAGCAAAGAATTAGATAGCTAACTCCAAAGTAAAAACAAAACTGTGAGGCTACAAAAATAAGTAAATATGTTAAGTGAGTGGTCATAGATATGCCAAACAAAGCATAATATGTAAAAATCTAATATTGTCCATTTCGGCAGGATGAACAAAAGAAAAAGCATTTTATCTAAATGGTGAGATATTGCAGAGGTTGGAGATGCAGTGGGGTCTACATTCCCTAGTATATGAATCACAAAAGGCTAGCATGCATTAATACCAAGAAATTAGGAAAATGAAGAGCATGTATCATGTATATCATATATTGCAAGAAAAAGTGAATACAAAAGAAGGGCGGTTATGTTTCAGTTATACAAGGTACAGGAGAGACCCCTTCTTCTTTGATACATTCTTGGGATGTTGGCATTGCTGGCTGTGCTAACATTTATTGCCAAGGATGGTGAGTGGCTTCGAGGGGAACACACATGGTTGTGTTCCCATGTATTTGCTCTCCAGGTTTTTCTAGATGCCAGTGAAGTGAGTTTGAAAAGTATTGTGTAAGGAGCCTTGCTGAGTTGCTGCAGTGCATTCTGCCGATGGTATATTGTTACTACTGAGTGTCAATGGTGGAGGAAGTGAATGTTTATGAATATATGTCAACCAAATGCATTTCTTCGTCCTGGATGGTGTCAAGATTCTTGAACATTGTTGGAGCTGCATTCATTCAGCCATGGATCTATGAAACTCTCCTCCTGAAAACACAATAGTGGAAGCAGAGTCTTTGAATATTTTAAAGCAGAGGTACGTAGATTCTTGGTGAGTAAAAGGATGGAAGGATTTCAGGAAGGCAGCAATGTGGATCTAAGATTTCAAACAGATCAGATTCAAAGGCCTGAATGATCTATGCCTTCTCCTTGTATGTCCATATACTTATTTGAATGTTTTGGCAGTGACTGAAATGAGACAGATTGGACCGGCTGGTGCTATGAAGATGAAAGCAGGTGGTCTTTGCCATGAAGAGAATGCAGAGTCAGAACCAAGCTCATGGTTGAGTAGAGCAGCCATGTTGCAAACAGTCTGGTTGAGCTTGAGAAAATAAATCAGTGATAAGCTGGGAAATTTGTATCAGTAACTGAAGATATTGGCCAAGCAGTCTGGAAACACCAAGGTAATGGAGATGCTGAGAAGTGGTTGACAGATACAGCAGTGTGTTATCAACATACACATGGAAGTTAAATCTATTCTTACAGCTAGGTGGTTTCCAGGCCACACTATTCAAAGGGAGGCTAGACTGTGAAAGTAGAAATTATATTTCAGGCCTCCATACCTTGCTATCAGCCTCTCTCAAAGCCTCTGATTTATAGTCAGATCTGATACAAAATGTAACACGATATCTGTGAACTTTTTATATGAACTTTGAGATAATGCAGTGACATGGCCAGAAATTTCCTTCATCTCTCTTTTCATTTTCCTATATCTTTTATTGACACAGACCACTCCTTGGAAACCTTGGAAACCACAAAGCAATGAGAAACATATACAGATCTTGCATCACATGTTGCCTCAAATCTTTGTTTTGTTTGTGTCCAGGAGCAAATATTCACTGAGCCCCAAAATTATATTGGTCAGTGAATTTCAGTCATGTCAAGGTCATTCCTCTCATTTGTCTGAGAAAAAGATGCTTTCGTTTCAAATAAGCTAATCAAAAAAAAAAGCAGAAGCAAATTCAGAAATTCTTACCCTGGAATAAAATCGGATTGGTTAGATACAGAAACTAGCTCATAGACCCAGGATTCCAAATCACCTGCTGAAGCAATGAGGGTTTTGTTTCCATTAAGTGAAGGCACAGTGACAGAAACCATATCATTTGCTGCAGGAAGTTCCAGCACCAATATAAACTGGCTGGTTGCTGAGTTCCATATGTAGAGGAGTGACTGATTTTCACCAGTTAGCAGAAGATGAACTGAAAAAAAAAATTGGTATCTGCATAATATGTTCAACTGATCAGAAATAAAAGCACTTTTAAGTTGCAATACAGTTGTACCAGAGTGGCCAACTTAATCACAATTGCCAAGACACCATCAACTTTGTATTGAGGTCCAACATAAATACTTAGTTCTGCATTGGTATTGCCATCTGTACAGGATCTGGATGCCATTGTCATGCTTTCTGCATAGACAGCAACAGATAATAGGCAACGAAGGATATGAAGGTAATGGCCAGCTACAGCCTGAATTTACCACTACCTCCCTGCAACTGTGTTGCAATGCTGATTTATAAGCATGGTGTTCTGGGATGGCACTCCTACATTAACTTAAGACTATGAAATTAAAACATTGATCACATAAAATTGCATGCAATAATGTCCTATTCTCAAATTTTTCTGTGCACCATTTGTTTTTCATAAGGAATTCAATAACACATTTGGTTGCTTGATGATTCATTTCTTAAGTCTTACCAAAGCCTGAGGAAGGAGAAAAAAGGAAGATACTTCTGACAGTTTTAACAGGAATTGTCTGAACCAGTTTTAAAGCAAGTTGACCAGTCTTCCAAATGTACACCAGACAAGAAGGATGGTTGCCTGTGAAACGTAATAAATGCAAATTCAGTTAATGCATTGGTGTAGAAGAAATATGCTGTATCCGAAAGTGACTAAGGGAGAAAATATAAAAACCTTTCAGTGAGTAGGTTTAATGATAACAGTATCCTCCAGGTATGCCAGTAAGCTGTAGTTTAAAAAACAAACTATTTCTAACAAAATAAAGTTCATTCAAATGTGAAGAGCAAAAGAATTTGGTGAAATAAATCTGCAATATAAACATGAAGTCATGCTCTGTCCACCAATACCTTCTACATGAGGCTGTGAAACAACCCATTCACAACCCTGTTTTACCAGACCACCACTAGCAACATGAATCTGGCACAAATATCTTATTTTAGCTGCTGCACTCCCACTACACTCCACAAAGCAGATGCAATGATTTGGATCTTTCTTGACCGTTGTTTGGGGTGGTGGGGATGAGGGTCAGTTTTAACTTTATGATCTGGCAGATGTAGGGAGGTTGGTAGTTCATGTGGAAGCCTAGATGTCACCCAAAAGCATTGTTTTAACTGGGATTTGAGGCTGCAGTGGATGTAGGGTTGGGACTTGAGTTCAGAGACATAAATAGTGAAAGTTGTGGGGAAATCAGAAGAGTTGGAGTGGAAGGTGGAATGTGCAACCATTTGGCAAAGTGGGTATGCTGAACCTAACTGCTAGTTGAAAAGACATTTACCACATAGATAAAGCAATCCTTACCTTCCTGAAGCTACCAAGTTTCCAAGGCCCAGGAAGCTACATACCCATCCTATCCTTACCATTTGCCATTCTACTCTTTAAATTAGAAATGGTGGATAAAGATGAAGAAAACAGCTTTGTGTGATTATTTCATTTGCCAACCCACCTCCTGATCACCCTCTCCTGCCCATATTAAAACCAAAATGGGCATGTTGTGGTTAGGATTCAGATTTTCTTAAAAGCACTTTAACTCTCACCGAGCCCAAACATGACCATTTCGTCCATTGAAATCCTTCTCGTCACCCCTCTCCACTGAACTGCATACAGATGAGCCTAAAAAGGGGTGGCAGGTTCATTTCAATGATGGATATTGGTTGGGTAACCGAGTGATTTTCAATGATAACCTTAATTTCAACCTTGTTGGTACAGGATTGTGAACTCAGCTTCCAGGCTGCAACCTCAATACCATAATCACCAGATATCTCCCATCCCCACCAACATCTTGAGTAAATGAGAACATTAATGCGGAACATAGCCATTGGATATTTACTGAACATGAGCTTTCTTGTCTCTCAAACTTGATATCAAAAACATGGCTCCACATGAAAGAAAATATACACATACATGTATATAATATATATTGGTGACACTACTTTTGAATGTAAATGCCGACTTAAAATTATATCACTGAAATTAAAAACCCATTCACTGACCTCCAATTGTAGTGTTACAAAAGACGAAGTAAACATCAGCTCCCACTGTCATGCTGCTAACATGCGTTGCTCCTTGAACCATCAAATTCTGCAGCTTTTTGAACTGGTCATCACTCCATTGATAGAAAACTGATACCTGATTGAAGCTGGATTGGGAAACAGCCAAGTACAATAGATTTCCTCGATTAAACAAAGTGAGTCCAGTGGCCCCGCGGGTGGGAATGTTTTGGTGCAGAATAAATAACTGTCCAGTCCATCTATAGATCTGTGGATATATCATTTGAAATAGCATGTTAACTTTGGACCTAAGAGAATGTTCAATGTATGCATTGTGCTAGGAAGTCACTGTCAAAACAGATTTCTAATTTTAGCTGTGACCACATAATGCAAGTTTTAAAAAGTGATACAAATCTCACCACTTTTTTGAGGGTTAAAGAAAGGAAGCTTGAGTAAATAATCATCTAATCCAATCTGTATCAAAGTATGTTGACTCCTGGTTTGATAAAGTCTTTAATTACTTCCAGGCCTTGTTTGTGTTACACATTTTCTTATGAACCTGTTCAGAGATGTTATTGCATATCTCTGGAACAGGTTGGATGTGAACCCAGGTCACCTGGCTCAGAGGTACAGACATTACCACTGCACCTCAACATTAAACTAGGCCAGTAGCTGATTCATCCTTAAGTACCTATGCAGAAAATAATGGTATTAACATCAGGGAAGCTGGCTGTACTTGAAGTTCATGAAAAACTCTCAGTTAGCCCTGTCCTCATCTCATTTTGTGTGCTTCAACAGTACTCAGTGAGCTCACAAATGAAATTCATTAATCTATACACCTTCATTGTCCCCCTCACTCAAAATCTTGCTACACAGTATCTTAACTCCAAGAAATGTTGTTAACCCCTCTACAACCTACTCCTTCTTCTCTTGAATCAATATCGCCATCCCTCTGCCTTTCTTTCACTCCCTATCTTTCCTAGACACCATGCATCCAGATATCTTTAATACCTGGTTCTGTCTTATTCCAGCCCGGTCTCCAATATGATCATAACATCATTTTCCTATGTGGCTATCTGACTGCAGCTTATCGACAATATTTAACCATCAGGCAGTGTTACCTTACCATTAAACATTAATCTTTTCTTGATTATGGTGTGTACAACTTTGCTGCCACATGTCCCACAACATAACAGTAAATTCAAAACTTATTATTTGCTTGTAAAGTGCATTAAGCAGAGAATTCCAAAGCTTCATGACCTTTTAAGTGAAGAAATTTCTCTTCTCAATCCTAAGTAACTGGCCCCTTATCCTGAAACTGTACTCCCAAGCTTTAGTTTCCTGACCAACAAAAATAATCTCTCAGCATCTACCCTGCGAAGCCCCTTCAAAATCTTGTATGTTTCACTGAGATTGCCTCTCATTCTTCTAAACACCAGAAAATATAGATCTAATTTAGTGGGCGTCTAATCACATGACAATCCCCTCAGCCGTGTGACTAATTTGGTGAACATTTACTGTCCTGCCTCAAATGTAATTATACCCTCTTAAATATGGAATGCAAAACCTTATACAGTAATCCAAATGTGATATCAGCAAAAACCTTGTTGCAAGTATGACAAGACTTCTTTATTCCTGCATTTCAATTCTATTGGCAAACAAGACCAACATGTCATTTGTTTTTCTAATTGCCTTCTGTACTTGCATGGTAACTTTCTACATACCCAAATCTCTTGGAACATCAATGCTTAAAAGTTGCATACACAGAATCCCAAACATGTGGAAGCAGGCTATTTGGCCCAGCAAGTCCACACTGAATATCATCCCACTCAGACTCACCCCCTAACCTATCCCTGTAACCTTCATTTCCCATGGCTAATCCACCTAACCTGCACATCTTTGGACTGTGGGAGGAAACCCACACGGACATGGGGAGAATATGCAAACTCAGTAACCTGAGGGTGGAATCAAACCTGGGTCCCTGCCTCTGTGAGGCAACAGTGCTAATCGCTGAGTCACCATGCCACCCTTTTAAAAGATATTCTGCTTTTCCATTCTTCTAAAGGAAGTAAACAACTTCACACTTCCCTACATTATAATCCAGCTGCCATCTTCCTGTCGATTTAATTTGGGATATGAGAGAATAAATCACCTTTATTTTAAAAACATTAAAAAGCACACTGCGGTAATCATTTAATTGGGATACACTCTCTGAGGATAAGAAAATACACATTGCTTAGGCAATAAACCTAGTGATTATGGTCAGTGATGGGAAAATAAATTCTATTTGTCACAATAGGTTTAACATAGCCACCTTGTTCTTGTACTCTGGGCCCATATTAATAAAGTCTAAGATATTTATTCTCTCAATATGTCCTGCCACCAATACTTTACAGCCAATATACACGTAGGTGCCTCTGCTCTGGCCCTTCCTCAGAGTTATACCCTTTATTTTATACTATCTCTCAGCACTCTTTCTATAAAATGAATTGCTTCACTTTCATGCATTACATTTTGTTTCCTAGTTATCCATCTATCCACTGCCACCAATCCTCCCCAATCGTCCCCAATCCCAACCCCAACTGCAATTCTACAAATCTGTCCAAGCTCTGTGAAACATTACATTCTTCTTCATGGTTTACAATATTTACAAGTTTTATACCATGCACAGATTTTAAAACTGCCCTGCACTTCAATGTCTATGTCATTTATATGTCAGGGAAAGCTAGGGTCCTTATTCCTAGGGAAGTCTACTATAAACCTTCCTCCAGTCCAAATAACAACCATTCACATCTACTCTTTGTTTCACGTCACTGAGCAAATTACATACCCACATTGCTACTGGTACTTTTATTCCAGAACTCTAACCGTGCTCATGGGTCAGTTGTGCTGCACTTTATCAAATGCCTTTTGGAAGTATTACATATCAACAAAATAACTTTCATCAACACCATTACCTCATGTAAAATGACTTCACCTCAACAAAGCATGCTGGCTTTGCTTAATTAAACTTCGTTTTCCCAAAATAATAAACTGTGTCAATTTATTGTTTCTGAAAACTTCCCAGTTGCTGAAGTTAAACTGACTGGCCTGTGGTTGCTGGGCTTAGTTTTACATGAGGGGAGGCGATGGCCTATTTGTATCATCCCTGGACTATTCATTCAGAGACACAGGTAATGTTCTGGGGACAAAAACAAAGTTGCTGGAAAAGCTCAGCAGGTCTGTCAGCGTCTGTGAAGGAAAAAACAGAGTTAACGTTTCGGGTCTGGTGAGCCTTCCTCAGAACTGGTGGTGGCTGAGAAAACATCAGTTTATATGTAGAAAATAGGGAGGTAGGTGGGGTAGGGACTAAACTGTAGGATAGAGCCCAAAGAGAGAGAAAGACTGTTGGACAAACAAAGGAGTTTTTATTAATGTTCTGGGGACCTGGGTTCATATCTGGTTCGACCTGGGATTAAGAGTCTAATGGTGACCACGAAACCATTGTCAATTGTTGGAAAAACCCATCAGGTTCACGAATGTCCTTCACGGAAGGAAACTGGTCTGGCCTACATTGACTCCAGACCCTCAGCAAAGTATTTGACTCTCAACTGTGCTCCGGGCAATTAGGAATTGGCAATAAATCTGGCCTAGCCATTGATGCCCTCATCCCATGAATGCATTTTAAAAAAGTTCTTTTTTCAACAAGGATATAATTCTGCAGTCCTCTGGCACCACCCAACAGTCTAAGGAAGACTGGAAAATTATGGCCAGTGCTCCTACAATCGCGACTCTCAATTTTCTCAGCATCCTCAAATTCATCCAATAATGTGGCCTTATCAGACAGCCAATCCAACACTACCTCCTCAACAATTTTGAACCTTTCAAGGGTCTGAACGACTTCCTCTATCACCATGATCTAAGCAGCATCTTCTTTGATAAAGATAGCTGAAAAGTAATTAATTAATAGGTCAGCCAGTCTTCGTCCTTCCATATGTAATCCCTATTTCAGTCCCCAATAAGCACCACTCCTTCTTTTAACACCATTTTATTATTTATACCACTAAAGAAGCTTTTGAATTTCCTTTATGTTAGCTGACAGTTTCATCTCATTCCCTCTGCTTGCTTTTCTTGTTTGTTTTCTTACCTCCCCTCCAAACTTTGTATATTCAGCTTTAGATTTGTTTACCACATCTATCTACATCTTGAGACTATACCAAGACTAAATAAGTATACTCTTCTTTAAAGAATACGGTCACAGATGTATCCAAATTAAAGCAAATTGAAGCAGATGCTGAAAATCTGAAACCAGTTCTGAGAAATTCCAGATTCAAAATATTAACTGTTTCTCTGTCAACAGATACTGCCCGACCTGTTCCTGCATTCTGTTTTTGTTTCAATTTCAGATGCCGTTTTTCCTCATAATATTTAATCCTAGGCAAGATCCATTCTTACCTGTTAAAGTTGCCTTTCATTCAAGAATGCTTACTGGGTTGCTCTTTGTCCTTTTTCAAAAGCCTCCTGGAACAATGATCACTATTCCTTTAATTCTTCCCCGCTTACACTTGATCCACTTGCCACAGAATTCCCAAAACCAGGCCCAGCAATGCCCATTTTTTTTGAATAGACTAGAAACAGACTTATGTAGAAAATTTCCCAAGCATACTCTAGGGACTCTTGTCCACGTTTTTATACATCAACTAGCTGAATATCAAGCCAGTTAATTGCTACAATCGTAAATCTAGTTACGTTCCCTTTAGGGGCTACAGTCAAAAACCTCTAATAACATACAGGGGTTAAGCTTAAAGTGGCGATAACAGAATTTAGAATGGTTGGTGCAATCGTATTCTGAATGCGTAATGCACACAGCCACACTCCTTTAGTGAGGAGTGGTTTGGGAGTGGGGAGGGAGTCCTTCCTTCCACTTTATCATCCATCAGAATTTATGACAGAGTTAAATGAGAAGACAACTTACAAGCACCATCTGTTATCTTAAATATTAGACTTTGATGACAATTTTATGGCCAACCCTATTAAATTTAATATTCAGTCATGAACAGAAAGCTGTAATGGCTATTGTCTGCTTCAGAAATTATTTTCTGATAGAATCCTGTTCATTTTGATGACTGAGGTTATTAGAAACACCTTTACAAATATAGGAGTTGAAAGTCTTAAGTGCAGGAAATCGGACAGGTCACTTTTTTGACTTTCTGCTAACTAGCTGCAGCAGATATCTTTTCCAGGCTGCTTTACCCTTCCTATCATTATAAAAATAAAGGGTTTCTGGAAAATGTGTTTATAAAGATTATGGCCATAAAATTGATGGAATCTCAAAACTCACCTTTGAATCACTGTCCTGAGTGTCTGCTTGACTACTAACGATCAAATAATCTAGACTGTCCCATGTAAAGTGTTGCACATCACTGGTTTCAGGTACAGTTAAAGACTGAATCTGTAAGAAAAGTCAAAGAAAAGATTAAGGCAACATTTATAACAACATTGCATCCATTTATTTTAATATTTAAACTTTTCATCTCACCAGGATATCAATCACATAAAATAAAATATACTAGGTGTGAAGTTGGACTATTGTAGGAGTGCAAATCTGGTCAGGGTGACACTGCTGCCTGAAACACACTGCTCAGGTTTTATTTCCTATTGATTGGAAAACATTGTCAAGATTTTTAACTTCAAAAGAAGTGAAAGCAAAGGGGAGATGAGGAAACAAGATCGCAAAAACAGTATGAATATGAGTTTGAAGAGTCTTCAGAGAAACTCTATGGAAAGAAAGGAGCAGACCCAGAGCTGGCAGATGGAGTATATCATGGGAAAGTGAGAGATTGCACATGTTGGCAGGAAGAATACAAAGCAGAATATTATTTAAGTGAAGAAAACACAATAGAATGCACAATATAAAGGGATCTTGTACACGAATCACGATAAGTTATCATGCTCGTACAGTCAGCAATTAGGAAAGCAAGTTTTGCTCCAGCTCTACAGGACACTGATGAGACCATATCTGGAATACTGCATATTGTTTTGCTCTTCTTACTGAAGGAAGGGATATACTGGCATTGGAAGCAATTCAAAGAAGGTTCACTTTGTTGATTCCTGGGAAGGACTGGTTGTCTTATGAGGTAACGTCAAGGACGTCGGGTCCAAAATCATTGGAGTATAGGTAAATGAATGGTTCTGAAGGGGATGAACAGGCAACAGATTGGAAAGATGTCTTCACTTTTCAGGGAAATCTACCACTAGGGGAAACTTGCATATTTAAAAATATGCAAGTTTTCATATTCCTGCAGGAATCTGGAAGCATGGGAGGGCAGAGATGGAGACAGACACCAGAGGTCTCCCCCAGCCTCTTCGTCCCACTACTCCCAAGCATCGGGCCCTGTTTTTCCCACCCCAATCTCCCTGGGTATCAGGCTCTTTTCCCCCAATCCCCCCAAACCATTTATATGTACAAATTAAAGTGGTATACAGTGCACATGCATTGGTGTCGAATCCTTCCTCTGATGGTCATTAGCCTGCGAAATTTTCTTTCCCAGTGAGTAGAAGAAGCTGCGTCATTGAATACATTCAAGACTGAATTAGACAGCTTTTTGACTGGGGGGGGTGGGGTTTAAGGATAATGGGGTATAGGCAAGAAAGTGGTATTCAAATCACAAACACATCAGCCGTGATCTGTTTGAATGGCAAAGCAGGCTCCATGAGCCAAATGATCCAATTCATTTTCTTATGATCTTAGCTTTCTTATCAATTATACTTTTTCAGATTGCTCCCTTGTGACAATATTTCATTATTAATATTAATAATTCAAAATAGCTGTTGATTCGCATTTAAATTAAACATTAAAAACAAGAGGCAATATAAGGATCATACCAATGTCATTTCGGATTGCAGAGTAAACCTGTAAATGCTGTTATGTGATGCTTTCATTCCTGTTATTCCACTATCAGTAATGATTATGTAGGACACATCGTTTTTGACAAAGGTTGTGCAATCTGTGGGATTCCATGTTTTGAATTTCTAGGAGAATAACAATGATACCACCATTTTCTAAGTAATTACACAAATTGCCAGAAAGAATTAAAAGATTGGAATTTTAATTTCAAATCAATAGATAAAGGGGATTTTTAGTTTGTTCTTACCTGCACTGGAACAAATACACCTCGCCATTGATAAACAGTTGACAAAACATCTGCTCTGGAACTGCTTCCAGATGTTCGAAGAAAAATTCCAAACAGGCTGTTGTTTAATGTCAAAAAACACCAATCTGAGCCAAATGATTCAGGAAAATTCTGCAATGTGGATAGCAGTTCGATATCACCCTCTAAAAAAGGATATCAATTTTAATATTAATTAGAAAATGAATTAACTATATGTATTAAGCGACACAACATGATTTTCCCACCTAAAAGGAATGGGAACTTTAATTTCCTGCCCTTTCAAAAATCACGATTCACGTCTGTCAAAGCTCTGTCTTGTATCTTTGATATTACATCTTGGTGGTTGGCAGGAACTGAACTGGATCAGGCACATTAAAAAATTGCAGCCGGTGCCTCCAAGACTACGTCAGAGCGGGGAATTCTCTGGTGAGTACCCTACTTCCTGTTTCCCCAGTATCTGCCCATCATCTACAAGGAAGAAGTCAGGTGTGCCACGGAATACTGTACCCTTGTTTGGATGAGTCCAGCTCCAATAACACTCAAGAAACCTGATACTATCCAGAACAAAGCAGTTCACTTGATCGGCATCCCATCTACCACCTTCAACATTCAGTCCCGTAATCACCGATGCACAATGGTAGCAGTGTGAACCATCCACAAGACGCACCGCAGTAAATCACCAGGGGTCCTGTGACAACACCTTTCAAATGCATGACCTCTGCCACTTCAAAGGACAAGGTCAGTAAATATATGGAAACACCACTACCTGCAAGCTCCCTTCCAAGCCACTCATCCAAGCGTACGTAGCCTGTGGTAAGAGGCAAATAAGTACCACATTACAAAGCTTTGGGTAGTGTTGTAGAACGGAGAGACCGAGTGATCCAGGTACATAATTCTTTGAAGTTTGCATCACATAGAGATAGGGTGGTTGAGAAGGCATTTAGCACGCTTGCCTTCATTGCTCAGACCTTTGAGTAGAGGAGTTGGGGCATTATGTTGAGGTTCTACAGGGCATTGGTGAGGCCTCTTCTGGAATACTGTGTGCAGTTCTGGTCATCCTGTTGTAGGAGGGATATTATTAAGCTGGAGCAGTTCGGAAGTGATTTATCAGGATGTTGCTGGGAATGGAGGCTTTGAGTTATGGGGAGAGACTTAATAGGCTGGGACTTTTTCCACTGGAGTGTAGGAAATTGAGGGATGACTTTATAGAGGTTTATAAAATCATGAGAGGTATAGATAAGTTGAATGGCAGGTGTCTTCCTTTGGATAACGGATTTCAAGACTAGAGGGCATACATTTAAGGTGAGAGGAGAAAGATTTAATAAAGACACGAGGGACAATTTTTTTTTACACAGAGTCGTTTGTGTGCAGAATGAACTTCCAGAGGAAGTGGTGGATGGGAGTACAATTACAATGTTTAAAGGACATTTAGATAAGTACGTGAATAAGAAATGTTTGGAGGGATATGGGACAAGCACAGGCAGGTGGAACTATTTCAGTTTGGGATTATGGTTGGCATGGACTGGTTCGACTGAAGGGTAAATTTCGGTGTTGTATGACTCTATGGCTCCCAAAGTGCTTCTACTGGTACACCATGAGGCAATTTTGCATCCTTTCTATCGAAACATCACAGTCCAATGTTTGTTTTCTTGGACTAGTTTTGTCTTTCTCCATATTGTAAATATTGTTATCACCATACCAAACTGAAGTTTCTTGTTTCTATTGAGCTTTAAACATACTCTTACTTGCTTTTCCATCAGTTTCCATCTGCAGGACATTGATGATGTGTGCATATTCTGCTAAATTAACATTTGAGCAGACCGAAAAAGGTACAAAAATTATTCTTTTATTGCAAGCTGCACATGAGGACAATTATACAGGATAGGATGATGGACAATGGATTCATGGTGCAATTTACCCCCTCATTGAGTAGTAAATGTAGCTTAGCAAACTGAGACAAACTTTCTGCAGTTGGTTCTAAAATAACATGATCAAAGAACAGGAAACATTTTAGCATCCACATTTCTCAATCAACAGTGATAATACACACTGGAAGGTTTATAACATTGAAGGAGATTAAATATATTTTTAAAAGTTACAAAAACATAAATAGCAGAGATCAACAATTAAGCAAAGTTACTATGTGCAAATCTTTATACATTCATATAAAATCAATTTGTTCATCAACGACACAATACTATTGTATCCTTTGACGAAAATATTGATTGCACCTGAACCGGAAGGGCACAAATATCCTGGGAGGGAGGTTTGTTCAAGCTATACGGCATGGTTTAAACTAGATTGGCAGGGCGTGGGGAACCGGATTTGTAATTCAGAGTATGAGGTATTCAACTTTCCAACAGATACAACAGGGAGTGAGGTGGTTAATAAAGAAATGCGGTCGATGGAGCATAATTGTGGACACAGGGATGGTTTGATGTGTGTATACTGCAATGCTAGAAGTATCAGAAATAAGGCGGATGAACTTAAGAGCATGGGTCTGTGCTTGGAACTACGATGTTATGGCCATTACAGGAACTTAGGTAACTCAGGGACAGGAATGGTTGTTGGAAGTTCCGGGATTTAGATGCTTTAAAAGAAATAGGGAGGGTGGTAAAAGAGGTGGGGGAGTGGCATTGCTAGTCAGGGCTAGTATTGCAGCTACTGAAAGGCAGTTCGAGAATGATATGTCTACAGAGTCAGTTTGGGTTGATGTCAGGAACAGGAAAGGATCAGTCACTTCGTTGGGGCTTTTTTACAGACACCCTAATAGTTGCAGAGAAGTAGAGGAGCGGATTGGGAGGCAGATACTGGAAAGGTAGAGAAATCACAGGGTTGTAGTCATGGGTGACTCCAACTTTCCAAATATTGATTGGAAACTTTTTAGTTGTAATAGTTTAGATGGAACGGATTTTGTCCAGTGCGTTCCAGAAGGATTCCTGACACAGTATGTAGACGGACCAACACGAGGAGAGGCCACTTTGGATTTGGTGCTTGGCAATGAACCGGGCCAAGTGTTCGACCTGTTGGTAGGAGAGCATTTTGGCGATAGCGATCATAACTCTGTTACTTTTACAATAGTCATGGAAAAGGATAGGTACATATGGCAGGGTAAGGTTTATAATTGGGGGAAGGGTAATTATAATTCTGTTAGGCAAGAACTGGGTAACATAAAATGGGAACAGATGCTGTCAGGGAAGAGCATATAGAAATATGGAGATTGTTTAAGGAATGCATACTGCGTGTGCTTGGTATATTTGTCCCTCGCAGGCAGGGAAGATGCGGTCGAGTGAGGGAGCCTTGGTTCTCGAGAGAGGTCAAACGACTGTTTAGGAGGAAGAAGGATGCTTATATAAGGTTTAGGAAACAAGGATTGGAAAAGGTTCTAGAGGGATACAAGTTAGCTAGGAAGGAGCTAAAGGAAGGGCTTAGGAGAACTATAAGGGGGCCTGAGAAAAATTTGGCAGATAGGATCAAGGAAAACTCCAAGGCTTTTTACACATATGTGAGGAATAAGAGAATGACCAGAGTAAGAGTAGGGCTGATCAAGGATTGTAAAGGGAATTTGTGCACAGAGCCTAAAGAGATAGGAAAAGTCCTTAATGAGTACTTTTCTTCAGTATTCACAACTGAGAGGGACCTAGTTGTAGGGGAGGACAGTGTGAAACAGGCTGGTAGGAGGTGGATGTTAGTAAGGAAGATGTACTAGGAATTTTGAGGAACTTGAAAACAGATAAGTCCCCCGGGCCTGATGGGATTTATCCAAGGATTCTATGGGAAGTGAAGGACGAGATCGCAGGGCCTTTGGCGATGATCTTTTCGTCCTCACTGTCCACGGGTATAGTGCTGGAAGATTGGAGAGTGGCAAACATCATTCCCTTGTTCAAAAAAGCACATAGGGATAACCCCGGAAATTACAGGCCGGTTAGTCTTACTTCAGTGGTGGGCAAATTATTGGAAAGGGCTCTGAGAGATAGGATTTATGACCACTTGGATAGGCACAGTTTGATTCGTGATAGTCAGCATGGATTTGTGAGGGGTAGATCATGCCTCACAAACCTTATTGAATTCTTTGAAGAGGTGACCAAACACGTGGATGGAGGTGGAGCTGTAGATGTGGTATACGTGGATTTAAGTAAGGCGTTTGATAAGGTTCCCCATGGTAGGCTCATGCAGAAAGTAAGGAGGCATGGGATAGGGGGAAATGTGGCAGATTGGATTCAGAATTGGCTGACCCTTAGAAGACAAAGGGTGGTAGTGGATGGAAAATATTCAACATGGTGCTCAGTTACGAGTGGTGTACCACAAGGATCTGTTCTGGGTCCTCTTCTATTTGTGATTTTTGTAAATGATTTGGATGAAGGAGTGGAAGGGTGGATTAGTAAGCTCGCGGATGATACGAAGGTGGGTCGAGTTGTGGACAGTGCGGAGGGCTGTTCGAGGTTACAAAGGGACATTGATAGGATGCAGAGCTGGGTTGAGAAGTGGCAGATGGAGTTTAACCCTGAAAAGTGTGAGTTGATTCATTTTGGAGGGAAAAACTTGAAAGCAGAATACAGGGTTAATGGAAAGATTCTTGGCAGTGTGGAGGAGCAGAGGGATCTCAGGGTTCATGCCCATAGTTCCTTGAAAGCTGCCACCCACGTGGATAGAATTGTTAAGAAAGCGTATGGTGTGTTAGCTTTCATTAATAGAGAGATTGAGTTCAAGAGCCGTGAAGTTATGCTCCAGCTATACAAAAGCCTGGTTCAGCCACATCTGGAGTATTGTGTCCAGTTCTAGTCGTCTCATTACAGGAAGGATGTGGAAGCGTTGGAAAAGGTGCAGAGGAGATTTACCAGGATGTTGCCTGGAATGGAGGGAAGATCTTAGGGGGAATGGTTGAGAGAGCTAGGGCTTTTCTCTTTAGAACGAAGAAGGATGAAAGGTGACTTGATAGAGGTGTACAAAATGATCAGAGGTATAGATACAGTGGACAGCCAGAGACTTTTTCCTGGGGTGGAGGTAGCTATTACGAGGGCGCATAGTTTTAAAGTGAGTGGAGGTAGATATAGGGGAGACATCAGAGGTAGGTTCTTTACTCAGAGAGTGGTCAGGGCGTGGAATTCATTGCCGGAGATGGTAGTGGAGTCGGCCTCATTAGGGGCATTTAAGCGGCAATTAGATAGGCATATGGATGATAGTATAAGGTAAGGGTGGAGGTTAGATAGACCTTAGGTTTAGGGTAAAAGTTTGGCAGACATCGTGGGCCGAAGGGCCTGTACTGTGCTGTACTGTTCTATGTTCTATGAAACCAATGAATTTAACTTTCGCATTAGAATTACACTGAGCATTTGAGGCAATTTTATATGTACCATTGTATGATTAGATTCAAAATGGCAACTCACTTAATCCAAGTGCTGTTTGAGACTGTGTCTCCCATTCCACAGTGACTTTATTCTTCAAACCATTACTTCGTGATACTATTAAATACAAAATGCTATTGCTTTCTTCCAGATGGACTGAGCGAGTTCTAAATAAAACAAACATTTAAAATATTCTAATTTTCAAAATAATAAAACTAGTTGATGTGCCTACTCCCACACCCCTCCTTCCCACCCACCACTCCAAAAGTCAAAACAGCATTGAGTTAGTGCATTCATGACGTGCGTGCGTGTGTGTGTTGAAGGTGTTACGCTCCGAAAGTTTGTCATTTCAAATAAATCTGTTGGACTATAAACTGGTGTCATCTGATTTCTGGCCGTTTGTAAGGAGGAGACTGCAGCTGATCTCGTTGCCTATTGCCTTCCTACCTCTGGGGATCCTCCCCAGAGTTCAGCTGGAGAAGCGATCAGTTGCTCACACATGAAGTAACTGTCAATTAACAGTACCTAAAGCTGGAGCTCTTAAAAATTTGGTTGGGAGTAGGTTTACTGGTACTGTGTGATAATGCTTCAACTGAGGGGGCTTGTCAAGGAACTTGATAATTCTATTATCAATTTCATAAAAATAATCTTGGATTCTTTTGGCTATTCAGCTAGATTTCCCCAAAAATTCTGCTATCACTTTCTGCATTTTTTAAAAATTAACTCAACAATCAGTAATTATTCAGATGAACTGCACTGTGCCTTTGTAGTTAAGAACCTGATAAGAACAAAACCTCAAAACCTGCCTTGTCTTTATTAGGTTTGTACCACTTTTCTTTAAAATAGTGTAGTTGCTATTTCTAAGGGTTGAAATGCCTGTATACTGTCTCATAGAAACAGAATATAACTTTTTTGTAATAGATTGTTATGAAGATGTGCTCTATAAAATATTCATTCAAAAATTTCATCAGCTGGATTCATTACAGACATTTTATAATCAGATATTTCAGGTGAAGGACATTTCACTGAAGCAAAGGGACAGAGATCTACATTAAAGTTTTTGGGAATTTGCAGCACTAAGTAAGCCATATTCTGTTTCATGGAGATGCAGGGTCAATGAGGACGAAAGACATTAAATCCCTGAGGAGGTGTAAACAGCTTCCTTTCTACTTTATGAAAAATGGACATTTAGTGCGTCATGACACTGAACCTAATCACCTGTAGCCATGAAACAATGGCTAAAGTGATTGCAGACACATGTTAACTGAAGTTGCATTTTTGGAATATGGAATGGATTTGGAACTCCTAATGGCAATGAGAAATAGTAATGAGACTAACCAAGCTTTGGGTGAGAGATTGGGCTGACCAGGAGCGAGCAGCAGTTGCTCTCTTTGTCTCTGTTTCACTATTCCACTTCCCTACAGTTAAAAGCTAAGCCTTGAGTTCTGTCTGCTGAGCTGTGAACTGTGTGTACCTTCTTGCCAACAGAAAATTCTGGAGTAAAAGTCATTGAGTTCCTAAAGCAACATCTCCAGAAGAAAACGGGCCATTCTAGCCGCATTTTAAAACATCTTCTCAGCAGGGAACCAAAATCCTGTGAATTATACCAGTTTACCAGCTACAAACCATGAACATATTTTATCTTTCATGATTTAGCATTTCATTAAATTTACCTACCTGAACTTTCAATCAGATTTCAAGTGTATATGCTGTGTTTTGGACTTGCCTTAAAAACTTAAATGTTTTTACTCTGGTTGGTTTCATCATAGTAGCCGTGACTTCTTATTTGTGATAAACTCAAGAAAATCAATCTGGCTAATCCTTTACAACCAGCATATACACGCTTAAGCACAAATACTGGGTTGGCAATTCACATTTTCAAATTTTAAGGATCATTTTTTACAATTCAGCCTTCTTCACTTACATGCAATACTGTGAAAATCAGGTTAGCTTGAAAGACTCACATCATCATTTATTTTTAAATTGTATAAGAAAATCCCATTATAGTCCCATGTCCGAAAATATCCATGTTTACAACAAGCATTCATGTACACTGTGATATGGTGTAGATGTGTGTTTAAGGGATGTATCGGTTCTCAATCACTGCCTCCTTGATATGGGATTAGCCCTATGACTTGTAGTTTATAAGCAGCAGGACCAAGAGTCAGATACATATACTTAGCTTCCCAGTTAAGATTACACTGCATATAAATAGAGGTATCTTCAAATAATGAACCCACACTGACTCACCAAACCTTGTTGTATGATTGGCAGGATTACACTGAAAAACATGGTGAAAGTATTGTATTTGAAGATTAAACTGAAACTGAAAAGTAAACAAAGCCTCAACTTTTCACGCAGCAAAAGAAAAGGTGTCAAAGTGAAACTATCAAACCTCACCTTCTGTAGGTAATTATTCAGTTCTGTAGGAATCCTATGCTCAGTACCATAATTCTAGGACATTATCGCATCTTAATTGAATCAACAGGCAGCAAGTTCTGGTATGATTGCTTGAATTTGGGAGAGTTTAATCAGTATCTACCTGGTGTGAAGTTTAAGCAGCAACAAAAATTTGATCAACTCGTGAAAATCCAGCTTTAAGTAGAAAACACAGGCAGAAAAGACTCCATTACTGTCGTCTGCTGTCCTCCAGGACTTGGGAAGAACCTATCCAGTAACAGCTCCTAACAGCCAGGAGAACCTTGTATACACGTTTTCTTCAGTGTTTCACTTATCTTTGAAGTCTACAGTTGTAATACCCTAAACCATGACTCTTCGAGTTAACCTGGGAACATTCAAAGGGCTGAACACTACAGTTAATCACTAACTAAAAGCTACAAATAAAAAACTGCATAGATGTCAACAGTTCTAGATATCATTAATAATCCTGCACAAAACTATAAGACAACAATAAAGTTTCTAATACAACTGTAAAACAAAGGACTTCCTATCTGAGGTTACTTGTTTTAACAATGCATAGAGTTGTGTTTTCTTGATCTCAATATTTCTGAAATTGCTGAAGGATCTCAGTAGGTCTGGCAGCATTGTAGACAGGAAGCAGAGTTAACATTTCGAGGCCGGTGACCCTTCTTCAGAACCTTTTTTTGGAAGAAGGTAAAAAAGAGGGCTATACAGGTTTGAGGGACTGTGAGCATGGAGGCTATGGTGGAGGATGGGATGGAGATCCCCAGATCAGATGAGATTAGTGACTGTTGTGGACACAATAGCCTGATGTTCAGTGGTGGGGTCATGGTTTGGGGGAGATAGGAGGAGGTGTCCAAGACTCCATAATGTAGAGGTCAGCATGTCAGACAACAACAGCACCAGCCTTGTCAGCAGGCTTGATTACAAAGTCAGGCTTGGATCTGACAGCACAGAGTGCAGTCAGTTCACAGGGAGATAGTTATGTGTCTAAGACCAGAGGACATGACTTTAAGGTGATGAGTAAGTGGATTAGAGAAGATTTAAAAAAATCTTTTTTCACCCAGAGGGTGGTAGAAATATAGACATACCTCTGGAGACAGTGGTGGAGGAACATATTCTCACAAAATTTATGAAACATTTAGATGAGTACTTAAAATTCCAGGGCATAATAGGCTTTGGGACAAGTGCAGGTAAATGGAATTAGTGTAGTTTGGTGTTTTGTTGGTTGACATAAACATGTGGGCCAAAGGGCTTACTTCTGTCTTGTATGGCTCTCTTTAGGTTCAACTGGACGAAGGGGGTCAGAGAAATTAAAGCAGCCAATGTCATGTTGAAAGTTCTCAATTAACATGTCAAATGCAGCTAAAGGGCCAGAGGGAGGGGTCCAGGTGTATGGACAATGTTGGAGGTGGGTGAAGGCATCTGTAGGACAGGGAGAGGACTCATGTCCAAAGAAATGGGCACAGAAGCGAAGGCAACAGAAGAAGAGTTCAACATCATGTTGTGCCCAAAATTCATTGAGGAGAGCACACTGATGGATCAAACTAAGACCTTTGCTGAGTATAGAATGTTCAGCTGAACACAGAAAATCAGAAGGGATAGTCAATACATAACAAGAGGTCAGAGTATGAGAACGGAAGGAGGCAGACAGAATGGGGAGGGGAGGATGGTTCCAGAGGGTGTGGGTACCTCTGAGTTGGTGCAGCTTGTGTTCCTTAATGCCTGAAAGGAACAGAAAAAGTTTCTGAGATAGTAGGAACTGCAGATGCTGGAGAATATGAGATAACAAGGTGTGGAACACAGCAGGCCAAGCGGCATCAGAGGAGCAGGAAGGCTGACGCTTCAGGCCTAGACCCTTCTTCAGAAATGGGGGAGGGGAAAGGGGGTTCTGAAATAATTAGGGAGAGAGGGGGAGGCGGATAGAAGATGGATAGAGGAGAAGATAGGTGGAGAGGAGACAGACAGGTCAAAGAGGCGGGGATGGAGCCAGTAAAGGTGAGTGTAGGTGGGGAGGTAGGGAGGAGGTAGGTCAGTCCAGGGAGGACGGACGGGTCAAGGGGGCGGGATGAGGTTAGTAGGTAGGAGATGGGGTTGGGGCTTGAGGTGGATGCAGGGGATAGGTGGGAGGAAGGACAGGTTAGGGAGGCGGGCATGAGCTGGGCTGGTTTTGGGATGCAGTAGGGGGAGGGGTCTAGGCCCGAAACGTCAGCTTTCCTGCTCCTGTGATGCTGCTTGGCCTGCTGTGTTCAGCCAGCTCTACACCTTGTTATCTCAGAAAAAGTTTCTTGTAAGAATGTCAAAAGAGCCAGGGGGGCAGGGCAGCTCTGAGACAGTGTGAGGTGGTGCGGGTGGGGAGAGAGATCAAGAGAGTGAAACCAGGTTCTGAAGAAGTCATTGGACTTGAAACATGAACTCTGCTTTCTCTCCACTGATGCTACTAGACCTGCTGAGTTTCTGCTGTAAATTCTGCTTTTGCCTTAATTATGGTGATCTTTGTTTTGGGGGTGCTTCGTTGGGTTGTGTCTTAGAAAGTGTTCTAATTCCAATCGCATCACATGGTATTTCAATTAAGGTATTGTTTTAATTTTTGACATCTGCTTTGTCACATTGTCATGCAACTAGCCACTTATAATTGATACAATTTATTCTTGGCGTATGCTGCTGATTTCTGCTGCACTTCATGTAGCATCAGTTGCGTGTTGCACTCAAACTTTCTCTCCAATGGTTAGGCTGAGTAATTATTTTCCCATATGTCAGTCACGAACATCTTTCATCCTCCCTTGTTTTTCAAGCCATGCATCATGGATTCCTGGGAGATGTGATGAGTGATGACTGGGGTAATTAGACCATATGTTTCTGCTGAAGAGTAATTTTGCATCAGTTCCACTATATAATGAGAACTGCACATTCAGAATGAGCATCTATGCATGATTTAGATGGTGCCACACAATCTGTTGGGTCCTGCACTGCAAGGTTAGGTGATCTTCTCCCAGTCTAAGCACAGGGCTCCTAATGGTGTTTCTTTCGGTTTCTGGTTCTTGTCAAATCTTGACAGTGCCACAGATGGCGACCAAGAACAGTTTGATGCACACCACAGCATAAAGTGGATTTGATTTTATCATGCATAACCACAGTATAAAACATCTGAGGTAGTGGGTTCTTGTGGCACGGTAGTAGTGCCCCTACCTCTTGGGCAGAAAATCCGAATTCAAGTCCCACTTGCCCTGTGGGTATGCCACAACATTCCATGAAGGTTGATTAATAATACTTAAAAACATCTAGGGTGACCAGGGTGAGTTCTTTTGCTGCACCACTTGAGTATAATGGATCATAGGGAGGGAATCTCTGAGCCATTAAGACACATTATAACTTTCTTTTGCTGTAATGTAAATGGTTTTAGTCTTTAAAAGTAAGCCTGTAGCCAAAGAACAAGAGGAATGCTGTGATATATGCAGGGTGCACACCTTAAACTGCTATCAATCATGGCTACCTCAATGCATTAGTCCCATAATGTGTAATCAATCTACAAACAGCAGGAAGAAAAGTTAGATGTATATATTTAACATTGCAGTTAGCCAGATCTATTTGCATATAGCCTATCTTCTCAAAAGTCACTTTCCTTATTGTGTCACCAATCCTTGGCTTATAATTGCTATGTATATATCAATGAGAAGAATGAACAGCATTTATCAGCCAAAAGGTGACAACTATGACTGATCTAAATTAACTCAAGTTCAGTTTGTCAGTTACAGCATCTAATCTGTCTATTTCAGGAAGAAACTTGTTTAATGACAAATTATATTTAATCCTACTTTATGTACTTGAAATTCAAATATTGTACATCAGAGTATACAACAGTGAATCATTGTTTTCTTCAAGGCACTGAGATGTTGCCACTTATCTACATTTAAACATTGCTTGGTCAAAGTCTTGGAACATCCTTCCTAACAAGACTGTAGATGCATCCATACCCCAAGAATTGCAACAGTTCAAGGGGTAACTCACCGCTACCTTCTCCTGGGCAATTTGAGATGGATAATAAGTGCTCACTTAGTTAACAATGCTGACATCCAATGAACAAATAGAAGTGGACAAGGTTTGACCATGCAAATTAAATCTTATTTTAGAATTGCAAATTGTATTTTGTTTTAAATCATTGATAAATTGCCTTCATAGGTCCACGTAAATTAAACCACAAGCAGGCATATAAATAAGTAAACATGGTTTCAAAAAATATCCATTGGATCGTGATAAACATACTTGAAAGTAAAACCATCTGCCAATATTCCATTCTCCATTAACATTGTCAATCATTGCAAGTTATACTAACAGTCTCTGGTTATACAGACACTAATGATCTAGTTCATTTCATAAGGCAATGCCTTGGCCAATCAGAGTTTAAAATTTAAAAGAATTTAAAATGTCCAGTTTAAAATTTAAACAATCCTTGGCAGTTAACTGTCAGTCACCATCTAACTGGTGCATTTTCCATGGCATTCCCCATCCTCTACCAATCAAAATCCAATTGCTGACCAGTCAACATTCTCCTCTCATTCAGAACGTATGTTGCTTTCTCTTTACATTGATAATCTTGCAAATTCTCTGGTGCAGGATGAAAACTTTCAACTAAATGTGTAATTTTTACCAATACTCAAGTTCTATACTTCCAAGTGACTATTTGCTAGGTACCAAAATTGCAATAATTCATATTGGTTGATAAGAATATACTCTGTATTTTCTAACCTGTTTTCGATTGGGAAGATACTAAAAAGTCCCAGCGGTGCCTCGTTCTGAACTACTGTTATCAGGTTCTGCACTGTACGCCCCAGTCTGGCCCCTCCGGTGGGGTCATACAAAGTAACCAGGAATTGTTCA
Organism: Rhincodon typus; assembly: GCF_021869965.1. Lineage (NCBI taxonomy): Eukaryota > Metazoa > Chordata > Chondrichthyes > Orectolobiformes > Rhincodontidae > Rhincodon > Rhincodon typus. The sequence continues at coordinate 85,946,015 of NC_063334.1, forward strand.
TCCATCTCTGCTTCTTCATCCAATATAGCAGAAATTTGCAGAATCTGTGGGTGGGTGGGGGCAACATCCGAAAGCGGTAGATCGGATG
>NC_063334.1:85946502-85972132 GCF_021869965.1 Rhincodon typus
TATATTTATATATATTATACATATAAGGCATCAGCACAGTTACTAATAAATTAGCACAACTGTCACATATGGAATGTGAAGTACTCAAGTTACCCATTAGATGGAGCAATGAACTGAGCTAAGCCAAAATGAGACTCGTTAATAGTGTGGTATCAATCGGGGATGTGTGGCCAAATAGTGGTTGGATTACATGAGGGAAAAACTTGCTGTCAGCAGCATCCAGCATAGTTTAAGTGAGCAGTTACAGCTTTACTGTCAATACATTTAGCAGTCCAGCTATGCATAAGAGATTTAACACCACCTTTTCATCCTGTTTGATTTTTACACTTTTAATTATTTTTAGTTGGTAATTTCACAAGCAATCAACTTAGCTTATTTAATTACTCTGCTCGACCTATGACAGTCTTTGATACTGTTATAGAGCTGGGAGCAGTACTTCTCACATTTCTGAGTTCAGCTCACTTTTTTATAAATAAACTTTTTTCCCAGGGCAGAAATGACTATTACGAGGGGGCATAATTTTCAAGTGACTGAAGGAAGGTATAGGGGAGATGTCAGAGGCGGGTTCTTTACACAGAGAGTGGTGGGTGTGTGGAATGCACTGCCAGAAGAGGTAGTGGAGTCAGATACTTCAGAGACTTTTAAGCGACTCTTGGATAGGCACATGGAGGATAGTAAAATGCAGGGTATGCAGGGTAGATTGATCTTAGTAGGATAATAGGTCAGCACAACATCATAGGCCGAAGAGCCTGTACTGTGCTGTACTGTTCTTTTTTCTATGTTTGTTGTTTTCCAACCATGTCCTGACGGTTTCAATCAGTAAGCAGTGAAAGCAGTCATAGCGAGAGGATCAGGTCAAGTTCACGGGTTGAGTTCCCTGGGACAACTAAACAGCATCAGGGATCCAGGTGGGTAACAGGCCAAGGAGGGAAGGGGTCACATGGTGGTCACTTTTTAATTGGAAGGAGCTGCTAAAAATGCAAAAAATGTTTGAACTTCTTATTTATAACTACAGAGAAGGTTCAGGAGGAACTGGGAGAGACTCAACTTCACTAATCATTATACGTATTGCAATGTGAAGCATAACTTACCTTGAGTCACAAATGGCCCCTAGGGTGGCATGATGGCTCAGTGGTTAGCACTGCTGCCTCACAGCTCCAGGGACCTGGGATCGATCCCACTCTTGGGCAACTGTCTGTGTGGAGTTTGCACGTTCTCCCTGCATATGTGTGGGTTTCCTCCGGGTACTCCAGTTTCCTCCCACAGTCCAAAGTTGTGCCGGCTAGGTGGATTGGCCATGCTAAATTGTCCATAGCGTCTAGGGGCGTGTAAGTGAGCTGGATTAACCATGGGAAATGCAGCATTATAGGGATAGGGTGGGATGCTCTTTGGCGAGTCATTGTGGACTTGTTGGGCAAAATGGCCTGTTTCCACACTGTAGGGATGCTATGATAAACATTTAGCACAGGTAGGTTTAAGTTTGATATGCTAAACAGACATGATGAAATTAGTGTTACAATAAGCAATGATTAAAGGTGATCAGCAGGAGATGCATGTGGGTAAAACACTTTCAATATGTTAGATTATCACCTTGTCAAAGATATGTAGCTAAGTTTTTAACAGGACCACTACTGAAAATCTTCCAGGCCCTGAGAAAAAGTAATTCTGCATTTATAATGTAATTTTTTAATATAGTAAGATTAATTCTGTATTCTGTCATGGATGTAGGCATACGGCAAGGCTTGGATTTGATCCTCTGATTAACTTGGTTAATTACTTTCGAACAAAGTTATTTGCTTGGCCATTACAGGAAGCAGTGAAGAGTTAACCACAATGTTGCAGCTTGAAGTCACAAGTACGCCAGATCAGGTAGAATTCCTTTCCCAAAGCAGATTAGTGAACCAGATGGGTTTTTACTTAAGTCAATCTGAATTATTATCATTGCCATTGTTAAGATGAGCTTTACATTATGGATTTATTAATTGAATTTAAATTTTAACAGCTGCTATGGGAGGATATGAAACTGGACTGCTAAAGCATTAGCCAGGGCCTCTGGATTACTTGTCCAATGATATAATCACTCTGCTATCATCTTCCCATAAATTTTTCCACCTTTCTAATGCTATTTCAACTTGTAATGTCTTAACTTTTTTATCACTCTCTGCAAAACTTATAAACTTTTAAATACAATTTTAAAAGAGTTTACCTTCATTCTCTCACCATCTTCAAACACAATAAAACCTTGTGTAGGTTTCAGGTCAAGCAATGCGTCTGAGCCATTCATACTTGTGACAATATATTTAACAGTCACCATTCCAAATGTCCCCAGTGGTGGGTTCCGTACAATGTGCAGTATTGCAACACTCTCTGATAAACCAACGGCAGTTGGCTCCTTGAGGAAGAAGTGCTCAGTGTTGTTGAATGATAGAATCCCATGTCCATCATCATTGGCAAAAATGGTTACTGTGACTGTAATAACAATAGTGAATTATAACAGTTGTCCATTTGGGTTAAGGCATCTGTTCCAAAAGTGTTATATCATAATCCTTCAGCTGGTCTAAGGGACTGCAATTGTTTCATCATAAAACATGCACCAAAATTAATTTTGTGTACATTGCTCACACCGCTAATAGGAAAGACAGTAAATCAATAATAGAGACAACAAGGTGCAGGGCTGGATGAACACAGCAGGCCAAGCAGCATCATAGGAGCAGAGAGGCTGACGTTTCGGGCCTAGACCCTTCTGGGTAACAGTAGAAATGTACTCTACAAGATTGGTAACAAAAACTATGCACAAAATTTCAACATCTATTATTTCAAGAAAGTAATTGATTTCATTTTTTTGATCTTTAAACTGTAAGTTAAATAATTTCACCTGAATATCCTGAATATGTTTGTTGCTCATATAGAAATAGAAATAGGAGCAGGAGTAGGCTGTTGGCCCGTTGAGCCCAAACATGATCATCCAACTCAGTACCCTGTTCCATTTCATCCCCATATCCTCTTGAGTCCTTTAGCCCCAAGAATTATATCTAACTCCTACTTGAAAAGAAACATGATTCCAACCAAGGGTACTCTTATTAAAAATTTTAATTTTATTGTATGTGCTGACTCTCATTTACAAATGATCAATATTTGCATACCATTCCACAAATTTGTAACAGATACAATGCACTTTCTGCAGTGTCAAAGCAACTAAATTTCATTGGTATATAGTTTATCCTGTTAGGTTTTTTTATTCATTCATGGGATATTAGCATCACTAGCTGCCAATATTTATCATCCATATCTAAATGACCATGAGAAGGTGGTGGTGAACTCTTGAACTCTTGAAAGCTATGCCATCATGCAAGTAGGAAGGGAGTTCCAGGATTTTGGCACAACGACAGTGAAGTAAACATGATATATCTCCAAGTCAGAATATTGAGTGGCTTGAAAGGGGACTTGCAGGTGGTGGTATCCTATGCATCTGTCCTTGTCCTTAATATGTGTTGTGGTCATGGGTTTTGGAAGGTGCTGTTGACAGAACCTTGGAGAGTCACTACAGTGCATCCTGTAGATGATACACACTGCTGCCACTGTGCATCAGTGGTGAAGAGAGTGAAGGTTGAAGGTAGTGAATGTCAATCATGCAGACTGCTTTGTCCTGGAATATTTACAATCAACCAGGCAAGTGGGAAATATTCCATCACATTCCTGACTTTTCCCATATGGCAGCAGACCCTGGTGAATTAGGTCAGTTATCACCACAGAATTCTCTGTCTCTGGCCTGCTTTTGTCATTCAACCTTAGAAACCTTAAACTCTCAGACAGATAAAGAGATTACATTCTCCAATTTGAGATATTACATGCATTCATTCTTTCTTATAGAGGTTTATGTACTTAAAGTAATGGTAAAAGGAATTTGACGCTAAGTGCCTCTAAACTAATTCTCCAAGTTGTGTCACTAGTGACCAAACAACAATTGTACTTTAATGATGTGGAAGTCCTTGTGATTCACCAAGGCAAGGAGTTCATCTGAGACAACGTGCAAAGCGACACAGGCAGAGGTACCATGGATTAAGGAACCTGGGAAAAGTTCAGCTCTGAATACAATGGCAAATGACAGACAGAATAATGCTACAGCCATCTTGTGACAGGCTTGGAGAACCAGGAGGTATACAAGTTCACAATGGCAATGAAATTAACTGCAACAAACAATGTAATGCCCCCTGCAGCAGGTGGCTACATGACTTGATCTCAGACGTGACATGCTGACCAGCTTCCAATGGAGAATGATTCACCCTTAATTATTTATCAGTAAAGAACTGCAGGCATGGTGTCTTGAGACTATAACTTGAGTTTTTGATGAGGTAATGGAAAGTTAGTGAAGATAATGCTATTGATGTGGTATACATGGACTTTCAAAAGGCATCCTGGGCTTTATCAATGGAGTACAAGAGCAGGAAAGTCATGGATAAAACATTGATTTGACCTTAACTGTAGTCTTCCATCCAAAGCCCACTGCAGTTTAGGAATGACGTGAAGATATTAGAGAGAGTGCAGAAATGATTGGCTAGCATGGTTCCAGGAATGAGGAACTTTGGTTAAGTAAAAAGATTGGAGAACGTGGGTTTGTTCTGCTTTAGAGAGGAGGTGTTCAAGAAAAGATTTGATAGAGATAATGCAACTCATGAGGGATCCGGGCAGAGTAGACAGGGAAAACCTATTCCCATTTGCGGAAGAATCAAAAGCCAGAGGGTACAGATATAAGGTAACCGATAAAAGTTACCACGGCAAAACAAGGATTAAGATTTTCACACATCATGTGGTAAGGATCAGGAATGCACTGCCTAGGTGTGTGATGAAGGCAAGATAAATTGAAGTTTTCAAAGGATCACCAGAGGTAGCATTTGCAGGTCTATGAGGAAAAGACACACACATGAGATGAACACAAGAATTAGGGGTAGGTGTCGGCTCTTTGGCCCTTCAAACTTGCTCTACATTCCAAAAGATCATAGTTGATTTGACGGTGGCCTTAACTTCACTTTCCTGTTTACCCACATAAACTTTGACTCTCTTATTGATCAAATACCTCCCTTGAAAATTTTCAGTGACCCAGCCTCCACTGGGGTGGAAAATTCCACAGACCAATGGTCCTCTCAGAGGGAAAAAGAACTCCTCACCTGAGTCTTAAATTGGATGCTCCCAACTGATTAAACATGGTCCCTTAGTTCTAGAGTCCCCCAAAAGGGGAAACATCCTCTCAGCACCCACCCTTTCAAGTTCCCTCAGGATCTTGTGTGTTTCAATAAGATCACTTCTCATTCTTCTCAACACACATTGGACGTAGGTCTAACATACTCAATGGTTCTTTATGAGACAAAGCCCTTCATGCCACAAATCAGTTAAATTAATTTTCTCTGAACTTTTCTAAAGTGATTATATCCTTTCTTGGGCAGGGAGACCAAAACTGTACTTCAGCTGCATTCTAACTACTTCTGTTTTTGCTTCAGCTGTGTCAACATCACAACCCAGAGACTTTTTCCTAGGGCAGAAATGACTATTACGAGGGGGCATAATTTTAAGGTGATTGGAGGAAGGTATAGGGGACATGTCAGAGGCAGGTTCTTTACACAGAGAGTGGTGGGCATGTGGAATGTGCTGCCGGCAGCGGTAGTGGAGTCAGATACATTAGAGACATTTAAGCGACTCTTGGATAGGCACCTGGATGATAGTATAATGTAGGGTATGCAGGGTAGTTTGATCTTAGTAGGACTTAGTAACACAACATTGTGGGTTGAAGGGCCTGTACTGTGCTGTACTGTTCTATGTTCTATGTTAACTAATACCAATATTCTGCCAACAATTTTCTTGGCTGTGCGAGCTAGCCAATTGACGTAGAAGATAGGAACAGGAGCAGGCTATTCAACCCTGCTCTGTCATTCAATGTGATCATAACTGATCGAGCTCAATACCCTAATCCCACCCTGCCCCCATAGCCCTTGATCTCTTTCACCACAAGAGGCATATCTACCTCCTTTTAGAAAACACAATGTTTTGGCCTCTACTGCTTTCTGTCATAGTGAACTCCTCTGGCTCACCAAGCTCTGGGTGATGAACTGCTTTCTCATCTCAGTCCTAAAATGTTTACCCCTTATCCATAAATTTGGACCTCTGATTCTGGACTCCCTCAACACTGGGGACGTCATTGCTGCATCCGACCTGTCCTGTGCTTTTAAAATTTTATAGGTTTCTATAAGATCATCTCATCATTCTTCAGGCTACAGTGAATACAATCCTAACCAACTCAATATCTCCTCATATGTCGGTCTTACCATCCCAGAAATCAATTTAGTAAACCTTTGCTGCACTCCCACTATAGCAAGAACATCTTTCTTCAGATAAGGAGACCAAAACTGCACACTATAATTGTTTGGTCAGATAATGAAAATTTTTAAATGGAAATAATCTGAAGACGGTTTCAAGTGATGGAGCTGAAAATATTTCCTTTGACAGTTTGCTCTCCTGTGGGATTTTCTTTGGGAGAAAAGTTTATTGATATACATTGCAGGAAAAAATAGTCTTTGTAATTTGTGTGGATGGTTACCTTGTGTTTGGCTTGCCACAGGGTACTTGTCCTCCTTTGATGTGGTGATTCCCATTCCAAATCTTTCATCAAGTATGTGACACTGATGTATTCCCAAACTGACTAGTGCAGCATGTCTCTGGATCACTTCAATCTTATTTATATCTCTCCACGTACAAGGATCCTATTATAACAATAACTTGCAGATTTGGACAACCAAATGTTTGGGAAACTATAGCATTGTTATTTTTGCTGCAATACCTAAGATTCCTCCTCAGAAATCTGAGAAATTGGTTGCTTTGGATGCTACCTGCTGAATTTGTTTTTACAATTGACCACCAGGCAAGGATGTGCATCTAACTGTTGGGGAATTAGGTTACAGAACTGGTGGTAGATTCCTTTAGCTGGTAATGTACATAACGTAACATTTATTGGCATTGAATGTCATCTGCATTAGTCCTGCCAAAGATCAAATGTCTTTTTACAAATTTTTAATGTCTTTTTAATGTCTTTTTACAAAGTACAACACATTCACATGTTCCCTTGATTCCACCTTGTTTGTTACTCTCAAAGCTCTCTACTAAATTAGTCAAACACGATTTCCCTATCACAGAACTATGTTCACTCGTCTTGATTATATTATGATTGTCTAAATGGATTCCAGCATTACCACTGTGATGCAATGTTAGGTTAACTAGCCTATAGCTCTCTGCTCTTTGTTTCCCACCTTTCCAGAAGCAGTGTTCCATTTGCGATTTTCCAATTTGCTGTGACCTTTTCAGAATCCAGGGAATTTTGGAAGATAGCAATCAATGCTTTCTCCTATCTCTGCAGTCACTTCTTTTAAGTTCCTACGATACAGGTGATCAGTTCCTGAGGACTAGAATGCCTTTAGCTCTTGAAAGTTTTCACAGAACCCAGCAAGTGAAATGCTTCTTCAGATGATAGCAGAGGCATGACAGGCCAAATGGCCTCCTTCTGTAATTATCCTGTGCTTCTATGAAACTGTGTCAGGACAGTACAAATTCCTGGGAGCTTTCTTCCATCTAACTGCTTTCTCTGCAGGTGCAGTCTTCTTTGTCACTGCCTCTTGCCACTGCTGCATCAGTTCTGAAGAAATTCTGTTCAGACTTGAAACAATATCACTGCTTTTTCTTTCTCTCCACAAATGCTGCCAAACCTGCTGAGTTCCTCCAGCATTCCGTGTGTTTGTTACTGTTCCATCTTGTTATCCTCCTCCCTTTACCAGAATGGGAATGATGGGAACGAACTCCTCAATAACTGGAAGTCCCGTTAACCTTTATAAAATCTACATTCACAATGAGACTTATGAACTGATCTAAAAGCATTGTACAAAACAGGATTCTCTTGAAACAACAAGGAATTTGATGTCTTAAAGGGAAGTGGCTTCAGTGTTGAACCCAAATGAACCATTACCTACTTCCAACCAGTCTTTAATTTTAACTTTATTTCCTCTTCTGACCAATTTTCAATTGAATATTTTATCATTTCTTAATCAGAAGACCATAACCCTCTCTGATAATTTCCCATGCAATCCATTTTCAGGGGCTCACATTTCATCCATGTACATTATATTAAATACATTTCCACCAGTTACCAGGCCTGTTGTTTTGTGATTTTTAATTATGAATTACAGCAAAATGTCATGCACTCCAAATAATTTTCCACATATTAAATAAACTAACATGCACACATTTTGGATATAGATATTCGCACAGCCTCAGAATAAAGGGGCACCAATTTAAGATGAGGAGGAAATTCTTCTCTCAGAGGGTTGAGAGTCTTTGGAACGCCTTGCCACAGAGAGCTGTGGGGGCAGAGTCCCTGTAGTATATTTAAGGCTGAGATGGGTAGATTTTTTGTCTGTAGTAGAATCAAGTGTGATGGAGAAAGGGCAGAAAATTGGATGTGAGGAATGTTGGCTCAGCCATGATCCTAACGAATGGCAAAGCAGGATTGTGGGGTTGAATGGCCTACTCCTGTTCCTATTTCTTATGATCTTCGTTTAGATGCATTATCTCATTGTCTGTAGCCTTTTGTATATAGCATTTCTTTTTTTTACCTGTGGTTCTTTCTCCTAGTTCTAGTCCAAAAGACGGATTGGTGAGAACCAGCTGGAAGGCTTCATCACTTTCTGGAATATCATCATCAAGAACTGTAACCTCAAGGAATTTGTATCTCTCCCCATCAGCAAAAAAAATCCACTGTGAATTCAAGAGAAATAAATTATGATGAAGTGTCAAAATCACTTACAGCAGCCACAGAAAAGACACAGGGCAGCTATTTCAGATCTTGCCGAGGTTAGCAATAAAGTCAGACAGGGCTCAAGGCACTGGAACCAGCCAATGTGTTGATGTTCTGACTTTATTCCTAGAATTGGGCATGAGGAGACCAGCCATATGCAAAAGGGATTCCCATTCTCTCAGTAGTGGTCTGAACTGCATTATGAATCCTTGAAAAAGCAACTCAGAGCAAAATCTAAGCTAACGATTTCTAAGGCAGCAAAATTTGTATCTTTGCGTTGAACACAATTCTTCATAACTTTGGTCAGACGCATGCTTATGGAGAGGAGTAGTGGCACTATCACTTGACTAGAAATTGAAAGTTCTAGAAACATATTCTCTGAACATGATTCAAATCCTGCCATGGTAGCAGATGGAATTGAAATTGCTAGCAAAACCAGGAAGGCTGAATGGAAATAGATTGGGAAAGGGGAAAGCGGAATGGGACCTGGGCATCCCAGTACACCAGTCACTGAAGGTTAGCATGCAGGTGGTGAAGAAAGCAAATGGTATGTTAGCCTTCATAGTGAGAAGTTTTGAGTACAGTAGCAGGGATGTCTTGCTGCAATTATACGGGCCTTGGTAAGACCAGAGCTGGATAACTGTGTGCATTTTTGTCTCTTTATCTGAGGAGGGATGTTTTGGAGGGTGTGCTGGATGCCATATTTTGGGAAAGATGCACAGCAAAAATTCACACGACTGTTTTCAGGCATTCCAACTGTTGGGATTGTTTTCCTTGGAGAAGAAATTTTGATAGAGTGGTTGATATAGATTTCCAAAATCATCTGGGATCTGGGAAGATGAGTAAACCTGTTCGCATTGGTGAAAGTGTTAAGAACAAGAGGGCACAGATTTAAGTTAATTGACAAAAGAAGCAATGGAGGCATGAGGAGGACTTTCTTTTCATTCAGCAAGTAATTGGAATATGGAAGGCACTGTCTGAGAGTGTGATGATAGAAGGGTTGATTGAAGCATTCAAGAAGGCATTGGATTGGCATCTGAAAAGGAAGAATGTGCAGGAATACAGGAAGAAGATGGAAAGGTGGCACTAGACAAACTGCTCTTCAGAGAGTGAGTACAAGCCAAATGGCCGCCTTCTATATTGGAATAATTCTTTGATAATGTGTGGACAGAGCAACATTGCAGCCTACACATAGAATGCGCTTATTAACATGAAACACATTCAGGTCCTGTATAACCAATGAGATTAAGAACGGCCTTCAAAATAAAAGACAAGCAAATTGCAGTTAACCAGACATCCAAAATCACTGGTTAAAGATTTGGAACTCTGCTTCAACAAGCCATTTAAACAGCATGTCCTTATTGAATGAAACAGATTAATGGTTGACAAGAAAAAAGACCTTCACAAAGAGCAGAACTCTGTTTTTTATGTTGCTTCACCCCATATTTTGAGTAGTTTCATCATCAAATCATGCCGTACTATAAATGTACAAAGATCATTCAGGAAATATGGAATATCTAATTCAATAGATGAAGAGAAAGGTGATTTGTTGCACAGGGAAGATTATGAAACTGAAATCATCACATCTGATCTGGAGAGAGGTCCTCACGGTTATACCACAGGCAAAGTGACTCAGAATGAATTCAATTAATTTATACACATTGACAACACAGAATGAGGCTAGTCAGCCTATTGTGACCAAAAAATCTGACCACACAAATCTCATTCTTCAGCTTTTGGGAATACCACTCGAGGCAATGGCATCGCAACTGAATATCTACATACAGCTTAAATGTTACAAGAGTTTTTAACTCGACCACCCTTTGAGGCAGTGCATTCCAGACTCCCATCACTTTCCATTAAAACAAATTTTCCTCAACTCTCCTCCTAACCTTCTACCTCTTACCTTAAATATATACACCAAGGCTACTGACCCCTCTACTAATGGAAAAAATGTCTTCCTGTCCACCTTGTCTATGCCCTTCATAATTGTATATACCTCTGTCAAGTCCCTTCTCAACCTTCACTGCTCCAGGAAAATAACACCAACCTATCCAATCTTTCCTCATAGCTCAGACCCTCCAGTCCAGGCAGTATCTTGGTAAATTTCCCCTGCATTCTCTCATGCAGTTGTATCCTTCCTCTATGTGGTGATCAGTATGCAATTCTCCTATTGGACCTAACCCACATTTTCTGTAGTTCCAGCACAACCTCCTTGATGTTGGATTCTATATTTTGCCGAATAAAGGTAAGTATCCTTGGTGCCTTCCTAACCATTTACCTACAGACCTTGTTATCTTCAGGGATTTGTGGAAGGCAAAATGGCTCCCTCTTGTATTCAGTCCTTTCCAGGGTTCTACCTTTTCATAGTGTAACCAATTGCCTTGCTAGTCCTCCTTTACGTCAGAATCCAAAAATGATGGCTGGACATTGAAAGCCACTGCCAAGTGTGTTCTTGATTGGGTGGCAGGATGGAAGAGACACACAAAATAGACTGGGTGTTGAGCCCATCATTTTATCACCCACCTCTGAGCTTAACTCCATAAGCACAATCTGATTGGTTGGCAGAGGATGGGGCCTCCACCCAACGAGGGCTGATATCCTAATCTTCACTATATTGCCCACCAAAGCACATAATGGCTGTGGAGAAGTCTCATTCTCAGTCTGTCAGCTCCCAGTCGGATATCCATTCAGGGGCCAGAGAGTTTACCATTACATGACAATAAAATGAATTAATTTTAAAACAAATGCTGTGCCACTGGCATTAATGTTTTTCATATTTCTAAATAATGACCATGAACATTTTAGACTGACTCAGCTCCCCTTTATTTTTGGAAGGATTTTTGGAGGCTTCTAAAGTTGACACGCATGCTGCAATCCATGGTACATAAAGTGTGTAAATATGTAAAATTTCCAAGAAATTATGATCATTATAATTTTAGTTTTAACTTGCCAACACTCTGGGAGCATGTTTTTCTTATGATTTTTTCCACCATTAGGTAACCCAGAAGTCTGTGTCTAACTCCTTAGCGTTGGGACCTGCCTGGCAGACAAGCATGGCTTCCAGTTAGACCAGAACACACTGAAGGAGATAAGAGGATTTGTTACGCTCAATCTCCAACATTTGGGAGGAGGAGTGGAAGGGATGTCTAATCCCTGATCCTGAGGATATGGGGTTTGATCCCCAACCCTCAATGTAGAGATAATGTGACCGCCAAGTTATAGCAGCAATAAAGTTTGAATCTGAGGTTTCCAGACTCATTAAAATTCCAATAAGCCTGCCTTGCGCTGTCTTTTCCCTCTGCCCTGCGTTTGGGCAATGCTAACTTTAGACAGCATATTTCAGTGGAAAATCAATCCTAATATTTTAAGTTACAACTTTACATGCTGAAGTTTTCTAAAATGTAATCACGAAATCACTTCTTACCATTGGTGTCACATTGAAATCCTGTCCCAATTGAGCTTCTAGATTCTGAACATCGTAAAACAGAGATACATTCCCATATGCACCCCCATCTCGGTGTATCACCAAGGTTAGGTTTTCAGTGGTTTCATTCACCTCAAAGCTTATAGGGAAAAAAAAATGAAAAGTTATCCATGAAATAAAACATTTCAACAGCACAGCTTTAGAAATTGCATGCCTTAATCATTAGGGAACTTCTCTATTGCCTTTAAATTATAAAATCTGATCACAGGAATCAAACTGAGCAGATGGAGCTGAGAAATAATTCCCTGCACTCCTTTCACTTCTCATCTTAAGTAAAGTGAGGAGACTGTATAAAGTAACTGGTCACTTAATACTGCAAGGCATCGGCATATTAACTTCAAAGCACTGATTTCAACTTATGCATGTTTCACATTTGATTTTTAAGATTGAAATTTAAAAAAAACATACAATGTGGCAAAGATTGGACCGAGGACTGGGCAAATTTTAAAAACCAACAAAAGTCAACCAAAAGAATAAAAAAGGGAGGAGATACATTTTAGGGTAACCTTGCAAATAATATCAAGATGGACAGCAAAAGCTTCTTTAAATATGGAAAGGGAGAGAGAAGTCAAAGTGAACATAGGCCCCTTAGAGACTGAGGTGGAGAAAGAGTAATGGGGAATCAGGAAATGGCAAAGTAATTGAATAAATACTTTGCATTAGTCCTCACATTAGAAGATACTAATAGCATCCTTAGATTATGAAATATTCAAGGGACAAATCGGCAGGAAATAAATACAATCTTTATCACTAGAAAAAAAGGCGCTAGTGTGAATAAGGGGGCTAAAGACTAATAAGTCCCCCAGTCCTGATGAGATGCATAATGGTATAATAAGGACATATCCACAGAAATAGAGGAGACACTTGTAATAATTATCCAGAAATCCTTAGATTCTGGAACAGTCCCAGAGGGTGGGAAAACTCTCAAGGTAAGGAGACAAAAACAGATAACTTATAGGGCAGAGAAAGCAAGAGCTGCAGATGCTGGAGTCAGAGATAACAAAATGTGGAGCTAGAGGAACACAGCAGGCCAGGCAGCAATAGAGGAGCAGGAAAGCTGAGGTTTTGAGTCGGGGCCCTTCTTCAGAAAAGGGTCCTCACACGAAACGTCAGCTTTAACTTATAGGGCAACCAGCTTAATGTCTGTTATTGGGAAAGTATTAGAGTCTATTATAAAGTATGTAATAGCAGAGCATTAGAAATACAATATATGATCAAGCAGAGTCAGCATGATTTCAAAGGAGAAATCATGCCTGAAAAACGTAATAGATTTCTTTGAAGAGATTTCTAGCAGGGTAGATAAAGGGGAAGCTATGGATATAATTTATTTGGGTTAACAGAAAGCATTTGATAATGTATTACCCATTAGATTACTGAATAAGATAAGAGCCCATGACATAACAGGTAGTATATTAGCATGAATATAGGACTGGCTAATTGACAGAAGACAGAGTTGGAATAAGAAGGACATTATTAGGCTGGGAACCTGTAACTAGTGCTGTGCCAACATTCAGTGCTGGGGCCACAATTATTTACAAGATATATTAATGACTCAACTGAAAAACGTGAATGTACTATTGCCAAGTTCGCGGATGGCACAAAAGTAGGTTAAAAGGCAAGCAGTGAGTCTACAGAGCTTTATTGACAGACTGTGTGTGTGGACAAAATTTGGCAAATAGAATATAATGGGTGGAAATGTGAGTTTACAGATTTTGGCAGGAAGAATAGAAGCTGCAGATTATTTAAATGGAGAAAGACTGCAGAATGCTACAAGCAGAGGGGTTTGGGAGTGCTTGTTCATGAACCACAGGAAGCTAGCATCCAAGTTGTGCAGGAAATAGGGAAGGCAAATGGAATGCCGGCCTTTTTTTCCGTAGAATCCCTACAGTGTGGAAACAGGCCATTTGGCCTAACAGGTCCACATTGACTCTCCAAAGAGCATCCCACCCAGACTCAACCCGTACCCTATTCCTGCATTTCCCATGACCAATCCACCTAACCTGCACATCTTTGGACTGTGGGAGAAAACCAGAGCACCTGGAAGAAACCCACACAGACACAGGGAGAACGTGCAAACTCCACACAGACAGTTTCCCGAGGCTAGAATTGTATCCGAGTCTTTGGCGCTGTGAGGCAGCAGTGCTGATCAGTGAGTCACTGTGCCACCCATTTCAAAGGTAATGGACTATAAAACTAAGTAGGTTTTCCTAAAACTGTACAAAGCACTAGTCAGAGTACCGCTGGAATACCGTGAACAATTTCGGGCCCTGTATATAAGGAAAGGTATATTGGCATTGGCAATGTTCACTAGACTGATACCAGGCATAGTGGAACTGTCTTATGAGGAGATGTTGACCTATATACGATGGATTAAAGAAGAATGAGAGGTGATCTTATTGAAACATGCAACATTCTTGAAGGACTTGGGAGGGTACATGTGGAAAGGTTGTTTCTCCTTGTGGGTGAGTCGAGGACCAGAAGGCATAGTCTAAGAACAAGGGGTCACACATTTAAGAATTTTTACTCTCAGTGGGTTATGAATTGGTGGAATTCATTCCCACAGAGGGCTGTGGAGGCCAGGTCACTAAGCATATTCATGGTTGACACAGACAGATTTTCAATCAGTACGGGAATCGGGGTTATGAGGACAAGGCAGAAAGTGAACTGAAAATTTTATCAGATCAGACATGTTCTCATTGAATGGTGGAGTACACTCATTGGGCTGAATGGCTACCTCTGCTTCTATCTCTTTTAGTCTTAAAAGAGTCAATCAAAACATTTCATTTATCCACTACAGTAGAGATATTTCTTCTTTTACTGTGGCTGCAGGTGATTTTGGGAGATGAATTAGTTTTAAGATATGGAAAGCTTCTGTCCCCTTGTGGGACAGTCTAGGACTACAGGGCATAATCCCAGCAACAGGGATTGCATATTTAAGACAGCGATGAAGAAGAATTTCTTCTCAGATGATGGAGTCAATCTGTGGAATTCTTTAGCACAGAGCCTGGCCAGGCTAGGTTATCTATGTTCTAGACTGAAATAGATTTTTAAATAGTAAAGGAATCAAGGGTTATGGGGAAGAGACAGGAAAGTGAAGTTGAGGATTATCAGATCAGCTAATGATTTCATTGAATGGCCTAACAAATTCAATGGCTGAATGGCTACTTCTTCCCTCACATCTTATTGTCTTAGTATGGAATTAACTTCAAAGTTAACAATAGTAAATTAAGCTAATATTAATTCATAACAATTCACAAATCAACACATAATTTTTTTATTAACTAGTAATATATGTTCATATTATTGATTAAACTCTTACTTAATGCTGTGCCACTGAATGGTGCCTTTTATACCATCATTTGCATCAATAGTTATCTGGGAAACTTGACCTGCAGCATCTGGAAATTAAAACCGAACCTTTAAAACCATAGTGCATGATTGAACTTTAAAATCTAAAGATAGTAGGTGGTGCTGAAAGTACAAATGGAGAAAGCAGGCATATTTGGGTAAGGAGAGCATTACATGGAGATGGTAGGAAAAATGAGACAGGAAGTTGGATTCAGGACATGACTTTAAGTGCATATGAAAGGGCAATCAGGGTTAGATTTTACAATTTATTGATGAAAATCAAGGGATGGCAAAGGATACACTAAGGTACGGACAGACATTAAAAAGATCAATTCACTTTGAAAGAAATTAAAGTAACAGGCCAAAAGGCAAAGATGCATTTAAGTCAATTCATAGATAAATAGGAGAAGCAACAGAACATAGAAAGAATAGAAAATTATAGAAATACCCAGCAAGTTTGGCAGCACCTGTGCAGAGAGAAACAGAGTTAATATTTCAGGTTGTTGACTTTTCATCAAATAAATCAAAATAGGACCAATTTGGTGACAGTAACAACAGGAACCAATTTGGCAAACAGTAGATAAAAGAAGCCTAGTTCATAACAGGATCAAAGTTTGCCAAAACCACCGCTAGACAGCAAAAGCATTTAATCACATTTAAAGCCTGCTTGACAGGAACATTTAATTTTGTCCTATTGAACAATTAAATATGTAGATATATAAACACAGAATACACACCTAATCTAGGAGGGAAGCTGGTCAGATCATGTAAGAGGAGCTCAACAGATGTTAGATTCACAAGGAAGAACTCCTGCAACTCAGGAATGTCATCCTGCAAAAGGCATTTTTAACATAAAAGGCAAAAGCAACAATATATCTGGTCCAAAGTCAGATTCATCACAAAACTGCGTAATACATATTCTAAATCTTCGCGTTTTTTTTATTAAATCATAAAAAGCCTGCGAAAAAACATCTTAGTGAATGGCTTCTGTAATTTAATATTTCATTATAACAAAAGTCAGTAAGTCAGAACAGGGAAATTATTGGCTTATTACTGAACTTTGACTAAAAGCAAGTTACCAGAAGGGAAAACAGGACGAGTCATTTATATCTGAACACCATGATCTTCACTAAAGTATTTTGGGATGAGTAATTAATGATAGCTGAGACAGCAATGCCCACATCTCAATGAATAATAAAAAAATACAAGTCTTCCTCCAGTGTTCACAGGCAATTCGCTGGTTAGGAGTGAACATGAATACTGCAGCTATACTTTCACACCTTTCCCAGACCCACAAAAAAAATTAAAAGGCGAATTTAAAAGATGCAAATTTTCCCAAACAGCTGGAAGGAGTCCTGATAAGATTATTACCCATGAAACAATTTACTGCCTGGTGCAGACTGAATAAAATTTTCAAGCATGTGTTAGAAGAGTTACTTACATTATATAGAGAAGGTAGGCAGGATTTTTGGAGATATGTCCCAGTTATTTCTGACTCACGGAACTTGTTTAATTTCTTTTTGGGTTGAGAGATAAGTTTTCCAGTGGCTTTCATAAACCCCAGGCCTGCAACTATGTTGGCCTTAGTTTTGTTTTGTCTCTGTGTTTTGCCCCTCAGTGGATGTGAATCATGGTTAATATGAGTTGCATCATGATAATACAAAGTTGACTTGATGGGCAAACAACTACTTTTGTCTTTTTTTCTATTTTCTTTTTCCTTCAGAATTTAACAATGGTGATTAGTGAGATGTGAGCAAAGTTGGTCAGACTATCACTTATTGACTATCCACGAATGTCATTAGGAATAGGGCAGTGAGCAGGCACTTAGAACTGCTACAGTCCCGGTCGTGAAAATACACACACACTGTTTTTGCAAAGAGAGTTCCACGACTTTTACCCAAGGACGATGAAGAAGCAGCAATATATTTCCAAGCTAGGATGGTACAGCATGTGGAGGGATACACACAGGTGATGTCAGTACCATGTAATTTATTGGCCTCCTTCTTTCAGGAGATAATCTTTGCAAATTTGAAAGTTGCTAACAAAAGAGTCTTGGCAAGCTACTATACTGCATCTTGTGGATGGTGCACAGTGCTGTCTGTGGGCACCATCTGTGGATGGAGTGAATAGTTAAGGTGCAACACCTTTGGTCTGGATAGATTCAAACTTCTTGGGTTCTGTTGGAGCTGCACCAATCCAGGCAGCAAAGAATACGCAAACACAGTCCAGACTTGTTTCTTATAGATGGTGGGCAAGCACTGAAGGATGAGGAGCTGAGTTACTCAGATGTTCATACAAATGGGTAAGGTTTTACTTCATTCCACAAAGATTGGGTCAGGCACCATCATGAAGTCAATTCTAGCACTTCCCCTTAGGAAGAATATGTTGACCTCAGAGAAGGTCCAGCACAGA
The DNA here is from genome assembly GCF_021869965.1 of Rhincodon typus. Classification (NCBI taxonomy): domain Eukaryota; kingdom Metazoa; phylum Chordata; class Chondrichthyes; order Orectolobiformes; family Rhincodontidae; genus Rhincodon; species Rhincodon typus. The sequence goes on from NC_063334.1 coordinate 85,964,583, forward strand.
TTCAGAATTATGTCAAGTCTTAAAAGGTTCTAATATGAACAAAGGTTGCATAAATTTAATCTGTTCTGTCTCAAGGACAGAAATGCTGTGATGATGCTGTTGAAATCTTTAAAATTATAAAGGCATGCAATATGGGTAGAGAGAGATAAAATAATAGAGTAAGGACATCTGACAATACAGATCAAAGGTGGCTGAATGAAGTTTACTGCAGAGCATCTCTGATCCAATTAAGTGATAGCTAAGGCTGGAGGAGCAGAATATACCGCACATGTTCCAGCATACTTGAGTTACTATTTAAGATGCAGCCAAATCATTTTAGTACAAGTCACCATATTAGCTTCTAGAGTAGCTCCACACTTACTAAGGTTACAGACAACATAGTTAAGTTAGTCACATGACATTATCAGCTGGCACAATTTTGTATTTTCTAGAAGGAACTCTGACTCACCTCTAAAATAGTGATGTTTATAACAGTTGTGGCTTCTCCTTCCTCCATAATAACAAAGTCAGAAACAGACAGAAAATCAAGTCCAGGCTCAGCCAGTGACTGTTCAATCAGGTTCACAGGTTGCAAAGATCCTTCAACTGTCTCAAATGTGATGTTAATTGCACCTTCATAATAAAAGAAATGATTATTCAAAGCAATCGACAGCACAGAAAACACAACAGCAATGTTTATTTCAAATGTATATTCAGAATTCAAATAAAATTGTAATATCTTTTTAAGAATTATTCCAGTGGAATAATGTGAAACTGACACCAAGGATTCAGGACTTAAGTAAGAACTTTCTTCATTTTCTTCAGGTTTCAGAGGGGAATTTATTTTTCATCAATTAACACAAAAAGTTTTATCTGTTTCAGAGATAGTAGGAACTGCTGATGCTGGAGAATCTGAGATAACAAGGTGGAGAGCTGGATGAACACAGCAGGCCAAGCAGCATCAGAGGAGCAGGAAAGCTGACATTTGGGTCTAGACCCTTCATCAGAAATGGGGGAGGGGAAAGGGGTTCTGAAATAAATAGGGAGAGAGGGGGAGGCAGATAGAAGATGGATAGAGGAGAAGATAGGTAGAGAGGAGACAGACAGGTCAAGGAGGCGGGGTTGGAGCCAGTAAAGGTGAGTGTAGGTGGGGAGTCAGGGAGGAGATAGGTCAATCCAGGGAGGACAGACAGGTCAAAGAGGCAGGATGAGGTTAGTAGGTAGGAGATGGGGGTGGGACTTGAGGTGGGAGGAGTGGATAGGTGGGAGGACAGGTTAGGGAGGCGGGTATGAGCTGGGCTGGTTTTGGGATGTGGTCAGGAGAGGGGAGATTTTGAAGCTTGTGAAGTCCACATTGATACCATTGGACTGCAGGGTTCCCAAGCGAAATATGAGATGCTGTTCCTGCAACCTTCGGGTGGCATCATTGTGGCATTGCAGGAGGCCCAGGATGGACATGTTGTCCAAGGAGTGGGAGGGGGAGTTGAAATGGTTCGCAACTGGGAGGTGCAGTTGTTTAGTGCGAACCGAGCGTAGGTGTTCCACAAAGCGGTCCCCAAGCCTCCGCTTGGCTTCCCCGATGTAGAGGAGGCCACAATGGGAACAGCGGATACAGTATACCACATTAGCAGATGTGCAGGTGAACATCTGCTTGATGTGGAAAGTCTTCTTAGGGCCTGGGATGGGGATGAGGGGGGAGGTGTAAGGGCAGGTGTAGCACTTCCTGCGGTTGCAGGGAAAAGTGCCGGGTGTGGTGGGGCTGGTGGGGAGTGTGGAGCAGACAAGGGAGTCACGGAGAGAGTGGTCCCTCCGGAAAGCAGATACGAGTGGGAGGAAAAAATGTCGTTGGTAGTGGGGTCGGATTGTAGACGGCGGACGCGTCGGAGGATGATGTGTTGGATCCGGAGGTTGGTGGGGTGGTACGTGAGGACGAGGGGGATTCTGTTTTGGTTGTTATTGCAGGGAGGAGGTGTGAGGGATGAGTTGCGGGAAATGCGAGAGACATGGTCGAGGGCGTTTTCGACCACTGTGGAGAGGAAGTTGCGGTCCTTGAAAAACGATGACATCTGGGATGTCCGGGAGTGGAATGCCTCATCTCGGGAGTAGATGCGGCAGAGGCGAAGGAATTGGGAATAGGGGATGGCCTTTTTGCAGGAAGGTGGGTGTGAGGAGGTGTATTCTAGGTAGCTGTGGGAGTCGGTAGGCTTGAAATGGATATCGGTTTCTAGGTGGTTGCCAGAGATGGAAACAGAGAGGTCCAGGAAGGAGAGAGAGGTATCCGAGATGGTCCATGTGAACTTAAGGTTGTGGTGGAAGGTGTTAGTAAAGTGGATGAACTGTTCGAGCTCCTCGTGGGAGCAAGAGGCAGCGCCGATACAGTCAGTGATGTAATAGAGGTAGAGGTGGGGGATAGGGCCAGTGTAGCTTTGGAAGAGGGATTGTTCCACGTATCCTACAAAGAGGCAGGCATAGCTTGGGCCCACGCAGGTACCAATGGCCATCCCCTTTGTCTGTAGGAAGTGGCAGGAATTGAAAGAGAAATTGTTAAGGGTGAGGACCAGTTCGGCTAAGCGGATGAGGGTGTCAGTGGAGGGGGACTACCAAAGACATTTTCCCTCCCCACCCTTATCTGCTTTCCGGAGGGTCCACTCTCTCCATGACTCCCTTGTCCACTCCACACTCCCCATCAGCCCCACCACACCCGGCACTTTTCCCTGAAATCGCAGGAAGTGCTACACCTGCCTCTACACCTCCCCCCTCACCCCCATCCCAGGCCCTAAGAAGACTTTCCACATCAAGCAGATGTTCACCTACACATCTGCTAATGTGGTATACTGTATCCGCTGTTCCCGTTGTGGCCTCCTCTACATCGGGGAAGCCAAGCGGAGGCTTGGGGACCATTTTGTGGAACACCTACGCTCGGTTCGTAACAAACAACTGCACCTCCCAGTTGCGAACCGTTTCAACTCCCCCTCCCACTCCTTGGACGACATGTCCATCCTGGGCCTCCTGCAATGCCACAACGATGCCACCCGAAGGTTGCAGGAACAGCATCTCATATTTCGCTTGGGAATCCTGCAGTCCAATGGTATCAATGGGGACTTCACACGCTTCAAAATCTCCCCTCTCCCTACCACATCCCAAAACCAGCCCAGCTCGGCCCTGCCTCCCTAACCTGTTCTTACTCCCACCTATCCACTCCTCCCACCTCAAGCCCCACCCCCATCTCCTACCTACTAGCCTCATCTGCCCCCTTGACCTGTCCGTCCTCCCTGGACTGACCTGTCCCCTCCCTAACTCCTCACCTACACTCCCCTTTACTGGCTCCATCCCCGCCTCTTTGACCTGTCTGTCTCCTCTCCACCTACCTTCCCCTCTATCCATCTTCTATCTGCCTTCCCCTCTCTCCCTATTTATTTCAGAACCCCCTACCCCTCCCCTATTTCTGAAGAAGGGTCTAGGCCCGAAACGTCAGCCTTCCTGCTCCTCTGATGCTGCTTGGCCTGCTGTGTTCATCCAGCTCTACACCTTGTGATCTCAAGGTTTTATCTACTTTTTTTGACTCTCCGAGGAGACTGTGTAAGTAAATTAGGTGAGGGAGGTGGAGTCGAGAACAATGTGTATGGAGAATAAACCAGATCAAAAAGGAATAAGTTCAATGGTCCAGCTGCCCTGTTCTTTCTGATGCATTTGTAAGGCTATTCTTAATTTGGTTTTACTTGTAACATTTCTTCCCTAACTGCCATTTCTATTAATTTAAATACAAATGAAAATTGAGAGAATTACTCAGAATAAGAAATGTGCGGCTGCTCCTTCAATATCACTAGGCCAAAATCGTGGAACTCCCTCCCTTGTGGCATTGTGACTTTATCTACACCAAATGACTGCAAAAGTTCAAGAAAACAGTTCACCACCACTGTCTCCAATGCGACCAGGGATGGATAATAAATGCTGGCCCAGCAGCAATGCCTATATCCCCTGAATTAATTTTTTGAAAACTGATTTGATGTTGGCCATTTTTAAATCGTGCACAGAGTTGAGGTTGTCCTTTAACTTTCCAAATAACACACACCAGAGCCGCTCCCCTTTTTAGTACAGTGGGATAATTCTAATACAAGGAATGCTGCTTTGGTGTGTGAATGCTTTTGCTGTGGCATGTTAATGTAAGTACCCAAACTGAATGTTAAATAAAGCTTCCCCGAGATTTTTAATTGGGTTACTGACAGGTCATAACAGTGGGTTGAAGTTTGCTGTTATTTTTCCTTTGTCTCAGTACGTTTCAGATTCCTACTTTAGATTAATTGAGTGCAAAGTTAACTGAATGTTCAAAGAGTTTAACAGTTATTACATTGAAAATATACTGCCACTTATACCCGATATGAATGCAAATTGGTACCTAAGTTTGACTTTCTATATGTAGCTTAGCTCAGTTGTTCTTTATTAGGCTAACTCACATCATAATTAAAAAACAAGAAAAAAAGCTAAAGCTTATCTTATCTAATTTCAAATCTACTTGAACTGCATAACTTAATATTGATATAATCAACATTTTGTTACCTAAGGATCCAAACTCCCTATTGATAAACAGCTGAATAGGTTTATTTCCTTCCTCAGTGGAAACAGTTTGAGACGACAGAGCAAACTTAACTACCCCATGTGGTTCATCACTGGCCTCCACGGTAAGAACAGCTTTGTATCCTTGGTTGTCAATAATAGCTGCACCTGTTGAGAGAACACCTGCCAAAGAAGAATAAAAAGAGATAATGCTCTTCCTTTATTGAAAATACAAGTTAATTGCAAATATAATTCAGTATCTTTCAGAAACCACACTGACCCACCAGATATATTGTTAGATTACCATAACTCATCTAAGAAACCTACAAGAACAAATCACAGGCAATATTTAGAGAGTGGGGAGTGTCATCTGTAAGATGAAAGCAAGTAAGATGGAGCAAAGATGACACAAGGATAGGTAGGACAGTACTTTGTAAAACAATATAGATAGATCAGATGAGGAAGCAAACATCTGGTAAATGGATTATGACGTAGGAGAATATGAAAGTCAATTTTTATAGGAAGAACAAATAAAGTGTATTGTATAAATGGTGACAGATTGCAGAGCTAAGAGACGCAAAGATGATCTGGATGTCCTGATACATGAATTGCAAAAATGGTAGTATATCAGTACAGCAAGTAATTGAAATATCAAATAGAATGTTATAATTATTCCAATTGGAATTAAATACGAAAGTAGCAGGGTTATGCTTCAGTTAGCAGGACATCAGGGAGAACACATCTAGAGTACTGTGTACAGTACTGATCTCTTTATTTAAGAAAAGATTCAAATGTATTGTAAGTAGTTCAGAGAAGGTTAACTTGACGAGTACCCAGCATGGGAGAGTAGTCTTATGAGGAAAAGTTGGACAGGCTAGGCTTATATCCACTACAGTTTAGAAAATTACGAGGTAACTTAATAAAGATCCAGAAGGATCTTGACAGGGTGAATGTGAATAGGGGACTCCTCTTCTGGAAGAATCTTGTACTATAGGTCCCTGTTTAAAAATTAAGTGGTCACCATTTAAGACACAGTGCTGAAATTCTTCAGAATTCTCTTCTCTTGGAAGTAGAATTCTTGAATATTTTTAAAGCATAAACAGGTAGATTCTTGATAAGTAAGGAAGTGAAAGATAATGGCAGGTAGATGGAAATGTACAGTAATGAGATCAGCAATGATCTTATTGAATGGAGGAGCATACTTGAGGGGATGAGTGGCCTACTCCTGCTCCTTATTCATATGCCCATCATGTAATTACTTGAGTAATTTCCTCAGTTCAATGAAGTAGCAACACTGATAACATGTTTGGAGATTTACATATACTGCACCACCTGACTGTAGCCATTTCAGAGAAAATAAAAGTTGTATTGGACGTAGTTGGCTACTTTGGAAAAGGAAAACAAAGAGAAACAAATTACAAACAAGTTCTAAGACCATGGGAAAGAATAATTTAGGAGGGTGCCAAGGGTGTTAACAAATATTAGGTGAATTTTTCATCATCGCTGAATGGGCAGTAATCAGGCACAGAATATCACTTGCCATTGCAGAAGACACTCAATTTCTTTCAAAGGTATTCATTAGAATGAAAATCAGAGAGATTCTATAAAGCTCCAATATCTGCACCACCACTGAAGAGAAGGTTCATATTTACCTTGCAGCAGGTAAGCCCATTCAAAATTGAAAGTGTAATTTTGCATTATCAACAGGTGGATGATTTCTCAGTTTAGTTAGGACATAGCTGAGCATGTCCTATGCCACTACTAGCTGTTTGTTTTGGCAAATAAGATACTCCAAGTTCCAAGGATTTGGACTAGGATTCCGATGCTGCAGTAACATCTTCCCTACAGGAAATATTAAGTTGGCTCCCAACACCCCCCCAAGCCCACCATTCTCAACTCCAAGCAGACCTACTTCTTTAGCCTGGAGGTCAACCAGACTACCATTTACTGAAGCGCTTCAGAGCTAAAGTATGAGACTGGATCACTCAAAATTCAGCCCCACTGTGCTGTCTTGATACACATGTAATTTGCCCTACAAGTCAAACCAGGCCACCTCCTCAGACCATGACAACACAAAAGCAAAATACTGCAGACACTGGTAATCTGATATCAAATGTTTAAAAAGGCTGGAAAAACTCTGCAAACCATGCAGCATTTGTAAAGACAAACAAATCAATGTTTCGGGTTGATGACCTTTCATCAAAACTGAATGAAATAGAAATCGAAGAGTTTTAAAGCCAGTGGATTAAATGACAAAAGATTTAAGGATTCAACAGCAAAAAGTGAACCACCTTCTGTTTTGTTCATCCTCTCCTATTCAACCTCTTTAGAATCCTTCTTGCAATGATGAATCTTACTCTTTACACACCATCTTTATTTAACAGCCATTAGAATATTGGACTTAATGTTACCTTGAGTTCTGATATTTGATAAAATGATTCTGTATTCCTCCTTTTCTTCAGGAATAACATCATCAAATAGGTGGACGAGAAAAGATGCATTTAAAACACCCTAAAAGGATTGTACACATAATTAGAAAAGAGAGAATACAACAGAAACACAAACAGAAATCATGGCACCAGGTATGGCAAATACTATACCAGGCAGCTTATAAGAGTCAATATATAATGGTAATAAGTACAATGGATTTAAAAGTATTAGTCAGAAAATTATTTGTCAACATTTTATTAGTTCTCTGCAGATGTAACATTATATTCTGCATTCTGTTCTATTACCCTAATGTACTCATGTAAGGTATGATTTGCCTGCATAGCAGTAAAACACTACTTTTCACTGTATCTCAGTACATGTGACAAAAATAAATCAAAACAAATCAGAAGAGAAGACAGTAGGAACTGCAGATGCTGGAGAATCTTAGATAACAAGGTGTAGAGCTGGATGAACACAGCAGGCCAAGCAGCATCAGAGGAGCAGGAAGGCTGACATTTCGGGCCTAGACCCTTCTTCAGTAATGGGGGAGGGGAAGGGGGTTCTGAAATAAATAGGAAGAGAGGGGG
>NC_063334.1:85972532-86017057 GCF_021869965.1 Rhincodon typus
CCCCCTCTCTTCCTATTTATTTCAGAACCCCCTTCCCCTCCCCCATTTCTGAAGAAGGGTCTAGGCCCGAAACGTCAGCCTTCCTGTTCCTCTGATGCTGCTTGGCCTGCTGTGTTCATCCAGCTCTACACCTTGTTAAATCATAAGAGGTGTCCCTCAGGGTAATGTCCAAGACCCAACCATCTTCAGTGATTCACTAATGATCTTCCATCCAACATAATGTCAGAATGCACAATATTCAGCATTATTTGTGACTGTTCAAATACAGAAGCTGTCTATGTCCAAATGCAGCAAGGCCTGGACAAAATGCAGGCTTGGATTGATAAGTGGCAAGCAACATTCATGCCACACAAATGATATTCAATGGTCAGAACTGAACTGGAGCACCCATATAAATGTGGCTACAACAGTGTATCAGTAGCTCGGAACCCTGTGGTGAGTAGGCACCTCCTGTCTCCCCAGTGCCTGTTCACCATTTACAAGACACAAGTACTGAGTCGCACTTGACATGATGACTGAAGTTCCAATACAGCCCAGGAACTTTGAGGATAAAGCAGGACAAAGCAGTCCACTTGATTTGCACTTCATCCCACCTCCTTCAGCATTCACTCCCTCCATCACTGACACACAGAGACAGTGTCTAAAAGTTGCATTGCAGTAATTCACTAAGGCTCCACTAACAACATCTTCTATACCCATGACCTCCACCATCAAGGAGGACCAGGCCAGCAGATGCATGTACCACCCTGACTTGAATCTGTATCACCATTCCATCATAGTCACAGGTTCATCATTCTGGAACACCCTTCCTAACAGCATTGTGAATGTCTCTACATGCCCATTACTGAAGCTGGTCAAGAAGGCAGATCACTACCACCTTCTCAAGGACAATTTGAGATGTGCAATAAATGGTTGCCTAGGCAATGACGACCACATTCCACGAACGATTGAAAAATATCTGAGTGAGGAACAGGATACTTCAAAATTAAGGTTCCTTCTTCAATGCTTTTAAATCTACAACAAAAGAAGTGCTTTTCCAGCAGGACACTACAATAAGAGTGGGGACCAAGCAGGCTGGGAGGGAAAGGAGGTATGTAGAGGGAGAGGGAAGTAGAGTTAGTGTGTGTAGGGCAGAGGGAGAAGGTGTGAAGGGAACCCTGCATTCAGCAAATTACCGCTGCGGAGAAGGGAGCAGGGTGGTGCACAGTAGTTGAGGGGATTGTGCTCATTACTTACCTCAGAAAGTAAAAGTGTTCCACTAGTATCTGCAAAATTGTCCTGAGCATGTTTTCCATGGATGTTCCAGTCAACAGTTACATTTCCCTTTCTAGGAGAACTCCTCTCAATCCAGAGCAACACGCTTTCTCCTACAAATTAGGAAGTTAAATCAGATTTAACTATCAACCCATTTTTAAAGTGAATATGTTGTATGTCTATCAATTGTGCATCATTCATTTTACCAATTAACCAAACACTTCATGCTAAATTATACAGATAAACTAAAAACAAAAGTATCTTAATTAGTAATTGTTTAACCTTGAAGTGCTGAAATGTCCAGTCTTCATAGGTCAAATATTGCACATTAGAACTTTAAAGACTAAGTCAATCAAGAAATACTTTCTTTCCCAAATACCAATGATAAGAGAAATGGTTCAAATCTAGAATTGGTCTTGCAGCACAAAGCAATTTTACGAAAGAAAACAATTCAAAGTAGCTTCTTTTAGCCTATTGCTTTCTAGGTGCAAACAATTTACAGTTGTACTCTATACAATAAAAATGAAAACAAATCTAGTTCCAAATTTCAATTGTTAAAAAAATCAATTTAATAAATGCTAATTACTGTACCAAATGTTTTATATTGAGAAGTAGATATGCTGTTTTATATCAATACATTTCATAAAATGTAATTAACTAAAGCTGCAAATGGACATTTACAATTTAGTAAAGATTTCAACCGAACAAGTTCACTAATTAAACAATAACATAACCACAACGAAATACAATATCCATTCATTTATGTGTAGTAGACCTATACACATGCACAAGTTGTTTATGTGGTACGAACTACTCTCCATCACCAAGCAACCTCTGCACTCCCCCAAATCCCAGTCCTCCTGTCATAGGCATCCTGTCTGATCGAGTTGGTTATAGATTCCATCTTTGGACCAGATCATTTGAGGCATTATCAGATTGCTGCTCGTTCCTTGAATTTGATCTTAATCAAGTAAAAGTGTGTGTGTGTGTGCGCGCGCGCGTATGTGTGTGTGTGTGCGCGTGCGTGCCTGCATGTATGGGAGGGCGGGAGGAGGATTGAGAGTGAGATAGGGACAGAGAGGGGCAAAAGTTTAAAAAATTCAATAATAGTATCAGCAAGTGTGAGAGTGGGGTATGAATGAATGTGTGAAGGGGGTGTGTGAGGTAGATGGTAAATAGGAAAGGTACTAATTGGGTGGTTGAGGATAGTTGAACCAGATCAGGAAGGTGACCATGTCGACAGCCAAATGGCCAAGGGGGTTATAGTCAGGTGTTGGGTGGTCAGGATTGGTAGCCATGTCAGTTAAGGGGTGCAATGCTCAATCACCAACTCGGAATGGAAATTCTAATGTAGCTGGGGAATGACCCAAGAGAACCCTGATTTCCATAGATGCCTGATGCTCATATCAGTCATACATCTGCTCTGATAATTCAGAGACCAGAGTTTTTGGATTTTTTGATCTGCAATTACCAGGTAAATTCATTGTTCCATATTTTCAGTACAGAGTCATGCTTGATGGGAAACAAATCGAGATTCATTATTGTAGCGTTACAACCCTTTCTTAAATTCATGCTCTGTTTAACTGGAGGTAACAGTAGACAGGTGAGGAAATTTCCACATCTTACGTGTTGCAATTTTTGTTTACAAAATTTCAGTAATAACAGCTGACTGAGTTGAAGATGGCGGCTATAAAGGTTTCCAAATAATTACTTGCAGGGTGATATAAAGAAACTGTGAATTGCTCTGATAAATGGACGGACATTGTGCAAAACTCAATAAGTTGACTTCCAACATGGCTTGGAAAGTTTGTTTGAAGGGAGTGACTTTCAGGGAAAGAAGGCCGTGAATTCAGAACAGAGAGAGTAGAGAACCAAAACGAGTATTAAAATAACAAGCAAGACAATTCATTCAATAGAGATGCTGAGCATGGAAAGGAATTACAATAACTTCATGTGAAAATTGAGCTCGCGCTTGTGGATACAGTGGACAATGAGAATTTTAAAGAATGATGTGGAGCAAGCAAAAGTACCAGAGGAAGTAGCAGAAGAAATGAAGGTTTGATTTTCTAATAAAAAGTGTAACACGACAAACAGTAAGTTTAGAAATTATCATTCAAATAGCTATGTTTTATATTCATGAATGATTAACTACGACTAGCTTTACCTCATATGAATGAAGAAATAGAAAACAGCTTTAAATGGTCCAAATAGTACTACATTCTGTGTGCATAAATGTGTACATGATTATGCACACGCTTGGGAGTGCTGTATTCCCAGGTGCAAAAAGGGACAACTCAAAACATGCATATGAAGAAAATGCCACAAAGTTTTTGCATGTTGCAAATAATTTTATCAGTAATAACCAATACAATGTTTTGCCATTTATTTTGAAGTATTATCAATGGAATGTTTTCACTCATTGAAGTTTCTTTCCAGTTTAAAGATCATGAATTCAGAATAGCTCAACGGTTATATATTGAAACATGCAATCATCTTTACTGCCAAGTAACTTACTTTACAGCAAAGCTGGAACATGACACAGCACAAAATAGTTCTAACTATCCATCACAGTGTTCTTGTTGCACTATATTTTTGTTGAATTCAACAATGCCAAATTGTCATGCATGTATGTACCAGCTAGAACATTGTGTCATATTAGTGCATGCTAAGCCCATTAACACTGCAGAGTTAGATGAAACACATGCAGCAAAATATTTACATTTATCCGCAAGGGCAAGGGTTATGAGACTATTAAACATATCTATTCTATATTTAAAAAATATATAAGAATGTGGTTGAAAAATCACAGAAGTGTAAGAAAAATGCCATAAGGCTTTAAGCAAGGCTTTAGTTGCAGTTCAACATCCATTGAAAAATGTAAAAATTCAAAGTAATCATAAAACAAAATAGCAACCATTTATTAAATTTAAAAAATACATTGGATGGTTGTTTGTTCCAAGTGAAAACATGTTTTCAAATCAAAAAAAATCACAAAAGGAAAACTTACAATTTCAGAAATGTTTTTAAATGCTGAAAAACAATTTCAGTCTAAAATAAATATGCAAAAAATTAGCAATAGTGTTATTTATATTAAACATACAGAATGTGAAAAAATACACTTCTAAAAACATTAAAATGGTTAAAAATGTTGCAGGTTTAATCTAGTCCCAAGATTTGCAATAATTCTGCTCAAATAAATTAGACTTTTCAGTTTAAATTTAATAAAACAAGTTTAGAGAAAGATTTTTCTAAAATAAGGCAATGTTTTAAAATGATGCAATTACATTGTAGTGATCACAGAAACACATTGTGATAAGAATTGACGTCATCAGACAACCTTCAAACAGTTTTGCCAGTACATACAGTATTGCATTGGCTTTTAAATATTGTTGAATAAATGACAGTTCTACAAACCTACATATCTGGAAATTGGAACATGTGCACCTGACACCTTCTCCCTTTAAACACATAATCACAAATTGTACACCAGGCTTGCACATCATTTTCTAACCATTTATGCACTGCAATTTCTGAAAGGCAATCTTAACGGGAGCTTCAAGCCAGAAAATTACTACTTGAATCACATATTTAACAACTACATTCAGATTTCACCAAACATAGTTTGAAAGTAAAATTCTGTAATAAAAATACACATAATAATTTTGTACGTTACCAAAAAGGTATTTCATTTCTTTCTTAATCAATTAACACTATTACATATACAGGTCTTAACCTATTCAATGTCTCACAGTTCATCACAGAATAATTCTTTTTCAATGTTGTTAGGCATTTGACCAGCAATATTTCAAAATTGTGAGATAGGATTTTTAAGCATGTACCTGTAACACCTAATTAGGAAGAGTTTGTGTTATCTAGGATAAGTATATTTTTGAAAATTGATCCACTGAGGTAACAACATTCAGATTTACGGTTATTTTACAACATACTAAAGTTATTGCAACAATCTAAGAAACTGAAATAATTTTACTTGGATCATACATAATGAAAGTCTAAAAACTATCCATGGCATTTAAGTGGATTGGCCATGCTAAGTTGCCCATACAATTCAGCGATGTGTAGATCAGGTGCATTAGCCATGGGAAATGTAGGGTTACAGGGAAAGGGTAGAGGGATGGGTGTGGGTGGGATGCTCTTCGGAGGGTCGGTGTGGACCTGTTGGGCCAAATGGCCTGTTTCTACACTGTAGGGATTCTATGGCATTGCAAGATTACAAATTGAAATAATTTTACTTGGATCATACATAATGAAAATCTAAAAATTATCCATGGCATTTCTAGATTACAACTAATTTCAAATTATAAATATATTAAGATATGAATTCAACAACACTCCACCTACATTACATGACCCCTTACGACTGCTGCCCATTGACATTTCCTGGATGTATCTGGGTACCCTTTAAAAATCATAAAACAGTAATTTCTGAAGAAGGGTACCGACCCGAAAAGTCAACTTTCCTGATCCTCTGACGCTGCCTGGCCTGTTCCTCCAGCTCCACACTGTGTTAACACTGTTACACGTGTCAACAAAAGTAGACAGGGATGGAAAGCAAACAATGAGAAATATAAATGGTGTGTTGGCCTACATTGCAAGAAAATAAAGAATCTGGAATTAAGGTCTAACAATGACTGTGAAACCATTGACAAATGTTGGAAAAACCCACCTGGTTCACTGATGTCCTTCAGGGAAGGAAATCTGTCATCCTTACCTGGCCTGGCATACATGTGACTCCAGACCCACAACAATATGGTTAACTCTTAACTACCCTTGGCCAATTAGGGATGGGCAATAAACACTGGCCTAAACAGAGATGCTTAAATTCCATGAGTGAATGAAAAAAGAGGAAACAAAAACAAAAACTGAAATTGTTGGAAAAACTCAACCGGTCTGGCAGCATCTGTGGAGAGAAATGAGATTTAACATTTTGGGTCCAGTGAACCTTCTTCAGAACTGAAGGAATGGCAGAACTGTCCTATAAGGAGAGATTAGTTCAATGGCGCTTGTATTCACTATAAATCATAAGGATGAGAGACATTCTGATTGAAATGTATGAGAAACTCTAACGAGTCTAAACAGACAAGATGCAGGGAGGATGTTTTCATAGGTTTGCTCAATCTAGAATAAAGACACAGAATCTCAGGATATGCAGTAGACCATTTAAAATTGAGGTTAGGAAAAATGGAATCACTCAAAGGTTCAAGAACCTGTGGAATTCTCTACCACAAAAGGCTGTGAAGGCTAAGTCATTGAATACATTCAAGAAAGAGATTGATATATTTTTAAATATTAAAGTTATTGAGGGATTTCGGGAGAAAGCAAGAATATGGAATGGAAGTAGAGGATCGGCCATGATTATAGTGAATGGCGGAGCTGGCTTGAAGGGTTGAATGGCCTACTCCTGCTCCTAGTTTCTATGCTTTTATATTTTTGCCATTAATATTTTTTGTTTCATTCACTCACAGGACAAAGGCCAGCATTTATTGCACGTCTCTAACTGCCCTTGAAAAAGGTGACTGACAAATATATGACTTGCTAGGCTATTTCAGAAGCCTATTAAGAGTCAACCATACTCCTTTAGGTGCGGAGGCACAAAGACCAGATGGGGCATATTTTCTTCCTTACAGTATATTAAACAAATTTATAGGGTTTTATGGCAATCATGTAGTTACATGATCATTGCTGGGGCAGCCCATGGCCAGAGGTGGCACAAGATGGCTATGGATTTTTAGTTGGCATAAAAATGGCTGAAAAGATTTTTAGCTGTAATAACCTAACTAACTTGCTAGGTTCAGAATTAAAGTGAAATCATTAGTTAGGATAATGGTAGCTTTGAGAAGAAGATAAACTCACGGTAACAGAAAGAACAAAGAATCTTACAAATTAAAATACAGGACGTTCTGCAGATATCTGTAAGAGGCAGTATGATAGTAGATGTTTGGGAACAGATGGCCCAAAGTTTGTAGTTTAGCAAGAATTAAAAGAAAGGTATGATCCCACAATTAACAGAGACTGGTTTTAATAAACACCCTTGCAGGAAGATTAGAACAACAAAAAACTGCAAACCAGATAATCTCATAAGAGAAGCAAGAGAGAAATAACGTAGCAAGCGGTGGAAAGGTGGGGCAGAAACAATTGTGAACCACTTATGTCACTCTGACCACGAAAGAATTAACAATCGCCACTTTGAACCTAACGAACAGCCTAAAGAATCATGACAATAAAGTCCATCCTGTTATCAAATTTCTATTTTAAACCATCTTACAGTATACAAAATAGAAGTTGTAAAAGGCAGCTGCTATACAGAGACTGGATTTGTTTGACTTTTCCAAGTTGGATAAGAGCAAAGCTGCTTCTGAAATTGTTAGCTTGTGACAGAATTGTAGTATTAGGTGTAACTATGTATAACTTTATAATTAACTTTATGGTACAGCTGATATTACAAATATTACAACAACTGGTAGAAATTGACATCCTTTTTAATCTTCTATGATAAGGTCAGCATGGTATATGAATTGTACGACCAAATTTGAAAAGTCTTTAGTAATAATCAAGTATATGATGCAACTGGCGAATGTCTAGGAAGGGACATAACAATCTGTGCTGGAATGTAAATTAATGGGATACATTGTAAGATCCCAAGGCCTGATAATAACAATGTCTGGCAAACATCATGAGATCATGGGGAACCTAAGGTGGACCATAAAGTTGTCCATCATTGATCACGTATCCACAGAATTGGAAGTGTAGGTCAAAGGGGTTGTGACAATGTTGCATGCAACCACAGTAACACGGTGTGTATAAATATCCTGTACTTTATTAGGAAAGGTAGAGTGTCACTGATCTCCAATGTGAGCTGTCATTATGAGGGCAACTGGGCTCCATGTGAAAGCCAGATTCAGAGTGGTTCCTGGCCTCTCCCACACATGTGGTAAAAGACCCCTGAATAAAGGTCACTTGTACTGCTGAACACAGAACTGGAGACTCCTCTTTGACATCTCTCCCCAACTGTCAACATTAATGATAAAAATCATTCAACAAACTAAATGGCAGAGAACATTAATCTCTGAATAATTAGTCTGACGCTCCAGACTACTCATTTTCTAGTTCAATAACAAACACAATACCACTTATCATGCGACAGTACTCTTATTTGAAGCTAATCAGATAGAACTGAAACCTGTAAGGTCTTCTTGGACTAAAATAACTTTCAACTTACATTATATTTACTGTTATTTAAAAGCCAATGCATTCTCAAGATTTATCTTCATTTTAATCAAAACTGCTTTTTTTAATCTGGTCAATCAGAGCTTTACTTCAGCTGCAGCAGTGACAGGCTAAACAGAAATATTAATGCAAAAACACCACACTGTAAAAATATCAGTATAAATCATATCTTTAAATAGCTAAACTGAAGACATTGTATTTTTTTAAAATCCTGAGCCATCTGTAAGAATTTCATCATTTTTACAGAAGTATTAATACTGGGTAGGGTTGGTTCAAATTTCCATTCACTTTTTGGATTACAAATTAAACAATCAATTTTTAATCTTTTACAGTTAGCAGGGATGGGAACATTTCATTATTCTTATGGAAAAATGACAAATATAGATGGCCCATGAGCATTCCTACATATTATAAATCATGTTAAAAATTATTAGTGATTATCAATATACTGTTCATAAGAAGTATTGAGCAGCAATAAACCCTTATATGTAATCTGTAAAAGTATCAATGTTCAAAGACCCTAAATACGTAGTCAATTTAAGCTTGTCAAACATGATATATAATAATCTCCTGACAGGACAAGGTATAATCCCTGGACTAAAATCCAAGAAAGAAGCATGGCATGGATTAGTCCTTAAGAAAAATACTTTCATCCTGTTGAAATGCAGCAAAACAACAGACACTAGTAACTCTTCATTTTTCAGCCTCCAACTGGAATGAAGCCAAAGACATCCTGCTGCTTGATGTTGATTATACACGGCTGCCTGTCCTTTTAACATTACAAACAAACAAAATTTGGATTGCTTTTTTGCTATGAGTCAAACGTCATTTTAAGGTTTACCTGGGAGAGGATTTTCTTTTAAAATTTTGCACATTATTTGTGAGCCTTACTGAAATTCATAAATTGGTGAAGAAAATTTTCAAATCTTTAAGGATCAAGGATTAAAATTTATCTAGTTAGAGTACCAAGAGAATAAAATAAAAGCAACTTGTCACAAAATCCACCAATTTTTCAACTTTACATACATGTAGAAAGTTGGTTATTATTCTATTCACCTCCATTTTTATAAAACAAGAATTGAGGAAAAAGTACCTGTCAATAGCTAAAATAGTAAAGCAAGGCTTAGGAAGACTGTGGCACTATAGAAATTGATGATTATGAGAATGGTTGTCATTACACACAGAAACCAACCTTCATGTCCAATTACAGACCGGGAGGATGCGTGAAAACTAATTACTCCTGCAACATAATCATTGGCTAATATGACCACAGTGACAGTGTCAGAGCTGGGCAGAATACGACTGCCACCCTCAGTATGCGTTAGACGGACTAGAATGGTTTCATTGTCTTCTGGTTCTTCATCATCGACAATTGTTAATGTGATAAGTCTCCTATCCTCACCTGCATATGAACAAAGAGTTACAACAGAAGTTTGTTTTTGATTTTCCTGATTTATTTACTTATGTTTTATGATTAAAGTAGGGTGCAAAACTACTGTAACCATTTTCCATTCCAGGTAATTATGAAGGAAATTCTGAAACACTACACATCTGTTAAAGCAAAAGGATTATTTTGTGTTGAAATTTTATGAGAATATCTCAAATGATTTGAAACTATTATACAATATCCCATAAAAGTCCATTATTAATACAATTTATGTACTTAAAAAAGGAAAGTGGCATGAAAATTATTTCTGCTACCTACTACAAAATGAGACGTACACAATATATATTCAAATAAACATAAAATCATAAGATGTAGGAGCAGAGGTAGGCCAGTCAACCCACTGAATCTGTTCTACCATTCAATGAGATTATGGTTGATCTAAGAATTCTCAACTCCATTTTCTTCTTTTCCCCATATACCTCACATGGGGCCAGTTGGCTGGTTTGTGATGAACAGTGATGCCAAAAGCATGGATTCAATTCCCACATCTGCTGAAGTTACCATGAAGGATTCTCGTTCTCAACCTCTCCCCTCACCTGAGGAGTGGTGAGCCTCAAGTTAAACCACCACCAGTCATAGAGTCATACTGTCATAGAGCTTGGAAACATACCCTTCAATCTAACTCATCCATGATAACCAAGTTTCCCAAACTAAACGTGTCCCATCTGAATGCATTTTCTATTAACGTAGCTATCTAAATGTCTTTTAAAAGTTGTAACTATATCTGAATCTACCACTTCCTCTGGCCATTCAAGCAGGCCATTCAGCCCACTGAGTCCACACCGAACGTCTGAGGAGCATCCCACCCAGACCCACCCCCCTACACCATCCCTGTATTTTCCGCTCAAGACACTATGGGCAATTTAGCAAGGCCAATCCACCTAACCTGCACATCTTTGGACTGTGGGAGGAAACCTGAGCACCTGGAGAAAACCCTCGCAGACATGGGGAGAATGTGCAGACTCCACACTGACAGTTGCCTGAGTCTAGAATCGAATCTGGGTCCCTGGCGCTGCGAGGCATAAGTTCTTACCAATGAGCCACCGAACCACCCTCTGTGTAAAAGACTTGGCTCTCAGGTCCCTTTTAAATCTTTCTCCTCTCACCTTAACAATATGGACCCTAGTTTTGAACTCCTCCACCCTGGGCATAAGACCTTATCTATGGCCATCATGATTTTATAAACCTCTGTAAGATCACCCCTCAACCTCCTATGCTCCAGGGAAAAAGTCCTAGCCTATCCAGCCTATCCTTATAACACAAACTCTCCAGTCCGGGCAACATCCTGGTAAATCTTGAATGAGACAGCAGCCCTATAGTCTAGTAGGACAGCCTTGGCTTTACCTTTACTTATGTTCCTCAATTCCCTTACTGATTAAAAATCTGTCTAGTCAGCTTTGAATAAAATGCGTGACCCAGCCTCAACAATCTTCCGTGGTAAAGAGTTTCACAGATTCACCACCTTCTCAGAGAAGAAGCTCCTCCTCACCTCTGTTTTATATGGGAGCCCCTTATTCAGAGATTATGCCAACTGATCGCTGACTCTCTCACAGGAGGAAATAATCTTTCTGCACCTACCATGTCAACCTCTTTAAGAATCTTGTATACTTCAACAAGGTTACTTCTTATTCTTTAAAATTCTAATCAGTACACACCCAACCTGCTCAACTTTTCCTTATAAATCAAACCTTCCGTACCCAAGATCAGTCTAGTGAACCTTCTATAATGTCTCCAATGCCAATATATCTTTCCTTAGATAAGTAGATCAAAAATGTTCACAGTATTCCAGGTGTGGTCCAATTATTGCCTTGTACAGTTTAATCAAGACTTACCTCAATATTTTGTTTTGGCTTTTAAAGTAGAGACAGTTGGATATTAGTCAATTCTGAGAAGTTTTTTTTAAATGACAGGTCAGTAATGAATGGAGTGCTTCAAATTCAAGCAAGTATGTGGCTGCAGTTAAGACTCAGGCTGAACTACTGGATAAAATGGATAAAATGCTTGCACTGTTGAGTTTATGACAGAGAAAATAACCACATTAAGACCATTAGTTTAGTTTTGACTTCAGAAGAGAAGTTTCGTGGTTTCAGTTCAGAATCTGGAACAGTTTCTCCCAACAGGAGAATCCGGAAGTTCAAGGGAAGCAGACATCCTAGCCAAAGTCTTTCAGTTTGTGGATTTACAAGTCAGCAGAGTTTGGACAGAAATCTTCAAATTATTCAAACTGAAAAAGTAAAGGTTAATCAGAATTGTGAAAGTTTTGTACCAGTGGACTCAGAAAACAATCTTATATTGCCCCACACTACAGTAAAAGAAACTGGAAAAACCCAGTTAAGTAAAAGCTTAAAAAATTGAGAAAGGAATGAAATTTCTCTGGAATTGAGTATTTGTAAAAAAAAATGTTGGGAAACAGGTTAAAGTACTGCTTTGCTGTTTATGTTAAGGCTTTCCAACAGTTTTACATATAGGTCTGTTTGATCTTTCTTTCTTCATTTTACGTATTAAATTCATGTTTTGTTGTTAAGAAATGTCTGCAGCCTCCCATGAATGTTTCATTGACTAACCATCATGGTAACCATGGTAATGCAAAAATTAAACAAATGATCCAACAGGCCAAGTTTCGTACTGGAATGACTTGTACTACATTACCATCAGCTGGGATCAAAGCATAATTTCATATATGTATTTAAGAGAGAGCTGGGTAAATGCAAAAGAGTGAAATATCAAGGTGGATATGATGATAAGATGAGAGAAAGTATGGCTGGTTTGGGGAATAAACACCAACACAAACCTTCTATGCTATAAATTCAATGCAAAATATTCCAGGCATATTATTTGATACATCTCAACCCAAGATTAGGAAAAAGGGTAACAAAAGTCCATGCTAAGAGAAAAATACAAAAGGTCATTAAATTGTCATATGTAATAGAGGGGGGTTTCAAAAATATATGTTAAGTTTAAATACAAGATGGGCTATCAATAATGAAATCATCAAGAGAATACACATTAATTCACACACATATAACTTCTTTACCTTCTCCAAATGTTAAAATTTCGCCATCACCAATGAAATCAATGCTTGTTGTAGCCGTGCCACCAACCACGCGCCACTCCACTGTTACCTCACCAAGACTCCCACCACTCCTATCTATGACCAGCTGCACTGTTGTCTGAGTTGCTTCCATTACTTCAAGATAACTCCCTTCATCTGTGGCATTCGGATGTGTACTGTAAATCAAAAAGATCCCAAATGCATCTCCATTCATAGCTATTACAATAGTGGAGATATTTGGTTGGCCAATTGTGGGCTGGTTTGCTGGGATGACCGTTCCATTCAACAGTTCCACATTTGAAAGCAAAATGGAAAATTTTTCATCACATTCCGGTGCACTGTCAGTTTGAATTGTAACCGAGAGATTAGCAAACTCTTCTCCATCATGCATGCTCGCCCATAACCCAGTGACTGGCTCATAGTCACTGCCAGCTGTTGCCTGCGTACTCAGCAGAGCCGATATACTTGAACTGTTCTTGCGATAGATTATGAATTCTGTACTGTTGGTCAGTATGTTCGACAATGAAGCTATCCAGGAACATTGGGCTATCCCAGAGATATTTGTAAATGAGAAGGCTGAACAAGCTTCTTCCTTGAGACAAATAGCTGCACACATATGAAAAGCATTCCTCGTCAGAGAAACATTTTCATGAAGAATAGGCTGGCCACTTGCAACTCCAGTGATTGGTGGTTCGTAATAAGAGAAAATGTCCTGTCCTTCTTTCACCAGAAGGTCCACAAAATCAATTTTGGAGGTGCTGTAAAATATCCGCAGTTGCCCAAAACGGCCTCCACTACAGGGAAAGCAAGCACAATTGAACACTGGATTAGAAAATACATATAGGCACCTTGTTTACACACTATTTTTAGTTTCTGTTAAATATATCTCAAGATTAATGTTTCCAATCCGGATTAGCTTCAGTATCACAACAACGCTCGCGTTTTATATGCTGCTTAACGGCAACTGATCATAAATATCAACATGCACTTATTTAGCACCTATATTGTCAAAAAAATTATCAGGTGCTTCATAAGAACAATCAGCAGGAGTAGGCCCCTTGAGCTTGCTTCACCATTCAATAAGATCATATCTTATCTGACACGCTAAAGTGCTTAGTATTCCTGATATTTCAACTCCTTATCCAGAATTTATACACAAGAATCTACGCATCGTCTGCCTCAAAATATATTCAAAGACTCTGCTTCCTCCACCTTTTGGGATAGAGTTCCAAAGACTTGCAGCCCTCTGTGAGAAAATATGTCTCCTCATCTGTCGTAAATCAGCAATCTCTCGTTTTGTAACATGCGCGAAAACACACAGATCCCTCTACGTATCAGAGATTTGTAATCTCTCACCATTTAGATAATATGCTGCTTTTTATTATTGCCAAAATGAACTATTTCACATCTTTCCCACGTTATACTTCATTTGCCAGATTTTTACCCACTCACTCAAATTTTCCATATTCTTTCACAGTCTCCTACGTCCTTCTCACAATTCACTTTCCTACCCTACTTTCATCACCAAATTTAATAACCATACTGTCATTGCTTCATTCCAAGTCACTTATATAAATTGTAAAAAGTTGAGGTCCCAGCACTGATTTCTGTGGCACACCACTTGTTAAATTTTACCAATCAAAAAACTGCCCAATCATTCATAATCTCTGTTCCCTGTATGCCCATACCATGAGGTCTTATTTTCCAACAGAACCTCTGATGTGGCACTGTATTAAGAAACTTCCAGAAATCTAAGTACAGTACATACATTGGTTTCTCTTCATCCCAGCAAGCATTTCTTCCACAAGCAGTTGTTTGTTAGCTCGCTGAGCCAGTTGTTCTGTGGTGTGCAGACATTTCGTTACCCTTCTAGGCAACATCATCAGTGCAACCTCTAATCGTTGGTCTTCTGCTTTCTTCTGGATTTATATGATCCTCTGGTGTGATAGTCTTGTCGCTTCCAGTTCTGTTGGTTTTGCAGCAGTCTGTATACAGGGTCTATTTCTTATGTGTTTGTTAATGGAGTCCCGTGATGAGGACCAGGCTTCCAGAAATTCCCTTGCATGTCTAATGTTCACTTGCCCCAGTATAGTCACTTTGTCCCAGTCGAACTGATGGCCCTCATTTTCTGTGTGTATTGAGACAAGTGAATGTTGGTTGTGTATTTTTACTGCCAGCTGGTGTTCGTGTATCCTGATCATCAGTTTCCTCCCAGTTTGTCCAATGTAATGCTTATTGCATTTGCTGCATGGTATTCTATATATCACGTTGATTTTGTTTGCTATCAGTATGGGGTCTTTCGTCTTTGATAACATTTGGCGCAGTGTTGCTGTAGGTTTGAGTGCAATCATGATCTTATGTGGTCTTCGGAGTCTGGCAGTCATTTCTGATATATTATTGATGTACGGTAGCGTTAGTAGTGTCTTCCATTGTACTGTGTCCGCTAACTGTCATTTGTTTTATAGGCATCTTTGGACGAAACTTCTTGGGTATCCGTTGTCGGTGAAAACTTTGTGTAGGTGTTCATCTTCCATTCTCCAGAGTTCTGGGGTGTTGCAATGTGATGCGGCTCATTTAAGTAGTGTCTTCATGCAGCTATGTTTATGTATGGTAGGGTACTGAAGTCAAGGATTTGGTCCATGTGTGCAGCCTTCCTGTATACTCGGGTTGGAATTCGCCGTTAGTCAATCTCTCTACCATTATGTCTAAGAATGTTATCAAAAACTAAAGATCCCATACCAACAGTCAACAAGACTAACGTGATATACAGAATACCATGCAGTGAGTGCAATAAATATTATTTTGGACAAACAGGGAGGAAACTGACAACCAGGACACACGAAGATCAGCTGGCAGTAAAAATACACAACCAATATTGACTTGTCTCAATACACACAGACAATGAGGGCCATCACTTCGACTGGGAGAAAGTGACTATACTGGGACAAGTGAACACCAGACATGCAAGGGAATCTCTGGAAGTCTGGTTCTCAACTGGGACTCCATTAACAAACACACAGAAACAGACCTCGTACATAGACTGCTGCTAAAACAGAACCGGAAGTGACAAGACTATCACACCAGAGGTTCATATAAATCTAGAAGAAAGCAGAAGACCAACGATTAGAGGTCACACTGATGATGTTGCCTAGAAGGGTAACAAAATGTCTGCACACCACAGAACAACCGGCTCAGTAAGCTAACAAACAACTGCATCCACGACCCGAGCTACAAATGTTCGCTAAGACAGTTCTTCTATAAGTTGGCTAAAAATATTTTCCATTCAGAAAACCATGTGAATCTGCTTGATTGTCTTGAACTTTTTGATCAGACTGTTATAAACCTTTAACAGCAGCTTCTAACATCTTCCCTATGACTAATGGCAAGATAACTGGCCTATAATGCGCTGCTTTCCATCTCCCTTTCTCAATAAACAAAAATTAGGTTCAGCGTTTTCCAAGCTAATGGAATGTTCACAAATCAAGGCAATTTTGGAAAATTAAAACCAATGCATCAACTATTTCACAAGCCATTTTTTGTAAGTCCCTCGGATGATATCCATCAGGACCTAGGGTCTTCTCACCCATGGTTCCAAAATTTCGCTCAGTACCACTTCCCCGGTGATCACAATTTTCTTCAGTTCTCCTATTCCTTCCATTTTACAATTTACACCTATTTCTGGGATGTTACTTACATCTTCCAGAGTGAAGATGGATGAAAAATACCTGTTCAGTTCATCTGCCATCGACTTACTATTCATTATTGATTCTCCAGCCACTTTCTAAAGGAGCACCTGACGTTCAATCACATTTTGTCGTTAGCCACGGATGGCAGGTCCTCCCCTTCGAATTGTTGTTTCTTGTAGGAATATATCTATTCTGTGTATTGAAATAACCCTTTAAAATTCTGCTACTTCATCTCTTCTGACCCATCCCTTTATCTAATTTTCCAATTCACTTTGGGTAGCTCTGCTTTCATGACCGCATAATTGTCCATATTTAAGTTTATTTCACAAGTTTTGAACATACTTGCCTTTCTCTCAAACGGAATGTAAAAGTCAATAATATTAGGGTTGCCACTACCTAGAGGTGGCTTTACTATGAGACCACAATAATATTATCTCCTATCAACATCTCAATCCTTTTGACACCCCCCCCCCATCCCATTTGAATTGTTCCCTGTGCCACACTAATATGGGCAATTAACTCATCCACCCTGCAGCCGTGAACTTGCTGAAAGAGTTTCAAATTTTATCAGCACCTCTCCTATTGAAGACATCTGATACTTATGTGGTCCAAATGTTTCTGGCCACATATCAGCCAAAAATTGACTCATATTCCTATCCAAACAGCTCAAAGGCACCAACGTTTCAAGATTTAAGGAGTTGCAAATAGAACTAAACACTCTGTAAACCTCAGCAAGCATCACCTCTTTTGATAGAAGATTAAAATTTGAGTAATTGATCATAAACTAGGACAAGGGAACTATCTTGAGAAACTCCTACAGCCATGTCCTAGGGCTGAGATGATTGATGTCCAAAAAGAGCAATCATTTTGCCTTATGCCGGGTATAACTCCATTCCATGGATGTCAATTTTACTCGTGCTCCTTAGTAACATACCCAGACAAACACTGCTTTTAATGGCAAGGGCATCCACTCTCACTTTGAAACTTGGAATTCAGCTCTTCCATTTATATTTCAATCAATAGAGGTCTGAAGCTCACTGGTCTTGATGAAATGATGTTGATAAGAGATTTGAAAGGGAGGGACAATTAATGATTATAGGGAAAATTCACAAGGTCATCCATCATGAGGTCAGAACAGGAAGTTGTATAGTTCGTAGTTTAGAGGGAATATGGTTGAGGAACTGGGAGATGGACATAATGAATTCAGAAAAGGCAGGAAAGTGTGGAAATAAACTGGATAATCTGATGTAGATTCAGGGAAAGATGGAGCTAGAGGTCAAGGAATAACACAGAGGCAGTTGAACAAATGGTCTTAAATGATTTCCATAAGTTCTGCGCACTTTTAAGATTTGAGTACGGTGGGTGCAGGGAAAAGGAATTTAAGGAAAGATGGTAGTGAAGAATGAAAAACCAAGGATTGTACTTGCCCTCAGGAATGTAAAAGTCATTTTTACTCAAGGGAAACTATCGACTATGTTCAACTGCGATCCTGC
Source organism: Rhincodon typus (assembly GCF_021869965.1). NCBI lineage: Eukaryota > Metazoa > Chordata > Chondrichthyes > Orectolobiformes > Rhincodontidae > Rhincodon > Rhincodon typus. The sequence goes on from NC_063334.1 coordinate 85,990,710, forward strand.
TGTTCTTTTCCGATTAAAAGAAAAATCCAAGGCAAGGGGTAATAATATTTGTAATTGTTTCAAGCCACATATTCTGGGATTTTTACCTTACAATCGTATTATTCCAAATGCAGCACCATACGATCATGATGCTTCTACATACAATTGTTGTTAGTTTAATTTTCAACTCATTAAATTGAACACAAACTGTTCATTATTTTTCAGTCTGAAAAACAAACACTGACAATGATAAGTATGTATTTAAATTAGGATTCCCAATATTCTGTAGTGAAACTCAAAATTGACTCTTTTACATATACAACTCAAATAAGATGCCCAGTTATACTCCAGTAAAGCAGTTGGGCCTGCAATGTTACCTCTGACTACACAGCCAAAAATATGAACAAATATGAAGGAGCAACGTGTTGTATTTTAGTTGTTGCTCTTTATTATTTATTGCATGAGCCAAGATTTTGCAAACAGTGGTGAAGAAGGGATGTCATTCATCATTCACCTCACTGACAGCTGCCTGCAAAATTTGCTCAGCTTCTAGAGTACAGATTTGACCAAATTTGGCACCTGATCCAGTAGATAAGATCTACAAGGGATCTGTATTGTCTGTAAGCAGGGCAAGAAACAATGCGACTCTTCAACCAAATAGACTGAAGAATCTTCACTGCACATGCAGAATCCAACACAGGAAGCATAAAGCAGGAAAGATAATTTAGACATGAATGATGCACAGAAAGCAAAAAAAAATTTGGAAAGACAGATAGTACTAAGAGATAGAAGAAACACAGTAATGTACATATTTGAAAAGATCTAATTACCAAATCTGCTAATCTTCTTCTTGGGATATTAAAGCTCACAATTGTCAATTCAAATTTTCAAGCACAGAGATTTTGATTTTTATGTTCTCATCACTTACCAAGCTATCAAAGCTCATTCTTAGCCCCAACTGTTTCAGCCTATTTTACTATGGAACTAATGAGAAAACAGCACAATTCACACTGTTGCACTCACTTTAATGTCAAGTCTGTCAGTGAAGAGTGCAACAGACCACCCTGTGGATGAGCAGAGTATCACTGATGGCAATTTTGGAATTCTGCATTTAACTGAGCAGATATTATTCCAGATGTTACTGTCTAAACAAGTGCAGAGTTAAATGTGAAATTCAAAAATTATTGGCAGACCTTCTCCATTATAATGATGAGCTTTGTTAAAGCTCACTGTTATCCTTTTCAAAATATGGCCCATTATAGTGTACCCCAAATATCACAAAAAGATTAATCAGCTAACTTTCACAGATTATTGCACACCTTCTTTTCACAGTGATGTTTATTTTGGAATTTCCTTCCAGTGGTTCCTGCACTCTGTACACTTTCTGTGTGAAATAAACAGTACCGTGTGGGTTGTCATTGGCTGGAACAATAATACTTGCCACATTATTCCTCCCAATGGAGCTTCCATAAGTAGAACTGGTAAGTTTTACTTGGATGGTCTGTAAAGGAAAACAATTTGCATTGAAATTAATTTATAAGGCACCTTAAAATCACTTCAAAGTTACATTTTCCATTCAGTCTCCTAGATTCAAAACTTTAAGTGGAAAATTCAGCTTTTAGTTTCTCGAAAGTCCTGTGTGCAGAAACTATTTTGCTTACATTTTGACTGTTAAAAATCATTTTGGTCTTGTTTTGCAGAGAGATTATCAGTAGATTTGAAGGGGAAAAGGACACTACCTGAAGAGGGAGAACTGTTACCATCATCAACTAACACTGGAGCCATGAAGGGAAGGTAAATGGTCGGCAGTTTAGTCAAGAGATAACAAGGTATAGAGCTGGATGAACACAGCAGGCCAAGCAGCATCAGAGGAGCAGGAAGGCTGACATTTCGGGCCTAGACCCTTTTTAGTCAATGCAGATTTGAGAATAAAATGTGCTCAGAGGTGTAGAAGGAAATTTAAAAACTTGCAAATTTAGAGCTACAGCATATAGGAAATTCATGGAGGAAGTTTGATCTGGTGGATTAAGAAAAAGGGAAGTGACAGGCAGCCGACCACATGACAATAATCTGAAAGACAAAGGAGTTCTTGAGTTCCTTCTAGTTGTTGGAGGTGAGCACAGAGGAGTCAAGAGAGGGATTGAAAAAGATTTCTAAAACTGATGTTTTGTGATAACTGTGGAAAGTATGAATATCTTTTATATCGCAAACTGATCCAAATTGAATTTTAAACAGGCAACTGAGCACACATGTTGTCACCTGCTAACAGTTTTATGGTAATGCCAGTACCACACAGAGGTACATGTACACTTCAAATGTCACATGATCTCCTGATGCTTCGCCATCTCTGTCATCAGAGGTTGATGAATGGAGGAATTAGAGCAACTTGAGTGAGAAGTGTGAGGTTGCAACCACCAGACACATATTCTTCTCCCCTCCCCTCCCTTGTCAGCATTCTATAAGGAGGGTTCCCTCTGAGACACCCTGGCCCGCTCCTCCTCCTCCGCTCGCAACACCTCTCCACACACCGTGCACTTCATTCAATCTACTCTACTGTGTTCACTGCTCACAATGTGGTCTCCTCTACACTGTTGAGATGTAACACTGATTGGGTGATTGCTTTGCAGAACACCTACTTTCTGTAAGTAACAATGACCCTGAGCTTTTCTCCGAGCGTCCAGTTTCCTGCCACTTCTATGTCTGTCTCAGGTCCACTGCAGTGTTCCAGGAAGACTCAACACAAGCTAGGGGATCTTACAGCTGATTTGTGTTTTGGTAGTTAAAACACACACAAGGTGACTACTTCTGGCTCTTTCAGGAGGCTATAGAGAAACAAACAATCAGGTTAATTCGAAACTAGAGTAGATTGTGAATAGACAAGTGGGTAGTTTACAAAATGCACTCACTATCATACGTTTCAGGCCTAAGGTATTTTAATTCCCAGTTGTTAAAGTCAATCAAAAATTAAGGGAAGATGATGCAGAGCAGCAACCAACGAAGCGAGACTCTGCAAATCTCTGACTGGCGATCAATCTGAAATTAGGTTTCTCAATTGAGACCTGTCATACTGGACAGTGCCCTTACAATGAACGAGGCAGCAGAAACACATCTTCAACCAAGCAATAATTCAATCTACAATGTTCCTTGTGTTGCGACTAGCGGACTAGACCTCTCTTCAGACTCACTGCAAGGAGTTCTGACAAGCATCAGCAATCATGTGCGATGACAGTACCTTGTCAGCAAGGATCCACGCAACAATTTATGTCATTGGCGTAAGCTAATGATGCACCAGTGCGTGTAAAAGCACTTAGATGCTGGTGTTGCTGTTAGGAAAGTAAGCACAGATTCATATGACTTCTCTTCTTGCAGTCTCAGATTAACTGCACATTAAATGAATAGGTTCTCTCTCTATTGTCAAAAATGCTTAGTTATATCATTGTATATTTGGTTAAAGAAAGCTAATCTGTGCCTAAAATAAACATAAACAGTTTTGCAAAGTGGTTCCCAAAAGCCATAGGTCTTTTCTTGGTGATTCAACAGCTGTCAAGATCAGACAGACCTTTATCTTAACAGTCAGTAACAAAGGGCAAATTAAATAATTCAAGGACTCCAGGACTTTCCACTGAATATTCAGAAAGTTGTGAGAACTCAACTTATTATTTATAGTGTTGAACTGGAGTTAGGAAGGACATCACAAAGAAAACCAGTATAATTGTTCTGTGGAACAACAATTCATTAAAGTTAACATTTGCAATCATATTGTTTTATCTGATAAAAGTTCGCTGAGTACAGCCATTTCAAAGAAGGACCATACGGACAACATAAGAGAAACATCTTGAACCAGCAACTACTTCACAACAGGGACAGAGGAAGGTATCAAGAAAAAAAACACTTAAAGGACTGCTGCCTTGAACCAGGCTATGAAGAACCACAACCTCAAAGGTTCCAAAAGTGAATCAAAGGAGACTTCACGCAGTCAAAGGAACTGTTCTGTGTGCTGATTTCACTTGTGGGAGCAACATCTGACTTGTAGATTACAGAAGCCATTTCAGTTACTGAATCTAACTTCAAGTTTCAACCCCTTCAATGCAGACTGGTGCCTTTAAGAGGTGAAAAGCTGGTAATAGTTCCAGATCCCATTGCCCTTTCAGTCTACATTGTCCTCACTGATCCAGAATATTATGAATTCTCTAAGATTCTTGTATTGTGCATTTATCGCCTCCTTGGTGTAGCAGTGAGTGGTTAGTTGGGCAATGCTGCAAATATCCCCTGCAGATCCCTGGAAAGATTCACTGCATGGAAGTCATAAGTTTCAGTAACCTACAGTGCTACTGGCATAGGATGCCCAAAGCATTCCGTGAACTGAAAACCAAAGAACTGCAGGTGCTGGAAATCAGAAATAGAAATTTCTGTCCTGAAGAAGGGTCACTGGATCTGAAACGTTAACTCTGCTTTCTCTCCGTAGATGTTGCCTGACCTGCTGAGATTTTCCAGCAATTTCTGATTTTTGCTGCTTGAACTGAGGTCATCCTGCATACTGGGGTATAATTCTCTAACTGTTTCCCTGGGTAGATACGGTCTCCTCAAATACTGTGTCTCTCAAACATTTGTAAGTAAGAATCTTCCTGGTTCGAGAAACTCCTAGATGTGTCAGAGGCCCGTGTTGTTGTAAATTCGTTTCCCACTTGCGTACCCTTCCGTCACAGACACAATTTGTAACCGTTTTTGTGCAAAGGGAACTGACATGCAGCCTTGTGCATGACTCTCTGAGTCCGCTTGCTATTTTGCCTACACCAGCGGATTCACAAAATCCAGTCCACATCATTGTGATCCTACCCATCAGGGTCTTCTCCAAAGGAAAGCTGCTACCATCTCAAGTTCAGTACCAATGAGGTGGAAGAAGTTTGTGTACTCATATCATTTCCTGCTCAATTTCATTGATTTCAAGAAGATTTTTGATAATATCCATCAGCAGTCACTTTGCTAATCGCAAGGCAGTATGGAATCCCAAAGCACCATATTAACATCTTCAGAGCCTCATGCTATGGCTCCAGCTGCTGCATCAAGACCAGTATGACCACAAGTACTCGTTCAACATCAGAGGAGTAAGGTAAAGGTGAATACTCTCCCATTTCCTTTTCCTCTTGTTGTATTATGAAGGGTGGACAAACAGGCTTTCCACGTCCACGCACTGTTATTGGTCTTTTTCCAGCAAGAGTTTTCTCACTGAAGACAAAGTAGGTCAAAGTAACAATCACTCTGAACCATTCTAATGAGAAAATTAATTCCAGAGTAATAGGGAACAGTGGTGCAGTGCTGATGTCACTGGTCTGGTAATCGAGAACCCTAGCCTAATGTTTTGGGAACATGGGTTCAATTCATCATGGCAGATGGTGAAATTTGAATGCAATAAAATAATCAGAATTTAAAAAAAAAACTAGCCCAACAGATTCATACAGTGATGGAGCATGGAAAAAGACACTTTGGTCCTACTCATCACGACGACCAGACATCCTAAATTAATCTGGTTCCATTTGCCAGCATTTGGGCCATATCCCTCTAACCCTTTCCTGTTCATATACCCATCCAGATGCCTTTTAAATGTTATAATTGTACCAGCCTCTACCACTTCCTCTGGCAGTTCATTTCATACAGGCACTACCCTCTGTATGAAAAAGGTGACCCTTAGGTACCTTTTAAATCATTCTCCTCTCACCTTAAACCTATGCCTTCTAGTTTTGGACTCTCCTACCCTGGAGAAAAGACTTTGGCTATTCACCCTATCCATGCCCCTCATGATTTTATAAATTTCTAAAAGGTCACTCCTCAGCCTCAATGCTCCAGGGAAAATAGCCCCAGCCTATTCAGCCTCTCCATATAGCTCAAACTCTCCAACCTTGTAAATCTTTTCTGAATCCTTTCATGTTTCACAACATCCTTCCTATAGCAGGGAGATCATGGTGACATACAACCACTGTTGACTGTGACAAAAACTCATCCAGGCCACAAATGTGCCGAATGTCTTTTAGGGAAGGTAATCTGCCAATGTTACCTGATCTGGTGTACACTGGGGTCTCTTGACTCGTTACTGTCTCTGGACAATTAGGAATGGGCAACAAATACTGGCCTAGCCAACAATACCTGCATTCCATAAAGAAATTAATTAAGCATGTTGCATCGAGGGTCCTTTCACTATATTTCCACTGTGAAAATCCACAATATCTATTAATTGCTTACCTTAAGAAACCCAAGAACGCAATTTTAATCTATTCAGTCAAAACGAATTACATGATTCAAATACAGATGTCACGATTTCATTTAAGGCCATTATGTCTTCCCTCATTTGCTTTAGGCAGCAACAATAAACAGATCATAATTTATTTTACTAAGAGGTGAAATTCTTTCAAATTTATCCTTTTCTTTTGAAATACCATAGAAAAAGCTGCAAAAGAAACTCCAGAACGAGCTTCCCCAATGACATCCAGTAGCTGAATTGCCTTACTAATAAATACCTTGACTGGCTTTGTTGCTTTTGACAATTAATTAATAAATTAATAGTCTCAGTTTTTCTCTCTCTTTCTTTCTCTTTCTCTCTCAAACAATCCAAAAGCAAGATTCAAGGCAGCATTGGATTGAGAGTTAGTTGACCATTTACCATTATCAGTTGTAGATTCTAGATTATTAATCTATATTTTAGCAATAAAATAATCATTGACAGCTGACAGTATTACGCAGAGTGTTCTGGAAGCACATTTAAGGATATGTGAAAGAAGTGTGATTGAGTGATGGAACTGTGCACAATATCCACTGTCAATGCTCAAAAAAAAGTATTGGTAAAACAAAACTTCAAGACTTTACTGGAATTGCTGATCTACAGTATTTAAAACCTATGTTTTTACCTCCTCAATTTCAGGGAAATCATCTGCTCGAAGTTCCAATTGTAGGTTTTGAATAGTTTGCCCAGGAGCAAATGTCACCTCACCCAAGGCCACCTGAAGATCATCGGTAACTTGCTGATCATTTGTCATGGCAACCCACTGGACTGTAACAGTACCAAGTGTTCCAGCATGTCGAACAACTGGTAGATTTATCTTTGTAGTTTCAGATTCTGGCTCTTCGACAATAAATTCTATCGTTTCAAAAGCTACAACAGAAAATAAACCATTAGTGCTTTACAGGTATTTTCCGATAAACGTGTTCAGATATGGAGCAGGTAGGACTTGAACCAGGTCCTTCTAACCTGAGGTAGGGACACTACCGCTGCACCACAACAGCCCTTCTCAATTTTTACAGTCTTCCAATTCCACCTTAATTCTTTAATTTGGCACAGTACAAATACATTCAAGGCTCTGGAGAGAACACATTACGATCTATAATCATTTGGAGTGTTTGACACTAATTCACTTTCGGGGAACACAGATCCTGCCTCAATAATCTGATTAAGTTCTCTGGAAAAATGATCTATCTGTTACTCCAATGACAATTAGGAATCAGCAATAAATGCTGGCTTAATCAGTGATGTCCATGCTGTATGAAAGAGTAAAAAATATTCAGGTTGATTACCTTCATCAGAATGCATGGACATTTCTGACGAGGATTTATCAACCCGAAGCATTAACTGCTTCTTTTCACAAATGCTGCCTGACTTTCTAAGCATTTCAAGCATTTTCTGTTTTCGTTCTTTGTGTTTCCGGCCAGTCTCCCATTTATTCCATTAGAGAGCTGTCTGATTTGCAGCATTGACTCTTTCTCTCCACATCCAAGACTCTCAGCATTGCAAGAAGCAAGCCAGGTGTTTGCGTGAATAAAAAAGGCTTCCATTCCATTGATACTCAACACCGAAGGAGAATGAAAGTTTGTGTCACCTGAAGTGATGGCTTCTTTCATTTCTTTCTGCAATATTTATCCATTCCACTAACTTTCACACTTGCCCACAGTCAAACTAGCTGATGACATCCTCTGAAACCTGGCCATGTTTGAGGAACACAAATACAAGGAAGCAGCAATAATATAATGAAGCATACTAATGACATTCTGATCACTCTGGGGTTCCCTCCAATAAGGTCCAAACAAATTGGATGTAGTTTGTTGCATTCAGCACAACTCAATGATACTTGTGTTCTTGGGTCTTAGTCTACTTTCATGCAGGCAACTCTCACAATTGACACTGGTTGAGAGGCAACATCATTCCTTAAAGATTAATTAAGGGGAGGTCCTTAACGAATACTTTGCTTCATAAATACTTTTCTTCCAACGCTTCACCAGTGAGAGGGACCTTGACGTTCATGAGGACAGCATGAAACAGGCAGATATGCTCAAATAGGTTGATGTTAGGAAGGAGGACGTGCTAGAAGTCCCCTGGCCCAGCCAGGATATAACCAAAGTTTCATGAGAAGCGAGGGAAGAGATTGTTGCCCCTATAGTAATGATCTTTGCACCCTCACTGCCCACTGGAGTAGTACCAGAAGATTGGAGGGTGGAAAATGTCATTCCCTTGTTCAAGAAAGGGAATAAGGATAATCCTGGGAATTACAGACTAGTCAGTCTTACTATTGTAGTGGGCAAATTACTGAAGAGCATTCTGAGAGATAGTATTTATGATAATTTGGAAAAGCATAGCTTGATTACAAATAGTCAGCATGGCTTTGTGAGGGGCAGGTCATGCCTCACAAGCCTTATTGAATTCTTTGAGGATGTGACAAAACACATTGATGAAGGTAGAGCAGTGGATGTGGTGTATCTGGATTTCAGCAAGGCATTTGATAAGGTTCCCCATGGTAGGCTCATTCAGAAAGTAAGGAGGCATGGGATTCAGGGAAATTTGGCTGTCTGAATACAAAACTGGCTGTCCAATAGAAGACAGAGGGTGGTAGCAGATGGAAAGTATTCAGCCTGGAGCTCGGTGACCAGTGGTGTACTGCAGGGATCTGTTCTGGGACCTCTGCTCTTTTGAGGTCTTTATAAATGACTTGGATGAGGAAGTGAAAGGGTGGTTTAGTAAGTTTGCCGATAACACGAAGGTTGGTGGAGTTGTGGACTGCGTTATAGGTTGCAAATTGACATTGACAGGATGCAGAGCTGGGCAAAGAAGTGGCAACTGGAATTCAACCCAGAAAAGTGTGAAGTGATTCATTTTGGAAGGTTGAATTTGAATGCAGAATACAGGGTTAATGGCAGGATTCTTGGCAGTGTGGAGGAACAGAGGGATTTTGGGGTCCACGTCCATAGATCCCTCAAAGTTGCTACCCAAGTTGATAGGGTTGTAAAGTAGGCATATGGTGTGTTGGCTTTCATTGGCAGGGGAATTGGGTTTAAGAGCCACGAGATTATGCTGCAGCTCTGTAAAACTCTGGTTAGACCACACTTGGAATATTGTGTTCCATTCTGGTCACCTCACCATAGGAAAGATGTGGAAGCTTTAGAGAGGGTGCAGAGGATATTTACCAGGATGCTGCCTGGACTAGAGGGCAGGTCTTATGAGGAAAGGTTGAGGGAGCTAGGGCTTTTTTCATTGGAGCGAAAAAGGATGAGAGGTGACTGGAGAGAGGTGTACAAGATGATGAGAGGCATAGATAGAGTGATAGTCAGAGACTTTTTCCCAGTCATTGAGTATAATTCGAAACGTCATAACATTCAAGGCTATGGGCCGGGTGCGAAAATGACTATTACAAGGGGGCATAATTTTAAGGTGATTGGAGGAAGGTATAGGGAAGATGTCAGAGGTAGCTTCTTCACACAGAGAGTGGTGGGCGTGTGGAATGCGCTGCCAGCAGTGGTAGTGGAGCCAGATACTTTAGAGACTTTTAATCGACTCTTGGATAGGCACATGGAGGATAGTAAAAGGTAGGGTAGGCAGGGTAGATTGATATTAGTAGGCTAATAGGTCGGCACAACATCGTGGGCTGAAGGGTCTGTACTGTGCTGTACTGTTGTATATTCTATGTTCAATTAACATTCACGCCTTTTACTTTCTGGTGATAAACAGATTTTTGCCAAATCCCAACTTCTGCCCAGATGGATAGACCAGGCTATTGTACATAAGCAAAACTACTGATTGGTTTATTCTCTTTTTTTTAGTTACACAATTATTACTTTTTGATGTGATGTTATGTGTAATGTTTGAAGTGCTAACAATATGAATGAGATACAAGACTTTAGGAGTATAAATTTAGAGTGGTGTGATGCATTACAGAGTAGATGAAATTAAGTTACAGTTTAAGGGCTAATTTTAAGAAGTTGTGTTAAAGGCAAAGAGTATTGCCGACCAGCCAAGAAAAAAAACAATCTTGAGCAGCAAACCTATGTTCATTCACTCATGACCAAAGCCTGTGTCAGTGAGTCCTAACCTTTTCACACTTCAATGAAATAAATAATTCCACAACACACGGAGCAGATTTCCCTTCTCCCTGTGTAAGTGAGGTGACAAATGCCAGCAGATACTTCCTTTAATAACAGACAAAGGGGCCCTGGAGGAGATCGGAAACACAGCCTTGGTGCTCAGGTAAAGCAGAGCTGCTTCCCCAACATTTTGTGGCACACCTCTCACCATTGTCACAGAACAAGACTGTACTGCAGCACACTGGTTCAAAACTACTGGCCTGGGTAACCCATAATTGTCGCTCTTTATCTTAGATTCACATTCATAGAGTCATACAGCACAGAAGAGGCCCTTTTGCCTATTGAGTCTGTACTGACCTATGTACACTAATCCCACTTTCCAGCACCTGGCCTATAACCTTGAATGTTATGACATTTCGACTTATACTCAATGCAATCTAACTATCTGCTTACTAATCACGCTGGTCAACTACAAGCAAATGAGTTTGATTTTACCGAAGGATCCATAAGGGTCATCTGAAGCTTCGATCGTAATGGTTGCCTGTGTGACAGCTCCAAGCACAGCCCCCCCTGTCGTCTCATTAATAAGTTCAACACGAAATGACTCTTCAAGCTCTGGAATTATGTCATTAAGGAGGTAAATTGGCACAGCTTTGCTTGTTTCCCCTTCGAGCAAAAGAACATCAGAAGATGCTATACTGTAATCTTCACCTACAGAAGTAATACAAAAAACACAGTTCTATCAGTGGTTTTCTCTGAAAAATTAGATTTGAAACAATGCAACGTTTTGAAGGGATCATGCATATAGAGACACTATACATATTTTATTCTCTTTTAGAAGTAGTTGCTTATGTTCAACATATCCCAGTCTTCCTTGGATTTCAAAATTTCACTCAGTCATTCTTTGGCCACCAGTTTAACATTTTGATTGTGATCAGCATTCTCCACTAAATTATATTTCATCAGTTACATTCCTTTTTTTGCTGTATTTCTCTTATTGTTTGCTGCCTTCACTCAGCCTTCATGACCTTACAATAGTCTTGCCAAATTGAAATCCAAGAAACATGTATGCCATCAATTCTACTCTAAAAGTGACTGCAGGACAATGAACAAAGTAGATCAATTGATATTCGCTACACTTTCTCCTTTTCATCTCCCTTTGACAGACTATCTAAACTCAATTCTCCTCCTCTCTCTTCTATTGTTTGACAAAATCAAATCACAATTTTAATGTAACTATAATATAAAAAAGAAATGAAAAAACACAACTGGGCATTTGGGAAATATGCACTAAATAATTATTGGAGAGATAGGTCTTGAAATAATTTCTGAAGGCTGAGCAGGTTAATACTTAGTGTGAATTCCAGACGGTCCATCCAAATATCCAAAGCATCCACGGTTATTTGTGGCGCAAAATGAAGAGATGCATAAAAAGCTTTAAGAGGAGGAGAGGAAATGACATGTTAACTCAGAATGGTAACCATGGGTGGATAATTATAGCTACAGCATAACATCCTGCCATTTCGAGACAGGCAATATCAGATTTTATAGATGATGCACTGCACTCTCAAGTCATATTAATAAAATTTTCATATTCATTGGTGAACCACAGAAAAATACGACAAGTCTAGGTGTAATATTAATAGGTATTAACATCTCTTACCAACTCTCGCTGTCATCGACAAAGCTTGGAATTTTACAGAAACATCTGCAAATATCCCCCCAGTTCTGGTCACATTGATTATTGGTCCAATATAATTTTCAGAAACTCGTACAGCGGAAGTTGAAAGCTGCAGAGTACCAAATGCATCATCGTTGGCATTGATTATCACATGGGCCATGATGTCATCCTTCTGTCCAAGTCGTGGAGAGCCAACAACTAAAAGACAGAGTGTCTGTCATCACACAGGGTACAGTATATCTGTCTGAATATACCCCCTCCCAAAAAAATTCAATGGTTAGAAATAATTCCATCACTTGTGAGTGAACATAGGAATATCATGTGTTAATTAATATTCTGTTCATCTTCCATATCAAAGGAGATACAAACAAGATGATTCCAAATATTTTTATATCTAGGTCATGCTCACACACAATTTTCTAGGTAGACAATCATACTTGTTAGTGAGTGATTCCTGACCATGACAACTGTCAGTTGTTTTGTCACTAAGGCCAGAATTTTACTCCCTTTACTACAACCCTCCCTTCCCAACCAGGGGCAGGGTGGTAAGAAGGGACTGGTGGGAATACACGGCACTGTGTGGCATGGTAGGGGACCAGGTCTACCTCCACTCCTATTTTAACAGCAACAAGGTGTCAAGCAGCCCACCCAGCCTTAGGCCAACTAAGGTCCCCAAGTGGCCTTTTAATAGCTACAAGGATCTCCTTCCAACCCCACTGGTATTTTATGCACATTGTGGGAGTGTGCAGGCACACCAAGCAGAGAAACCTCTAAGTAAATTCTGATTGTCTGGCTTCTCATGGCTCAATCACCCTGTGCTCAACAGAGGCTAGCACAACTGTGATCCTCACCCCTGCTTATTACCAACCTCTCCATCCACTCATTGCTGTCCCCTACATCCCAGTGAGGGGCTTGTCTCATTGATGCCAGTAACATCACTCTACTTATGTTAGCATTCAGTTTCCAATGGTAATTTTGGTGGAAGGTTGGCTGCTGTGCCCAGGGTAGTGCTCCAGGGACTGAATGGCTACTTACCCTTTAGAACAGGACTTCCTCTGATGTGGTCAGAAGTCATGACCAGGGTCAGTTAACAGCTTAACTGCCACTATATTAACTCCAGGTTTTCCAGCCCTGTGGAGATAGACTCAAGACCTGACTTTACAGCTAGTGGCAGGGTCACTGCCTTCACAAAAAAAAATTCTGGCTGAAGACCATGTTTATATTGTAACCCAATGTGTAACCCATACCTGGATGATAAATTAAATATGGTATTGGGAGTTAGCACTTCAATTCCATTGCACACAAATTTGCCACTAGCTATGAACCCAGTATTCAAAATTTGCAGATTTGATCTGCTCACATAGCATTTTAGCTACAAGTTGTTTTTGTTGTTCAGTGAATTAAATAACTATTCATTCATACAAGTAGCTTTGAATTCTTTTCTCCCAAAGGGTGGTGTGACTTTAGAACTCTTTGTCTCAGAAGACAAAGGAGGTGGTGTCATTGAATAATACAAATTGATAAGATTCTTGTGAGGCAGGAAATCAAGGGTTATTGGAAACACAAACAGATCAGCCATGACCTTATTGAATGACAGATAGGCTCAAGGGGCTGAATGGTCTACTGTTGTTCCTATTTCGCATGTTTGCATGAATCAATACTGAAAAATGTTGTATCCACCTTTTTTACTAAGTGTTATTTCCAAGAAGGACCAAGAGGCCAAAACATTTAACAGCAGGAGCTTTATGATGGAAATGTTTCCTGACAGACAGCAAGGTTAGACTTAGTGGTTTCTTGCCTGAAATGGCTGATGACATCATCATTATCATGTGATCAAATCCTTAAAGTGACAGTTCACCAAATACACAACACTAAGTGCTTGACCAGGTCAATTAATTTCACAAAGTTAGAACTATTGTACTGGGCAGTTTATTTAGGACGTCATAAGTTAATGCACTTTCTGCAGCTAAATACACTACTAAATAGTTACTGGTAAGTTAGTAGCGTCCACTGAATCTGTTCTGCTGAAAAAGCTCCAATCAGGACAGAAAGAATTTCAATCTGTCAGATTTCTCAAGCAACTCTTGAATTTTCATCCTTGTTCAACATTATTTGAGTGACTTTGTGCTGAACAAAGATAAATAAGAATGCATGTACAGATTTTTTAAATCTACAATGAACGATGCCCAAAGTACAAATATATGTAGTTTCCAGTACATGCAAGTGCACCACATTGCAAACCCAACTAACAATCCTAATTTGGTTGTTTACATGATTGCTCGTACATTCAGAATTGTCCAGTAAATGTTGTCCAGTTGCGAATTAGATCTAACGTTAGACAGTGCATTTCAAGTTTTGCAAGTGTGGGCTGTTTCCCTACAGTCAATACCTTGCCTGGTTTAAAGTTTAACACAGTCTGCCCATTAACTGTCGATCAAAATTAACTGGTGCAATTTCCATGGCAACACCTGTACCAGGTAGAGCCCACTTGCCAACCAATCAGCACTCTCCCTTCCCATAGTGTACACTTCACATTTCTCCTTGAATACTTGCACAATGTCCTGATGAGAGCAAGATGAAAACCTTTGAAATTTTCAGCAATATTCGAGTTCTATACCAGCTAATTACAATAATTAGTCATTTCTTCACAAGCAGGCAAAATACATATTATTGCCTACAAATTACAAAATTCATTTTTCCATTAGCTAACTAGATTGAGGTAATACACATTTCAAAAGCGAAAACTATTAAAAGAATTTAATTCTGTACCTGTCTGTTCCCTTGTACGCGTTTAGCCAACTGATTGGTTATTTATAGTTATTTCAATCAACATGTTCAGACTTGCTAGGACACACCTCTGGGACAGATGAGACATGAACCTGGACTTCCTAATCAGTGGTAGGAATACTACGACTGCCACAGAACCCTTGTTACTTATCTTTGCATTGGATTAAAACTTCAAGTAAGAAGATAACATGGGGCATGCACATTTGTAAGCGTGTAGCTAAGCTAAGGTGACCAAACAGGTGGATGAGGGTAAAGCGGTTGATGTGGTGTATTTGGATTTCAGTAAAGCGTTTGATAAGGTTCCCCATGGTAGGCTATTGCAGAAAATACGGAGGCATGGGATTGAGGGTGATTTAGCGGTTTGGATCAGAAATTGGCTAGCTATAAGAAGACAGAGGGTGGTGGTTGAAGGGAAATGTTCATCCTGGAGTTCAGTTACTAGCGGTGTACCGCAAGGATCTGTTTTGGGGCCACTGCTGTTTGTCATTTTTATAAATGACCTGGATGAGGGCGTAGAAGGATGGGTTAGTAAATTTGCGGATGACACCAAAGTCGGTGGAGTTGTGGATAGTGCGGAAGGATGTTGCAGGTTACAGAGGGACATAGATAAGCTGCAGAGCTGGGCTGAGAGGTGGCAAACGGAGTTTAATGCGGAAAAGTGTGAGGTGATTCACTTTGGAAGGAGTAACAGGAATACAGAGTACTGGACTAATGGTAAGATTCTTGGTAGTGTGGATGAGCAGAAAGATCTCGGTGTCCATGTGCATAGATCACTGAAAGTTGCCACCCAGGTTGATAGCGTTGTTAAGAAGGCGTACAGTATGTTAGGTTTTATTGGTAGAGGGATTGAGTTTCGGAGCCATGAGGTCATGTTGCAGCTGTACAAAACTCTGGTGCGGCTGCACTTGGAGTATTGCGTACAGTTCTGGTCACCGCATTATAGGAAGGATGTGGAAGCATTGGAAAGGGTGCAGAGGAGATTTACCAGGATGTTGCCTGGTATGGAGGGAAGGTCTTATGAGGAAAGGCTGAGGGTTTTGAGGCTGTTTTCGTTAGAGAGAAGAAGGTTAAGAGGTGACTTGATAGAGACATACAAGATGATCAGAGGATTAGATAGGGTGGACAGTGGGAGCCTTTTTCCTCGGATGGTGATGGCTAGCACGAGGGGACATAGCTTTAAATTGAGGGGTGATAGATATAGGACAGATGTCAGAGGTAGGTTCTTTACTCAGAGAGTAGTAAGGGCGTGGAATGCCCTGCCTGCAAAAATAGTAGACTTGCCCACTTTAAGGGCATTTAAATGGTCATTGGATAAACATATGGATGATAATGGAATAGTTTAGGTTAGATGGGCTTCAGATAGGTTTCACAGGTCGGCGCAACATCGAGAGCCGAAGGGCCTGTACTGCGCTGTAATGTTCTATGTTCTATGTTCTATGTTCTATTTTTCAGCTAAAACATCGCTCTGTGCATTCTGGTGTTTTCCCTCAAACCTTACAGATCCTGTCCACACAAGCGTACGCATAATGAAATACATTGTGGTTACTCAATGGCAAGAATAGTAAGCAGATAACAAATGAAAATTCTTTTTCAATTCTCTCCTAATCGTACAAATTTCAAAAGCCAAGAAATGCTTTTCAGAAGAACTTGGCTGGTGTGTGACCAAATAAAGAAGTTTAGCTAAGCATTGTAATGGTTTGAATTGATGAGTCATAGTGTCATACAGCACAGAAACAGAGACTTTGCCTCAAATCAGCCATGCCCACCAGGCTTCCCAAACTGACTAGTCCCATTTGCCTGTCTTTGGCCCATATCCTTCTAAATCTTTCTTATCCATGTACCTGTCCAAATGTCTTTTAAATGTGGTAATTGTACCCCACTCTACCACTTTCTCTGGCAGCTCGTTCCAAACACGCACCATCCTCTCAGTGAAAAGGTACCCTTCAGGTCCTTTGTAAATCTTTCCCCTCTCACCTTAAACCTATGTCCTCTAGTTTTGGACTCTCCTGCCTTATGGAAAAGACTTTACCTATGACCCTCATGATTTTATAAACCTCTATAAGGTCACCCCTCAGTAGCATGGTGGCTTAGTGGTTAGCACTGCTGCCTCACAGTGCCAGGGACCCAGGTTCAATTCCACCCTCAGGCAACTGTCTGTGTGGAGTGTGCACATTCTCTCCGTGTCTGCGTGGCTTTGCTCTGGTTTCCTCCCACAATCCAAAGGTGTGGAGGGTAGGTGGATTGGCTATGCTAAATTGTCCATAGTGCCCAAGAATGCTTGGGTTAGACAAGGGAATTGCAGGGGTAGGGGAATGGGTCTGGGTGGGATGGTCTTCAGAGGGGCAATGTGGACTCATTGGGCTGAATGGCCTGTTTCCACACTGTAGAGGTTCTATGATCCTACACTCCAGGGAAAGATGTCCCAGCCTCTTCCTTTAACTGAAACCCTCTAGTCCTGGCAACATCCTTGTAAACATTTTCTGCACCCTCTCAAGTTTAACAACATCCTTCCTAGAGAAGGGCAACCAGAATTGTATGTATTCTAAAAGTGGCCTCTTACAAGTGAGAAAAGACACTAGCCATCATGTTAGATAATGAAGCAATACACTTAGTATAGTACATCCTCAACCCCACCTTGCTTTTAATGGCATTTACCTCTTAAGCAGTAAGCAACAAGGCAGCAATAAGCTGGTAGAAACCCAAAGCAACCAGACCCTGCTATTTTTCAACAGTGAGTTACACCTTTATCCCATTAGATTACATGGCCATCAGATCTAGAAGAAGCAAACACATATTTACTATCCACTGTAACTGATCGCTATATGGTTTAAAGCTTAAAATCCCCATCATCACTGGAATAATAAAATTCCTAGCATCAAACATTTGATGGAAATTTAAGCCGAATGAGTTAGTCTGGCTTTTTCGGACAATAGATTCTGCCAGACCTGCTGCGTTTTTTCAGCACTTTCTGCTTTATTACCTTTACCAAGAACACAAGGTACCATAACCAAGCTTCATATGTACTTAGCCTGCTTTGTTAACTTGCAGAAGCAGAATCCACTTTCCTAAATTAACAATTTTTAATAGGCAGAGTTCCATATTTCACTGAGGTTGGACATATCCCTTTTATTGGCTAACACATTGTCTTGATTAAAAAATAAGAGGTGTATATTAATATATTAAAACATCAAGATGACTGTCACTGGACCCGAAACGTTAACTCTGCTTTCTTTCCGCAGGTCCGGCCAGACCCACTGAGTTTCTCCATCAATTTCTGTCTCTTTCTTTCAGATCCCCAGCATCTGTAGTTCTTTGTTTTATTTTACTATATGACTGAGTCCAGAATTTTGAAAATTATTTCATGTAGTGGAGAACCAATAGAATTATCTCCTGCACGACTTTACACCCCACCTCATGCAGATTCATCAGGAGGGTCAGTGGCACAGTAATATATTTAATATAAAGATAATTTCAAAGAACCGAAAAGAAGTTGATAGTTTCTGAAAGTGGGCAAGAGAAAAGTATGGGTAAAAAAGATTAGTAATAAGTTGCAAAGAAATAAGCAAGTAAATATCATTCATTGGCATCATTCTGTATCAGACTCTAGCCTCCTGGCCAACTAATCTAACTGGCCTCCCCGTGATTTGTGTCCCAGAAGTGAGAATAAAGCTTTCAGTAGCTTGAAGTATAGAAGCTTCTAAATAGGCTCAGTCGATTCCACAACTGGCAAGTTTTTGATTTCACCTGGACACTCCTTCATGGAATAAGGAAACAATAAAACTGAAACATGAGACAGACTGGAGGGCCATCTTCGCAGCATAATTTAGGGTGGAACTGACAGAGGTGTGGCAGCAAGTTTTTATAAGAGAGTGATGTATGGAATTCAGAAGAGGAAGACAATAACATTTTTTTACAAACAGGCTAATCGAACTTGAACATCAGAAAAGAACAAATATCTGATCGACCATTTCAGACTACTCACTTGGCCTGTCCTGCTCCCCTTTTAGCAGCGCGACATTATCCAACTGGACAAACACAGACTCTGGTCGCTCAGGTTCCACATCATCCAGTATGGGAATCGTTATATTCGCTTCTGTTTGATTGGCTTCAAAGATTATTGACCCATATATAACAAGGTAATCAGTTTCCTTTGTTGCTCTAGTAATGAAATATGGCAGATTAGCTGACTTTGTATCATCCACAGTTGAGTACGTGACCAAGGCAATACCCATAAATCCACTTAACCGCTCAATTGTCAGTGTCACATTCAGGTCTCCTTCTTCAACTCTGACTGGCTGACTTCTTTCCGAAAAGACAAACACTCCATAGGGGTCATCATTAGCTAGGACTGTCAAAGTAGCATTTGTTAAAATTCCTAGGCGACCGTGTGAAACGTTACTGATGTAAATCATAAATTCTTCATCCAATTCTGGCACTTCATCAGAAGCCACCTGCAGCACAATGTTGGCCAGAGATTGTCCGACTTTGAATGTGACATTGCCATGGATGTTGACCAAATCATTGTAAGGATCAGAAACAACATCCCAAAATAAGGTTGCCTGAGACAGAGTACCACCAGCTCGTTCAACCTAAAAAGTCAAACAACTTATTAAACTCATGAATTGTATAATGCAGCTTGTCAATCTCAGACATTTTCCAATGAGTTCCACCAGCATATAAACTTCAATTTAACACAACATACTCAACATCTTAAACAACAACATATTTTCATAATTCAGCAGAATTTCTATTTTCCAGCTCTGATAAAATATTCAATATCAAGCAAGATAAATTACTGACCTGTAATAAAACAATTTCAAGACTGTCTTTGGGTTCTGTACTATTCATATACAAAGAATCATTGCTGAACTGGAACACACCATAGGCATCATCAGAGGCTTCAATAATCACTATGATTTCGGAAGCTATCCCAAGACTGGCTGGAAATCAAACCAAAGCAATTTGATTTAATCTTTTCACTGCTTGTGGATTGTTCATGTTATCTAAACAAACAAATGATATTCAAGAAATAGCTACTATTGTGAGAATGTATAAAACCCCAATTGAAAAAAAACAATCTTGTAACTTTTGGTAGGCCTAAAATTGCTGGGATTATGGGGATATTAGTAAAGAAGCTCTTGCATTCAGAGACAGGGGTTCAACGCTGACCCCAGATTTACCACAGTTTTAGCCTGTATACTTTGTCCTTTAAATTTCGGTGAACATAAGGAACAGGCATAGGAGTAGGCCATTCAGTCCCTCAAGCCTGCCTCACCATACAACAAAATCATGGCTGATTTGCCCTAGGCCTCAACTATTCTTTTGTACCAGCTTAGGTGTAGCTTGATCCAACTCCAAAACCCTCTGGAGTAGAGAATTCCATATATTCGCTACCTTCTCTAATTCACACAAGCTGAAAAAAATTCTCAACATTTACTCTTGTCAAGCCCCTTCAGAATCCTGTATGTTTCAACAAGATCATCCCTCATTCTTCCAATTTGGTTAACCTCTTCATTTCAGGAATCAGCCTTATGAATTGGTTTTGAGTAGCATTTTAATGCGAATGCTTTTTAAATTCTAATGCTTTTGAAATACAGGGAGCAAAACTTTATACTCCAGACTTGACTTTGCCAACACCCAGTGCAGCTATAGAGTCATACAGCGTGGAAACAGACCCTTCAGTCCAAACAGTCCATGCTGACCACGTTCCCAAACTAAACTAGTCCCACCCGAATGTGCTTGGCCCATATCCCTCCAAAACTTTCCTATTCATGTACTTATCCAAATATTTTTTAAATGTTGTAATTGTATCTGCATCCACCACTGGCAGTTCATTCTACACACTAATCACTCTGTTTGAAAATGTTGCCCCTCATGTCATTTTTAAATCTTTCTCCTCTCCCCTTAAAAATATGGCCCCTAGTTTTGAACTCTCCCACCCTAGGGAAAAGACCTTTGCTATTCACCTTATCTACATCCCTTATGATTTTATAAACCCCAATAAGGTCACCCCTCAACTTCTTATGCTCCAGTGAAAAAGGTCCTGGCCTATCCAGCCTATTTTTATAACTCAAACCCTCCATTCCCAGCAACATCCTGGTAAATCTTTTCAGAATTCTTTCTAGTTTAATAATATCCTCCCAATAGGATGGCGATCAGAACTGCACACCTTACTCTAGAAGAGGCCTCACTAGCATCCTGTACATCCTCAATGTGACGGCCCACCTCCTATACTCAAAGGTCTTAGCAATGAAAGCAAGCATGTAAACACTTTCTTAACTATGCTGTTTACCTGTGATACAAATTTAAAAGAATTATGTACCTGAACCCCTAGATCTCTCTGTTCTACAACACTACCCAGGGCCCTACCATTAATTATATAAGCCTTAAATAAAACCTTTCTTAAATAAAGGCACATTAGCCACTCTCCAGTCCTCCAGCACCTCACCTAATTTACAGATGATACAAACATTTCTGCTAAGGGCCCACAATTTCCCAACTTCCCACAATGTCCTGGGATACACTTGATTAGGTCCCAAAGATTTATCTACCTTTATGTTTTCTAATAAAGGTCATCCCTATTTTCAAACTCCAACCCCTGAACAATAAAGGCGAACATTCCATTTGTCTTCTTAATTACTTTTTGCATGCTACCATTTTGTGTCTCCATGCACAAGAATACCTAGATCCCTCTGTGCCACATTTTTTTTGGAATCTCTCTTTATTTAAATAATAGTGTGTCTTTTGGTTCTTCCTTACAAAGTACATGACTTCTCACTTTTCTACATTGAACTCAATCTGCCAAGCTTTGACCCACTCACTCATCCTATGTACATCCCCTTGCAAATTCTTTACAGCTTCATAGAGTCATAGAGATCTACAGAACAGAAAAAGGTCCTTCAGCCCATCAAGCCTGTACCAAACAAAACAAGCATCTAATGATTCTAATTCCACTATGTCCTCATCACAATACGCCCTCCCACTACGTTCATATCAGCACAAAATCTGGATACATTACACTCTGTTTCCTCCTTCAAATCATTAATATAAATTACAAATAGTTGAGATCCTAGGACTGTCCTTGGTGAGGACAGAGTCCACAACCATATCTTTCAATCCACTCTCAGTTCAATGGATTATTTCAAATGAGCTCCTGGCCTAGTTCAAAAATTGTACCTGTAAGGCCTGATTAAGGTCAGAAGAAATGGTACAGTTGATTTCAACTGGTGCAAGTCCAAATGAGGTCTTTGGAAGGTCCCAAATATTTAGCAAATGTAGTTATAGTAATCCAGAGGCCAATACCAACAATAAATGAAAATCCCACTGTGGTAATTTAAGAATTTGAATTCAGTTTTCAAAAATTCAAATCAGAAAAGTTAACAAAACACATCAGAGAGATAAAAGTGACGAAGTCTGCAGATCATCCTTAAAACCAATTGAAAATCCTTACCATTTAGGCTCTTCATATGATTCCACCACGTACCAACAAGCTTGACTTTTAAATATCCTCTGAAGTGGTACTGAATTATTGATTTGGTATTTCAAAAAGAGAATGTAACATGGCACCTTTTTCTCAAGTTAACCAAGGATGCACAATAAAAACCAACCTTGCCAGCAATATCCATATTGCAAGAAAAGAATTAAAATTATCCAATTATCATAAGAGTTGGAGCAGAAGTAGGCCATTCAGCCCATCAAATTTGTTCCATCATTCAATGAGATTATGGCAACTCAGCATCCTCAATCATACATAAAATTATGATATTTGGAAGGCTGCCAGTTAAATTTTATGTGACTTGATACATCATTATTCTTCCTTGGGGGAAATCAGGAGAAATTATGTATGAATTATGCCAACAATTCCACCTAATCCATAAATCTGCTGAGAGCATTCCACTCTACAGCATGGACTCTATACCTATCCTTACCAAATTTTACACTGCACATAGTGGAATCTTCCTGCACTAACTTGCATCCTTTGCTCTTCAAAATCTATCTTTTTGTATGAAATCTTTCCTTCCAATATCACTGCCCAATGCAAAAGCCTTTGTGACTGTGTGCTTTGGAATTCTTGACACAAAACTGCTGGAGTTGTTTACAACAAACTCTTCTATGGAGTGACACTGTGGCTCAGTGGTTAGCACTATTGCTTCACAGCACTACGGACATGGGTTCAATTCCACCTTCAGGTGACTGTTTGTGTGGAGTTTGCACATTGTCCTCATGTCTGCACGAGTTTCCTCTGGGTGCTCCGGTTTCTTCCCATAGTCCAAAGATGTACAGGCTAGGTGGATTGACCATGGGAATTGGATGATTACAGGGATAGAGTAGGGGGATGAGTCTGGTTGAGATGCTGTTTGGAGAGTCAGTATGGACTCCACAGGTTGAATAGCCTGCTTCAACTGACTCAGAAATTCTGATGGCCAGATAGCCACTGAGGCAGTGGATATTAGAGTCACATGTCAGGATGCTGCACAAAATGCCAACGTAACTGACTCAGAAGGAATCATTAGGAAAATGGAAATTTCCCTAAGGGCAATTCCCCTACCTATGGAACCCTCCAATAAAGTCAAAGAATTCGTAGCATTTCAATTTACATAACCTACCTCGGAATTGTTTGGGGAGTAAAAGCTTCCTTTAATCCCTGGGTAGTTATCAATGTGAAACTTGGATTCCAATGACACCTTCCAGTAACAACATCTGCCCCTGACAGCCGGATCAGATACCTCTCCCCCAACGACACAGCCCAAACTACCCTAAACATTCATCCACTCGCCCTAGACCCTTAGCCATACAACCACTGGCACTCTAGCCCTCTACCATTCCCCCACCTGTCTGCCACCACAACAGCACACATATCCTAACATACTTAGCTTTTCACAACAGCTGTCCAAGCAGCTGGCTGTGTTGCTGAACACTAAAATGTGGACTATGCACACTCACTGCTGTGAACATGATTTCTACATTGCTCCTCTCTGCTGCTGCCTGCAAGAAATCCTGATCAGATCTCTGCCTTTTTAGTAACAGGAGACTTCTGTCAAAGTAGTTCCAGAGCAGAAGTTTTCTAAATGTAAATACGTATTATTTTTGTTTGACCAGGGTCAAAAAATTGGATGCCGTTATATAATCTAATCAGAAATTTAACTCTTAACATCTTCAATGACAATACTATGTCCGAGAAACTTAGTTTCTTTTTGCCGACAAAATGATCCTTGTACTGCCAACAATCATTAAGTTTCAACAAAGTCAATTCTTTTTGAACGATGAATGCTTCTTAAATAATTGTACAGAGCTTTGATGATCTCTATCATACTTACTGACAGGATAAAAGGCATTTTATGGGCAATCTCTCTCTTCTCTGACAACAATCTATCCACTTTATGTAACTGCTTTACTATCCATAAATTTGTTAATTTCATCCTACTGAATTCTATTCATCTCTTCCTGCAAGCTCCTTCTCCCTCTTGATATTCAATGAATAGTAATTGAGATTTACCATGTTTAAATTTAACTCCAATTCATTCTGAATGAGCTCAAAGCAGAAACTCTTTTCTCTCTCTTTCATTCCCTCACTCTCAATCTATGGGCTTTTAAAACCCAAATCTGAAGTAATTCCAGTTTCTTCTTATGATCAAATTATCTATGACATATAGACATCTTTGTTAGCTTTATTGTGTGCTTTCAGTGTGTCATAGAATCATAAAGGTCTAGAGGTGTACAGCAAAGAAAAAGGCCCTTCAGCCCACTGAGTCTGTTCCAGTCAAAAACAACCCCATTTTCCAGCACATGGCCCATTGCCTTGTATGCCTTGGCACTGCAAGTATACATGTAGATACTTTTTAAACATTATGAGAGTTCTGCCTCTACCACCCTCACAGGCAAAGAGTTCCTGATTTCCACCACCTCTGAATGGTAAAAATGTTTCCTCACATTCCCTTTAAACTTCCTGCCCCTTAATTTACATTAATTTTCCAAGGTTATGAGAGGGCTGAGAGAATTTAGAGCTCTTTGCCACAGGGAGCTGTGGGAGCCAAGTCCTTGCATACACTTAATGCTGAGATAAAGAGATTCTTGATCAGTAGGGGAATCAAGGGTTCCTGGGAAAATGCAGGAAAGTGGACATAAGAATTGTCAGATTATTTATAACATTATTGAATGTGGAGCAAGCTTGAGGAACCAAACTGCCTACTCTTGTTCCTATTTCTTATGGTATATAGTCTAACCGTGTCCCCTCTAAGTCTTCTTTGCTCCAAGGAAAACAACCCCAGTCTATTGCAGAAGAGTGCATTTCTGAAGAAGGGTCCAGACCTGAAACGTCAGCTTTCCTGCTCCTCTGATGCTGCCTGGCCTGCTGTGTTCATCCAGCTCTACACCTTGTTATCCCAGTCTATTGCAGCTCTCTACATAGCTTAAAATCTCCAGCCCAGGCATCATCCTGGTAAATGTCCTCTGCACTCTCGTCTATGCAATCACATCCCTCTATTACGTGAATTCCAAAACTGCACACAACACTCTAGCTGTGGCCTCACAGATGTGTTATACAGTTCCAGCATCACTCCCTGCACTTAAACTTCAAGCCTTGGCTAAAAACAGCAAGTATTCCATATGCCTTCTTAACTACTTTCAATATGTGTCACGCTACCTTAAGGGGCTGGTGTACATGCACACCAAGGCCCCTCCGATCCTTGATTCTTCCCTAGATCCTACTGTGCATCATGTATTCTCTTGCCTTGCTTGTCCTGCCTAAGTGTATCAGCTCAATATTACCTGGATTGAATTCTATTTCCAACTGATCAGCCCATCTGAGCAGTCCATTTGCATCCTCCTGTAATTTAAGACTATTTTCCTCACTATGTACCATCCTTTCAATTTTCGCACAATTTCCAGCATTTGGAGTTCTTTTTGCACCTTGATCTGCATCATCATTTTCCACTCTTCTTTCCAAACTTCAAGATTTTTTTTTCTATTGCATCTCTGCAGCCTCTCTTTCCTGAACTCCTCATTCATTCTTCAAGCTTTGACTCTGTATTCCTCCATTTCTCTATCAATTCAGTCACCTTCCATTTTGCTGGGCTGTGAGGAAGATAGCCTTAAAATTACAGGAGGATGCAAATGGACTCCTCCATTAGGCTGATCAGTGGGAAATAAAATTCAATCCAGGTCATTGTGAGCTGATACACTTAGGCAGGACAGGCAAGGCAAGAGAATAAAACTGCTCAACATTGCTAGATTTGCCCCATTTCAAAAATCTATATATTGCTATAATCACATGTAGTCTTTCAGTTTGTCTTATTGAATAGAAAGACAAATAATTAACAAACATTAAATTAATTCCATTCAGTGGGGTGTTGCAATATGGTTTGGAAAATTATTCTGCTGGTAACAATAAAATGGTAGTCAGAAAATTTAGTTTTGCGTAAACATCATTCAAAGAAAAAAACTCAACAACCAAGACTTCAGGACATGAATAAGAAGGTAAGAACATTCTAGTGAATTAAAAATTGATACAACAAGGTGCAGGGCTGGATGAACACAGCAGGTCAAGCAGCATCATAGGAGCAGA
>NC_063334.1:86017457-86030880 GCF_021869965.1 Rhincodon typus
TCTGCTCCTATGATGCTGCTTGACCTGCTGTGTTCATCCAGCCCTGCACCTTGTTGCCTCGGATTCACCAGCATCTGCAGTTCCTACTATCTCTAAAAATTGATACAGTTGCTTTATGTAAAACTGATGGAAAGAGTGAAAAGGCCATCGGGTTCATAAGTGCTCATTCACCATCCTTCCCTGTCACTAGTAGTAGTGGCAACTTAGGAATTAAATGTAAACAATAGTGGAGAGGCCGAATGAACACCAGTGCGTGATAAATGATAGGCTCTTACCACGAAGGTGGATAGCTGGAGGGAAGAAGTCCACTGCACCATCACCACTACCGCTGGTACCTATGTCAAAGAGTTCAGCCACTTCAAAATAAACACACAGCACATTCACACACATTAAAACAGACAAGGCAATGAAGAAGAGAAAACACACCGCTGACTCAGCTGAAAGATCAGACAGAATCTTTTAATACAATAAAGCAATATTATTTTAAGCTGTAACATTAATCGTAAGACATATTGCATTCAACCTACTTGGAGTATAATGCCATATAGCTTTTGCATTCACTTGGAAATACTTATAATTTGGGTTGAAGAGGAGAAAGTAAACTGAATTAACATTTAACACAAGCCAAATGTGATCATTTTAAAACAAGCTTAAAAATAACAGGTAAACCATGTGCACACAGCTGGCTTGATTTCAGGAATCTTCCCAGAATTTTGTGGAATTAACACCATGAAGCAAGCAGGAGACAATTTGTTTTACAGAGTAAGGAAAAAACACACAGTCTAACAAAGAGCAGTTTATTTTGGAAGCTCATCATATTCAACTGGTGAGCTTTTATTCTACTAAATCATGACAAAGCAAATCACAGTTACAAAGTGTAATCACTTTATGATGCCTCGATCTTTTATGTTGAAATGATATTAAGTACATTGAAGAATGAAAATACTCTTCGTTGCAAACCAGAATTGTGACCACCTGTGCTTACCTTCTCTTTCAGAATTCAGAAGCACCATCTTAAAGCGGTTTGGCAGTTCAGGAACAAGATCATCAGTGATATTTACAGTTATGTACTTATATTGTTCTCCAGGCTTAAAATCCAAAATGCCAGATGTTTCCTGCAAACCAATTTAAATTCAAATTTAGTAGGTTTTCGCTAGCTCACCATTTTAGGTTCTTTGATGACCAAGTATTAAGGTACACGATGAATGCAATCAAAAATCTAAGGATAGTTGGAGTCGCACAAAAAAGCAGAAAATCTAGTTTCTGAGACAATTGGCTAGGATTTTTATCTGGGCGCAAATGCATTTTTCAGTGTGAGAACAGCAATACTTTGACATAACTCTTCAGGAGAACCAATTTTACTGTGAATGTTCAACCTCACATAAATTTCCTCTGACCTGTTTGTTGGTCAGGAATGCCTAGTGTGCAACACCAGCCACCAATGAGGTTGAGTTTAGCATTTTAAATGGGAGACAACAATCAGATTCCTTTCTACACACCATTTTCATCTGGTGGTGCAAGGTTTTGGAAGCTGATTGAATGAATGCTGGATTTGAGAGTTCATGAAGAAAATGGAGAACATCCCTGGGCATTGGGAACATCCTGAAACACTTGAGTATAAAATGTTATTGCACCTTCAAATGTCACTATGAGGTGCTGCATGGTAATGTAGTTGTGTTGTTAAAGCACTGAATCATTATTAGGATTGAACCTTTAAAACTATTTTGGCCCTTATATTGAACAGTATAGTTTCATTGTTCACATGAATTATAACATTTTTCTAGTAATAAAGCAGTTAAAATGTTACAAAATATCACACCAGCCTGTGTCGTATTTTCTACTGTGATTCAAATGGCTCCAACTAATTAAAAAAAATTATTTTGTCACTTAAGAAAAATTTGCATTCGGAAAAGTTTAAATATCTGTTTCCAACTATTCAATGACAGGCATTTATCCTTCAAAATTGAAATGGCATCGTGCTTTCTCAACCTCATCCCCACCTGAGGTGTAGTGACCCCTCAGGTTAAACTCAAGACTGGTCATCTCTCTATTCTCGAGATAGTAGGAACTGCAGATGCTGGAGAATCTGAGATAACAAGGTGTAGAGCTGGATGAACACAGCAGGCCAAGCAGCATCAGAAGAGCAGGAAGGTTGATATTTCGGGCCTAGATCCTTCTTCAGAAAAATCTTGTTATCTCTCTGTTCTCCTCTGGGACTATGACAACCATGTTTTTATCAAAGTATCCTTCTGTTATTTCATTGATAATGGATTCAAGCATTTAATCAATGATTGATGATGGGCTAGATGGTCTATAGTCTTGTTTTTACTGTTTCCCTGCTCTATTACATGACAGTGTTACATTTGTGCTTTTCTCTACTGGTCTGGGCCAGTTTAACATCTCATTACTAATGCAACTAGTGTCGATATTGCTCTTCATAATCTCTCCAACAGTCCTCATTGAAACAGAGCTGGTTATCCTGGCCTAATAATAATGGCACTGAGACAAAAGCCATAAGGTAACTGACTGTGCTGTAATATAATTCTGCCATTAATGATGGCCCACGTCATCTGGTGGATGCCTATTGAGAGCTGCTAGATCTATTCCAAATCTATCCCATTTAGCTCTGCGTAGATGGCACACAGCACATTACAGAATGTTGACAGCATACAGAAAGGACCTCATCTCCACAAGAGATATGCAGTGGTCAATGACAACACAGACGGATGCATTTGCAAAGTTAGTTTGGTGAGGACAAAATCAAGAAGGTTTTTCTTCTCTTGTTGGCTCTCTTCGTAATCAGGAAGATCCAGACTGACTTTCAGAATTCAGCCAGTTCCATCATTAGTGGTGCTATTGAGGCACCCTTGTTGGGAAGACCCTCACCCACAGAACATACTGGGGATTGACTACTCTCAATGTTTTTTCCAAGTACTGCCCAATATGTAGGGGTACTGATTCATCAGCTCTGAGAAAGTGATAGGTTGTCACCAGCAAGAGCCTTCATTGCCCAGTTTAACCTAATGCTATAAGATTTCATGGAGTCCAGAATCAATGTTGAGGACTCCCTGATCAAATCCTAACTGTATACCAATGTGCCACATCTTTGGCGGGTTCCTCCTGCTGTTGACATGGGATCTGAGCAGGATGATGGAGGAGATCGTGACATTGGTTGAAACATGTGATGCTCTGAGCATAACAGTCAGACTGTTGCTTAACTAGCCTGTGGGACAGTTGTTCCAATTGTGAAACAAGTCCCCAGATGTTAGAGAGGAGGATTTTGCAGAGTTAATAGGGCAGACTGAGCCATTGTCACTTGCAATGCTGCGTGATATGCCTGGTTTTATTCTCATCTGACTTCTTCATTGCAACTTCTCCATGGATTGCTAAGCCACTTCACAGGGCAGTTAAGAGTCAACCATATTGCCATTAGCCTGAGGCTATACTATCTTGGACTGAAATAATCTCTTCAGTACATTGACATTTTGGTTTGTTTTACTCAATGGTTCTGACACAATTGCTATAAAATCATTAATCTTACTGAGAAAAGTGTTGAAGATTTAAAGAGAATATCTTTTGTTTAAAAAAAATCAGTTTTCAACTCACCTGGTAATCAGATGGACTGGAAGCTGTCAGAGGAACAGTTTGGTATGCTACCATGATATTTCCCAGAAGACCCTGTGCACGGACAACTAGCAATCTGAGTAGGCCAACCTCCTCCTTCACTCTGATGCTTGGTACGGAGAGGGCAGGGGGGATAACTGAGTCACCATCAGGTGGTAGCTGCGTGGAAAATTGTAGCAAACCTGAAACAAGTTACAATAAGTGATGACTTTAAGGCTCATTTACAATACTTACTAATTTGAAGTGTCTTTCCAAACCCTTAATCATAGTTGCTTATAGATAATTGTTTCAATGTGAAGTGGTTAACAAATTGAGATAGATGTGCTGCTAATTTCAGAGGAAGGAGCCAGAAATTGGACAATATCTGAGTTCAAACCCATTTTTAGATGAATATGTCAATCAGATTTTTTGCACCATTCATGTCAGTTGAATTTTTCTTTTCCCTCTCACTTGGATTGCATGACCATAGAGCTCGTGATGAGGCTTGTTTTTTTTTATTTCTACCTGCTTCATCCCAATTCCTAAAATATTCAATCGTTGTGCTCATAATTGTCTTCTATTTCTATGATTTCTCTCATTATGCCGGTTTTTGTTCCAATGTTAGTATCATTTCTGTGAGTTAACCTTCTCCTGTTCTTCAGTTAAACAGCTTACAAATCATGCCTTTATTCTTATGTCCACATTTTCCTAACTCTTCCCTCTGATCTGTTACTTTATTTAGATGCTGTATACCATGTTATCCTTCAGTTTTGACAGATGCTCCCAACTGAAAAATTAGTCCTGATATTTGTCATAGAAACAGTGAGGCTAATTGCACTCACTGTTATTTATGCTTAAAGATTGTGCAACTCCAGGTGAGGTGCAGATATGCACTTCAGTGCCAATATCCAAAAATTACTGTTTACAGCGAGCCACATCTAGTTTTGGAAGAACAATTTCTTCCTAACTGCATCACCACCAAAGTCTTGCAAATGGTATGAAATATCAGAATCAGATACAAGTTACACCTGCCATAGAAAGTTAAGATTTAGCAGGATAATCTCAAATAACTTTCTCTCAACCTGATAAATGTTGAATTACAGCCACAGAACCATTCTGACACTGAAGATTAATTAGTAAATTTGTAGCCTCGTTCCTTCAGAATTATTTGTTGGAAGTTTTAAATATGTCAAATCACAAAGCTGCACCTTTTTATTTTGACTCTTCATTTTGTCTCTGTCTCAAAATTTTCCTTTCCTTTCTTTCTGAACCTGACTGGATATTGAATCCACTTATTCTAATTCTCTGTCCTTGCATTGTAAATGCCACAAACCTTCAATCTGATTAGTTATGGATATACACAATGATTTGCTTTGTTCACTCAGACCCCAGATATCCTATTTGCCTTCTTATGACATTATCAACCAAAATACTTCCAGCAACTTATCACACAAACCTAAGCAAACAAAGACATGCCTGATTAACAGCAGACACCACCAAGATGTCTCAAGACAGCATTATTTGACCCATAAACTCAACCTGAACTGCTATGTACTTTCAGTTACTCTTGATTTGATTTTTGCTTTTTGTCCTTTGCCCAGTTGTAAGCTTGATGTTAGATGGTATGGAGGCATTATGCATTAGTTAGTAAAGCACTAGATAGCTAATACAAACAGGAAACACTAGGGTAAAGGATATTAAGCACTTACTGTACCAAGATAATTCAGCACTGCTGCTTCTCAAGCAAATAATGATGGATTAAAGCCCCACAAAAATAAACCATGTTATTATTTCTGGGAAATACTGCACTGTCAATTAAGCTTCTTATGGAATAATATAACGAGGTTTATAATATATAATATGATGAGGTCACAGCACTACTCAAGAACACAAGGATCTCCAGATATTCTGACTAACCCTTAGCCAACACAGCAAAACAGGTTAACTAGCCATTTGTGACCTTATTCTTTCCTAAACTGAAAGGTTTATCTGTTAACTTAACAACCATGAACATATCTCAAGCAAATCATTAGCTATGACGTATCTTGGGGTTTCCTAGGGATTTATAAGTGTTATATTAAGCAAGTTCATTCTTGATTTTGACCTTTTCACATCCCTGTTCAATGCCTTTGAATAATACCATCATAATTTAATCCCTGAAGTCAAAGAGTTCCAATTTCATCATCTCTGGCGAACAATTGGTTTTAGCTAGTGCTCATCAGTAACACTGAAGTACATTCAACACTTTGGGGCTGCACACTGCTTTGGCAAACCATACAGTGTTCCAGGGTCATCACAAAGATGCAGATAAACTCCAGATTATCTTCTCCACTGCTATTAAATTCCTCTATCCCACGTCCTTCACCCTCAGCAACCGCCATATGTGGTGGAGACTTTTAAAATATTGTGGACTAGTTTATCACTAAGAGTGACACTGTCCATTCAGTTACCTGCTGATTGTCCACTAAGCTAACCCTTTCCTCAATACAGTAATTATTTGGACAAGAAGCAACATTACTAGACCTATGTAGAGCTTTCTGAAGGAGAAGATACAGCTGCATCATCTCTTTTCCAGTCTTAGACTTTTTGGCAGCTCAATTCCAGCCAGCATGGTTGCTGTGCTGCCTTTATTACACATTGTGTTGCATTGTGGGAATTGGTTAACTCAGTTAGCTGGATGGCTGATAAAGGAGAATGATGCCAACAGCACAGGCTCAATTCCAGGACTATCTGAGGTCCCTATAAAGATCCCACCTTCTAAATTTCATCCCTCACCTGAGGCATGGTGACCCTCAGGTTAAACCACCACCAGTCATCTCTCTGTAATGAAAGAGCAGCCCTACAGTCCTCTGGGACTATGGCAACTTTACCTGTATTGCACATCAAGAGAAGTGCCATTCTATCTATTGGAGAGCTTTTTCCTGCTCTTATATTTGTTCTCCTCTGCCACTTATGCCAAGTCAGATTTCCATGAAAATGAAAAAATGATTATATCTTCTTGCCTGTCGAAATTTGGCCAAAGTTCAAATATACCAATTTCAAATGAGAACTAGCAATGGCTGTTTTAACCTCAAAATATGGGCTGTTTGCCACTTGAATATTAATTCAGCCAATAAATAATAAACAAAAACACCCAAATACATAATCTTCAGCATAAAAGTGCATAGAAGTCGCTTCTACAACGTCACTTTGACATCATGGAACACAGTAAAGCTATAATCAAGACCAATTTTCATCTCAAAAGTGAAAGCCTCAGTATATCAGGATACTTTACAAATTACAAAGTTGCTGGAAAAGCTCAGCAGGTCTGGCAGCATCAGTGAAGGAGAAAACAGAGTTAATGTTTCGGGTCCGGTGACCCTTCCTCAGAGCCAAAGGGTCACCGGACCCGAAATGTTAACTCTGTTTTCTTCTTCACAGAGCTTTTCCAGCAACTTTGTTTTTGTTCCTGATTTACAGCATCCGTAGTTCTTTTGGTTTTTACTTTACAAATTACATGGTCCTAAATAGTAATTAATTTTTAATCACAATATAAGCATTAGCATGAGTATTTTATCACATAATTACCATTTGGATGGTCACTGGATTTTATAGTGATTTCTGTGCTGGCCTTCTCTGGGTCTATACTGGCTCCACTGGTTGGAGTGGAGCCCATTTTACCATCTCCAGAAATTGCAGAAACCAGAGAAACGATGAAGTGTTCAGCAAGCTCAGGCAAGTCGTCATCTATGACATGTATATTCAAAACCTTCATAAAAAGCGGAAGCACCAAAATTAGAACTGAGACCCAAAAAAATGAATTCAGCTGGTAAATAATATGATCAGGAAAAATAATCAACCACCCCATGCCTTATTAGAACCTGTCCTGTTGAAATCCTAGTTTTTAAAATAGTTAATTTTACTTTCTATTTATTCAAGGATTTTGTTCCAAATAAAATTATACAGAAGAATCTGAAGTAGACAAAATAACTGAAACAAAGAATTTATCTTATGCAATAGATGAGGTGATGTCATAAATTCTTTACAAAAATATATGCAGTGCACGCAATGAGAATCTTGCCTCCATGAAGATTGAGAGAACCAATGCCTGAATACAACTAGATTAATAGAAATTTCCCAGATTTTTCTGTCTCTTGAAATGACTCTGGATTTTGAAAAAAAAATTAACTGACTCCCACAATAGGTCAGAGACAGTAGGAACTGCAGATGCTGGAGAATCTGAGATAACAAGGTGTAGAGCTGGATGAACACAGCAGGCCAAGCAACATCAGAGGAACAGGAAAGCTGACGTTTCGGGCCTAGACACTTCTTCAGAAATGGGGGAGGTGAAGGGGGTTCTGAAATAAATAGCGAGAGAGGGGGAGGCGGATAGAAGATGGATAGAGGAGAAGATAGGTGGAGAGGAGACAGACAGGTCAAAGAGGCGGGGATGGAGCCAGTAAAGGTGAGAGTAGGTGGGGAGTTAGGGAGGAGATAGGTCAGTCCAGGGAGGACGGACAGGTCAAGGGGGCGGGATGGGGTTAGTAGATAGGAGATGAGGGTGGGGCTTGAGGTGGGAGAAGGGGATAGGTGGGAGGAAGGACAGGTTAGGGAGGCGGGTATGAGCTGGGCTGGTTTTGGGATGCGGTAGGGGGAGGGGAGATTTTGAAGCTTGTGAAGTCCACATTGATACCATTGGGCTGCAGGGTTCCCAAGCTGAATATGAGGTGCTGTTCCTGCAACCTTCGGGTGGCATCGTTGTGGCACTGCAGGAGGCCCAGGATGGACATGTCGTCTGAGGAATGGGAGGGGGAGTTGAAATGGTTCGCGACTGGGAGGTGCAGTTGCTTAGTGTGAACCGAGTGTAGGTGTTCTGCAAAGCGGTCCCCAAGCCTCCGCTTGGTTTCCCCGATGTAGAGGAGGCCACAATGGGAACAGCGGATGCAGTATACCACATTAGCAGATGTGAGGTGAACATCTGCTTGATGTGGAAAGTCTTCTTGGGGCCTGGGATGGGGGTGAGGGGGGAGGTGAGGGGCAGGGGCAGGTGTAGCACTTCCTGCGGTTGCAGGGAAAAGTGTCAGGTGTGGTGGGGCTGGAGGGGTGTGTGGAGTGGACAAGGGAGTCACGGAGAGAGTGGTCCCTCCGGAAAGCAGATAAGGGTGGGGAGGGAAAAATGTCTTTGGTGGTGGGGTCGGATTGCAGATGGCAGAAGTATCGGAGGATGATGCGTTGGATCCGGAGTTTGGTGGGGTGGTACGTGAGGATGAGGGGGATTCTGTTTTGGTTGTTATTGCGGGGAGGGGATGTGAGGCATGAGTTGCGGGAAATGCGGGAGACACGGTCGAAGGCATTCTTGACCACTGACGGGGGGGAAGTTGCGGTCCTTGAAAAATGAGGACATCTGAGATGTACGGGAGTGGAATGCTTCATCCTGGGAGCAGATGCGGCGGAGGCGAAGGAATTGGGAATAGGGGATGGCATTTTTGCAGGAAGGTGGGTGGGAGAAGGTATATTCTAGGTAGCTGTGGGAGTCGGTGGGCTTGAAATGGATATCGGTTTCTAGGTGGTTGCCAGAGATGGAAACAGAGAGATCCAGGAAGAAGAGAGAGGTATCAGAGATGGTCCAGGTGAACTTAAGGTTGGGGCGGAAGGTGTTGGTGAAGTGGATGAACTGTTTGTGCTCTTCATTGGAGCAAGAGGCCTCTAAATCGCCGAAGCCAGGCGCCAACTCTCCAACACCTCCTCCTACCGCTACCTTGATCATGACCGCACTCCCGAGCACCAAACCATCATCTCCCAAACCATCCACAACCTCATCACCTCAGGTGACCTCCCACCCACAGCCTCCAAACTCATTGTTCCCCAACCCCGCACTGCCCACTTCTATCTCCTTCCCAAAATCCACAAACCTGACTGCCCTGGTCGACCCATTGTCTCTGCCTGCTCCTGCCCCACCGAACTTATCTCCACCTATCTCGACTCCATTTTCTCCCCATTGGTCCAGGAACTCCCTACCTATGTCCGTGACACCACCCACGCCCTCCACCTCCTCCAGAACTTCCAATTCCTCGGTCCCCAACACCTCATCTTTACCATGGACGTCCAGTCCCTCTACACCTGCATTCCCCATGCAGATGGCCGAAAGGCCCTCCGCTTCTTCCTGTCCCACAGGCCCGACCAGTCCCCCTCCACTGACACCCTCATCCACTTAGCTGAACTCGTCCTCACCCTTAACAACTTCTCTTTCAATTCCTCCCAATTCCTACATACAAAGGGGGTGGCCATGGATACCTGCATGGGCCCAAGCTATGCCTGCCTTTTTGTAGGTTACTTGGAACAATCCCTCTTCCGTAGCTACACCGGCCCTAAACCCCACCTCTTCCTCCGTTACATTGATGACTGCATACTACAACTGCGCCTCCCTTGTCCGCGGGTTTTATGGTGACGTTGGGATTGGAGAGGAGGGAACGGAGGGCTGCACATTCTGTGGGGGAGAGGTTGGAGTGGGTGAGAGGGGTGGAGAGGTTGAAGCGATTCATGTCTCGACGGCAGTTGGAGATGAAGAGGTCGAGGGAGGGTAGGAGGCCTTGGGGTGGTGTCCAGGAGGAGGGAGTGTGTTGGAGGCGGGAGAAGGGGTCAGTAGAGGGAGGGTTAGGCTCACAATTAAAGAATTAAGCGCGGAGGCGGAGGCAGCGGAAAAACTGTTCAATGTCCAAACGTGACCGGTATTCGTTGATGTGTGGGTGGAGGGGGACAAAGATGAGCCCTTTACTGAGGACTGACCATTCGTCCTCAGTAAGGGGGAGGTCTGGGGAGATGGTGAAACCCGGCAGGGCTAGGTGCTATTGTCTCCTCTGGAGCTGCTGGCTGTGGAGGCGACAGGCGGAGCAACATTGGTGGTGAGCGGAGTGATGTCGGCATCGGTGGTGGGCAGAGTTGCGTCGGCATTGGCAATGGGCGGAGTTGCGTTGGCATCGGCGGTGGGCAGAAATCCCTCTTCCGTAGCTACACTGGCCCTAAACCCCACCTCTTCCTCCGTTACATTGATGACTGTATCGGCGCCACCTCGTGCTCCCACAAGGAGCTCGAATAGTTCATCCACTTCACCTACACCTTGCACCCCAACGTTAAGTTCACCAGGACCACCTCTGATACCTCTCTCTCCTTCCTGGGCCTCTTTGTTTCCATCTCTGGCAACCACCTAGAAACCGATATCCATTTCAAGCCCACCGACTCCCACAGCTGCCTAGAATACACCTCTTCCCACCCACCTTCCTGCAAAAATGCCATCCCCTATTCCCAATTCCTTCGCCTCCGCCGCATCTGCTCCCAGGACGAGGCATTCCACTCCCGTACATCTCAGATATCCTCATTTTTCAAGGACTGCAACTTCCCCCCCTCAGTGGTCGAGAACGCCCTCGACCGTGTCTCCCACATTTCCCACAACTCATCCCTCACACCCCTTCCCCACAATAACAACCAAAACAGAATCCCCCTTGTCCTCACGTACCACCCCACCAACCTCCGGATCCACCGCATCATCCTCCAAAACTCCAGCAATCGGAAATCGACCCCACCAACAAAAAAAATTTTTCCCTCCCAACCCTTATCTGCTTTCCGGAGGGACCACTCTCTCCGTGACTCCCTTGTCCGCTCCACACTACCCTCCAGCCCCACCACACCCGGCACTTTTCCCTGCAACCGCAGGAAGTGCTACACCTGCCCCTACACCTCCCCCCTCACCCCTATCCCAGGCCCCAAGAAGACTTTCCACATCAAGCAGATGTTCACCTGCACATCTGCTAATGTGGTATACTGCATCTGCTGTTCCCGTTGTGGCCTCCTCTACATCGGGGAAACCAAGCGGAGGCTTGGGGACCGCTTTGCAGAACACATTCACTCAGTTCGCACTAAACAACTACATCTCCCAGTCGCGAACCATTTCAACTCCCCCTCCTATTCCTCAGATGACATGTCCATCCTGGGCCTCCTGCAGTGCCACAACGATGCCACCTGAAGGTTGCAGGAAGAGCACCTCATATTCTGCTTGGGAACCCTGCAGCCCAATGGTATCAATGTGGACTTCACAAGCTTCAAAATCTCCCCTCCCCCTACCGCATCCCAAAACCAGCCCAGCTCATCCCCGCCTCCCTAACCTGTCCTTCCTTTTACCTATCCCCTCCTCCCACCTCAAGCCCCACCCCCATCTCCTACCTACTAACCTCATCCCACCCCCTTGACCTGTCCATCCTCCCTGGACTGACCTATCTCCTCCCTACCTCCCCACCTACCCTTACCTTTACTGGCCCCATCCCCGCCTCTTTGACCGGTCTGTCTCCTCTCCACCTATCTTCTCCTCTATCCATCTTCTATCCGCCTCCCCCTCTCTCCCTATTTATTTCAGAATCCCTTTCCCCTCCCCCATCCCTCAATAGGTCACATGGCTCAGGATTCTAATTTTAATTTTTCATGATAAATGCATGCAGCTCATAAAAACACAAGTCTAGAAGAGGCTTTAATGCCAACAATGTACCATTTCCTACACTAGTCCTACTTTCCCATACTAGGCCTATAGCCTTGAATGCCAGGTACACTAACTGTAGTTGTCCAGACATTCAGACGCAAGATCAATAATCCCTAAAGAATGCCCCAGGAGGCCATTTGAAATCAAAACACCCACTATATGTTAGTCTTCCTTAAAATGTGCTGTTGAAGATCACACTCTGGGACTTCTGCCTTCTTCCATAGGCCAAGCGTGTTTACCAGCTCAAAGTGCAAGACAATCAACTTCCTACCCTTCCAGAAACAATGAGCTACACTGGAGTGATCATTTGTCACTCACACTGTAGAAGCGGTACACTAATGGAGCCTGAGGATCAATGTTTCTTGAGCATCATGTCAGCATCACTAAGTCAGTGCATCTGACTTAACGATCATCTTGAAAATCACCCTGACAATATCATGGTCTCCAGCTGT
Organism: Rhincodon typus; assembly: GCF_021869965.1. Lineage (NCBI taxonomy): Eukaryota > Metazoa > Chordata > Chondrichthyes > Orectolobiformes > Rhincodontidae > Rhincodon > Rhincodon typus. The sequence goes on from NC_063334.1 coordinate 86,030,019, forward strand.
TATGGTTCTCTGTTATACTGCAAGGTAAGAAATTCAAGAGAACGTGTAAAAACTGCAGCTATGTTGCACCACCTATTGGTACTCTAAGGCACTCCACACCCTGGCATCAAGAATTAATTTTCAGTGCTTCAATTTATCATTACCTCTGAGCTTTGCCAAGGTTCAAAGGTAATAGTGCCAGTGGAATTGCCAAGATCACTGATATTGCTGTTGTCAAGTTCAATCTGTGAGATAGTGTAATTCACATAAACATAATCTAAGGCACCTCTTGTTCTTTCCACAACACATGAGATTGTAGATCCCTCTTCAGATGTCTGGAAGAGAAAAACAAAGTAAAAAATTTATTGGTGGGTAGTTCAAATGATTCTCAAATAAAACATATGGGATTTAACTGGAAGGAGAACAGGAAAAAATATACTAATAAATGAGAGAATAACAGAATAAGCAGCTATGGATCAGTTAGCCAATTGACATTTTAAATATTAGGGAAACTCTCAGGGCCCAAAATTCTTGAACTAATGTTCCAATGGCAGTGTACACCAAGGGTGTCCTCCAGCTACTGACTGAGATGGATATTAACCACGTTCTGATCCTGGTAACAGAATTATTTTAACATTCGGCGTAAATAACAAACTGTCTCACTCCAAGTAGCCGATGGGGAAATAAGTGACAGACACCATGCTACTCCAACAAAGAGTGAAAGAAGGTCTTGTTAAACTGGGAAAAAAAGTATCATTGTAAGACAATCAATCCTGTAGGTATCAATTGTCTTTGACAGGGAATACTTTTTGTGGCCAACTACAGAAAATACAATTGAATCAGAGATAGTAGGAACTGCAGATGCTGGAGAATCCGAGACAAC
>NC_063334.1:86031280-86072353 GCF_021869965.1 Rhincodon typus
GGATGGGGGTGAGGGAGGAGGTATGGGGGCAGGTGTAGCACTTCCTGTTGTTACAGAAAATACAAGTTCTAACAGCCCAAAAAATGGCATCCAGGCTAAATTCTCAAGGTAACCAAAGACAATGATACCTTATAATCCCGATCAAAAGATTAAGGATGTTGAGTTGAATAAGGTAAATTATTTACTAAAGAAGAGCATGCATGTTTGACAAACTTTAACACAAGTTTTGATTAAGTAATTGATTGCGTATAAAAAGTGAATACAGTGGCTATTTTGCAAGATGAATCCTAACTCCAGTTCACTTCACCTGACGATGGGGCTACGCTCCGAAAGCTTGTGATTTCAAAAAGACCTGTTGGGCTGTATCCTTGTGTCACATGACTTCTGACTATGGTGACTATGGTAGTCGAGTGCAAATAGATTTGGATTATGTTAGCAGAGAAGACTTAATGCACAATAACCAGGAGGGCCTGTTCCTAATCTACAAGCTTTTGCATTCTAAGGTATATAAAGATCTCAATTTTCATGGCTCTAGCTAAAATCTTGCAGCTTGGAATTGCCTGAAGTCATCAGCAATACGAAATATAAATTTCACCTGTGGAATGCAGGTCCCAGTAAAACCAAACAATCCATTAGCATTATCACTTTTTTGTATGCGTAGCCTGGCTGTGGTATTTTCTTGTGATATTCTGGCTCCACCATGCACAGCAGTCACTTTTAATATGAAAGATTCTTCCCCTTCCTCTTCGCTGTCATCCCTTGCAGCAACAATAAATGACTTCATTTTTTCACCATGTCTATAATCCAGATATCCTGATATTGGATGCAGATCAGCCTTTGCCGGAGTAGCATGAATTTCATGGATTTCTGCTCGGTTCAGTTTACAGCCATATAATCTCACATCTTGCATCAGTCCTGCAAACCTGTTCATTCCATCAGCATCTGCCCCAACAGTTAAAACACCAGGGCCTAGAGATGTAGAATGTTGTTGTAAATAATTGTAGAACATAGAACTATTTTTAAATATTATTATCATTTTCAACAAAAAGATGGTTATTATAGGTTTGTCCAAATCTGCAAACATATGAAACTTAATATATGAGATATGGATAACAACGACAAAGATTACCACATAAATAGGATTAATGACATTTTACAGAATGGAGAGTTGTTCAAGTGAACAGTTATAATCTTGTCCTATGTTTACTGACTTATCAAAGAAGAAGAACCTGTTGCATGTCAAATCAGATTACAAAAGTACTAGCATTAACAGAGAAAAAAATTAGAAGGTACAACTGAAAATATCAACATCACCTAGCTGGAATCGGCTAAACAGTAAAGAAGATCAGGCAGTTTTAAACATTAAGTGGGTTACACACAAGTGGGTTTGTATTATTTCAAAATTCAATTTGCCCAAACTGAGCTCCACTGATTTATCACACTTAGGCCAAAACTATTACATTGCTTTGTGAAGGCACTTCTAATTCCACTCATCCTCTTTGATGTACAAGCACTAGCCGTCTTATTTTAAACTTCTGCTTTAGAGTAAATAAAATGATTTTGGTAAGAAACTGACTACTGCCCACCAATGAAATTAGAAATGCTTCCGCATATTTTCTTTGAGCAAGTTATAACGATTTTAAATCCGGATTTGCAAAATGTAGATTATCTTTTCAATGATACTGACTGCAATGCAAGTGAACATAAGATGGAGTACAGAAGAGAAAGCCAATACATTTCCAACATTGTGCTACTGCCCAAGTCAGATTTCTAGCGCAGCACATTAGGATTTAAAAAGAAATATATATTACCATTAAATCACTGAATCCGCAAACTGAATGGTGATGAGTTTGCACAATGAAACACACCATTGGTAACAAGGTGTAGAGCTGGATGAAGGAAATCTGCACTCAATATCAAAGATTATGGAGAGACCCACCAGCAAAACAGCTTTGCACAGAGCTTGTATAACACGCACTCATGTCCCAAAATGGGAGCTTATTTTGTTGGTACACTTGTAGACCCAAACATGATGTCACATCTGATGGACCATGTTGCAACCTCTATGCATGCATTAACATCAGGCAGCCAGTGCTGCAACAGAAGCTCATACAGACTCAGAAGATCAGTTTGCTGGCATGGAAATACAAACTGCTCCCATCAGAGCTTTAGATTACATTGCACAAAGGGGCTTGCAGGGCACTCCAGCGGTCTGTCCTCCAATAGTTTGCTTGTATTGTTGAGGCTCCACTGTGGAGGAGTGGCATTCGCTCAATGGAGCACTACCCCACTGTCCTTTCCCAATGTTCGAGGCATCACTGACACTCTGCCAGTACCCACCCCTTTGCTGCTGTGAGTCAGCTAACCACCCAGTTAGAAGCTCCCAAAATGAAGTAGTGTAGTCTGTAGCTCCTGTTCCATAGCTGCTCAACATCATCGTCCAATGCCACCTACAGTCTCCTTGGGTGACTTTCCGCAGCCTTCTACCAGCCATGATGTAGTCACTGGGATAGTACTGAACATAGAGTATACAACATACTAAACAGAAGGGGCAGGCCATTCAGCCTTTCAAGCCAACTCCAACATTCAAGATGATAAGGTTTCTATCTCAATGTCACATTCCTATTTTCTCCCCATAACCCTTGAAGACTTTCAGATCTCAAAATGTATCTCTTTCTTGAATATACTCAATTACTTAGCCTCCAAAGTCTTCTATGGTAGAGAATTCACAGGAGATTCATTACCCTTCGAGTGAATTAATTTTCCTCATCTCTGTCCTTAATAGTCTATCCTGTATCCTAATATTCTTTCTCAGGTTCTAGACTCCCCAACAAGGAAAACATTCACCCTGTATTTAGTCTGTCAATACTGATTGTAATTTTATATATTTCAAATCGATCCTCTCATTCTTGTAAACTGGAGTGAATACAGGCCCAGTCAAACCAGTTTCTCCTCGAACAAACAGTCTTGTTTTTCCTAGTACCAACCTAGTGAATCTCTACTGTATTCCTTCTCTGGCAAGTATATCCTTTCTTAGGTAGGGAGACCAAAACTGCATGTAGCAGTCTAGATCAGTTCTCACCAAGTCACTGTATAACTACAGTGATAGATCCCCACTTATGAACTCAAATGCACTTGTAATGAAGGCCTAAATGCCATTTACCTCCATGGTTGCTTGCTGCACCTACCTATCTACTATTTTTGACTGGTGAAAAAGGACACCAAGATCTCTTTGTGCATTCACAATTCCCAATATATCACCATTTAAATAATACTTTCTCTTTCTGTTTTTCTTGTCGAATTGTATAACTTCATATATAGCCATACTGTACTGCATCTGCGACTCACTCAACTTGTCTAGATCACCTTGAAGTCTGTTTACTTCTTCCTCACAACACCACCTAGTTTTATGTTGTCAGCAAACTTGGGAATGATGCATTTAGATCCCTCATGCGGGTTTTCACATATATATTTTTAGCTGGGACCCCAAGCACTGACCTTGCAGTATTCCACCAGTCACTGCCTGCCACCCCATTTATTCCCACTCTGAGTATACCTACCCTGTGATGAGTGCAGTGCCACTCCCCCACAGCAGTCCAGGCAGTGAAAGGGTTGTTTCAGCTGTCTGTCACATTTTGTGTGGTAACATGGCTTGCATTTTCAAAAATACAATTCTTGGGATGTAGACATCGCTGACTAGTCCAGCACTTACTGTCCATCTGTAATTGCATTTGAGAAAATGACGCGGATGGAAGACAGAAGCGGAGGTAATGTACAATGATGACAAGGTGACTTTCACATGCTGCATGAATGACTTCACTTTGAACCTTTGTTTGGAATGTTTATTTTGTGGTTGCTTTTATTGTTGTATTTTGACAAACTGACACTATGCTGTTCAGTGACAGAGGAAGGGAAGGAGCTATTGGCAATTGGGAATCGGAACTGCAGTAACTGCTATCGAATTAAATCAGATTTTCATGAGCAGCCCCTGGCAGGAAGGATGGAAACAGAAATAAAAACAAACCCTAGCCCTCCTGCTCCTATGATGCTGCTTGGCCTGCTGTGTTCATCCAGCTCTGCACCTTGTTGACCCTAGAATCAAGTGGAGGCCTGACAGTATCTGTGCAGAGAAAAACAATTAAAGTTTCAGGTCTGTGATCTTTGATCAAACTGCCTTGATTGTCTCTCTTGTCCTTTTGGTTCTACACATCAGCAGCTTGCTGTAAATCTGGCATTAAGGGATGTCCTCTCTTGGGAGTGAAAAGCAGTACACGACAGGCTATCACAATTCTTGATGCTAACTCATGCAATGCAGTGAAAGGGCTCATTCAGCATTCTACCATGTTTTTTGTAGTAGCAAAGCTTTCTTTCTAAATGAAAAGATTTTCACTCTTGGCATCTAAGCATTGCTGACAAGCTAAGCATTTATTTTCCATCTGAAATTACTCTCAAGAAGGTGATGTTGAGCCACCATTCTCAAATCACTGCACTGAATATGGGGTAGGCACACTCAGTAAAGTTAGGGAGGGAGTCCTGGAACTTTAATTGTGAAAGTGAAGGACCAGCAATATATTTTCAAGTCAGGATGGTGTGAGACTTGGAGGGCAAGTTGCATATAGAGACCTTCCCCATGTGTCTGATGCTGTTGTCCTTCTAAGAAGTAGTGCCTTTAAGTTTGGAAGGCGATGCCAAAGAATCCTTGGCAAATTCCTGCAGGGTATATTGTAGACAGAACAAATTGCTGTGCTCTGGTAGCAGACAAAGCTAATCTTTAAAGTGGTAGAAGGGATCATGATCAAATCAAATTTTATCTTGGATGGTGTTAAGCTTCCTAGGCGTTACTGGGTTTGCACTCAGTACATCTCTTACTTGTGCCTTGTGAATGGTGGACAGGCTTAGAGACAGGTAAGTTACTCGCTGCTGGAGACCCAGCCCCTCCCCTTCTTTAGTAGCCTCACTATTTGTGTAGCTCGTCACATGGAGTCACTAGTCAATGGCAACTGCAGGATGTTGATGGTGAGAGATTCAACTGTGGAACTCCAATTAATTGTTAAAGGAAAATGATTACATTCCCTCTTGTTGGAGATGTTGCAGCCTGCCAGTTATGTGGTGCAAAGATTACTTTCTGCTGGTCAAAGAGTCATTAGCCTTGTGGGTAATGGATTATCCACATCACCTGGTAGGCTCTCGTTTACTTGCCAAATTGGTCCAAATGTAGCTGGCACAGCAGGCTGCTGCAGACTGCATGTATCATGACAACCTGGATGAAAAGCATTGCCCAGTATGGATCACCAGCTGTGGTCACTCACCAGCTAGCCATTGAGGAATTGGACTCCCTATCAGTGTTAGTATAGGGCAGACTTGACATGCAGTGGCTGCAAGGCAATGTACATGCAAAGATTACACTTTAAACAAAGAAGAAGCCAAGCTCTAGACGTGCCCTGGCTAAATTAAAGCAAAATACAGCAAATGTGCTTTTTAAGTTGTTGACAGAGGGAGAAGAGGAGTACCTGGTATCCCCCACCCCACCCCCACTAACTCTCCAGGCCCACCCCCACCATCTCTGCAACCAGACTCCCACCCTGACACCACACACCCGACAACTCTCTGCAGGATATGGCATCATACTCCAATGCTCTGCACCAAACTCAACATCTTTTGCTGACGCCACCCCACCTTAACCACTCAATTGCTTGTATGACACATTTGCTGCCATGCAATCTAACCACCTGGCATCCTACCAACACCCACCCAGCACCCCACCCAACTAATACTTGAAACTTGCATTTTCTTTATGTGTTTAAGCTCTCAAACGAGCAGTCTATGATGCTAGACCCTGAAGTTACAAAATATGGTAACTGACTGCCGTGAAAAATGGAGTAGGATTGCCATCCCCAACTGTTCTGCACTACAAGGGACCTATAAGAATGGAAGTACCCTCCACCTTGCTGAAGAAACCCTGATCAGAAGCTCCTATCAAAAATGCAGAGCTCTTTCAATTCTGAAAAAAGGAGCAGAAAATTCAGCCTCATATTTGTAACTATGCAAATAGAGTCAGAGTCGTACAGTCGTAAAAAAGGAGATAGACAAAAGACAGGTAACTATAGGCCTGTTAGCTTAACTTCTGTACTGGGTAAAATGCTTGAATCTATCATTTAGGAAGAAACAGCGAAACGTCTGAATAGAAACTGTTCCATTGGGCAGACGTAGCATGAGTTCATGAAAGGCAGGTTTGGTTTCTGTCTTATCTATTCCCTTCATAATTTTATACGTTTTTTAAAGATCCCCCCTCATTCTTCTAAATTCCAAAGAGTATAGTCCCAGTTTACTCAATCTCTGCTCATAAGTGAACCCTCTCAACTCCATAATCAACCTAGTGAACCTCCTCTGCATCCCCTCCAGTGCCAGTACGTCCTTTCTTGAGTAAGGAGACCAAAACAGTACACAGTACCACAGGTGTGGCCTCATCAGCACCCTAAACAGATGCTGCATAACTTCCCTGTGTTTGAACTCCACCCTTCTAGCAATGAAGGACAATATTCCATTTGCCTTCTTCATTACCTACTGTACCTGCAAACCAATATTTTGTGATTCATGCACAAGGACACCCAGCATACTGTAACTTCTTACCATTTAAATAAAGGCCGATCCTTTTCTGTAACTATTTTAAAACCAATAGAATTATAATCACTGGTACCAAAGTGCTCCCCCACAAACACTTCAGTCACTTGCCCTGCCTTATTTCCCAGGAGAAGGTCAAATTTTGCTCCTTCTCTAGTAGGTACATCTATATATTTTTCAAGAAATTTTTTTTGAACACATTTAACAAATTCCTCACCATCCAGGCCCTTAATACTACAGCAGTCCCAGTCAATGTTTAGAAAGTTAAAATCCCCTACTGTTTAGGGGAGGCAATGGCCTAGTGGTATTATTGCTGAACTGTTAATCCAGAGGCCCAGATAACATTCTGGGGACCCAGGTTTGAATCCCACCACAGCAGATGGTGGAATTTGAATTCAATAAAATATCTGGAATTAAGAGTCTAATGATGACCATGTTGATCCATTGTTGATGGTCAGAAAAACCCATCTGGTTCACTAATGTCCTTTAGGGAAGGAAACTGTCATCCTTAACTGGTCTGGCCTACATGTGACTCCAGACCTACAGCAATGTGGTTGACTCTGAACTGCCCTCTGGACAATTAGGGATGTGCAATAAATGCTGCCTGGCCAGCGACACCCTCATCCCGTGAATGATTAAAGGAAAAATAAATGTTACAACCTTATTATTCTTATAAAAATCAGATCCCTCCACATAGTTGCTCCTCAATTTCCCTCTTACTATTGCAGTAGTACAATCCCATCAAGGTGATCAACCCCTTCTTATTTCTGACCATGTAGCTTCACTGGACGATCCCCCAGAAATATTCTCTCTCAGTACCGCAGTAATGTTTTCCACCCCCCTCCTCTCTTGTCTCCCTTCCTACCTTTCTATAGCATCGAAACCCTGGAACACTGGGCTGCCAGTCTGTCTTTCCCTCAGTCATGTTTCTGTAATAGCTATGACATCCCAGTCTCATGTTCCCGTACATGTCCAGAGTTTATCGGTCTTACCTGTAAGATCTCTTGCATTGAAATAAATGCAGTTTAATACATCAGAGTTATTTCATTCTCTGACTTGCTCTTGCCTGCCTTTTCGAATTAATGTGCTTTTTTTAAAATTCAAACCCATCCTTATCTATCTTCCTATGTTCACTACCACTTAGGATCCTCTCACTCTCCTGCCTTACTCGTTTAAAGGCTCCCAAATAGCACAAGCAAATCTCCTGTAGTGATTGGAACCCGGGTGACCTCGTTAACTACGAGGTTCTTGATTGGGGTTGTTAACCCGGGACAATCAAGAAAGCCCTGGCTGACCAATAAAACTAGGAGATTAAAATCTCCTCAATTCTGGGGAGTGATTCCAAGCTAGGGAGGGACACCGGGCTCTATGCAGTTATTTTAGTGGTGATGGGAGAAAACAAGGCGTGCCCGAAGAAATTCGCTTGCAACTGTCATCTTGTAGTTCAGGCAAGCATTTCTGGCATCATGCCTCTGTTTGGGAAGCTTGACTCATATGACCCTTCTGTTGAAGACTGGGCCCAGTATGTTGAAAGATTGTGATATCTTCTCTGGGCAAATGACACTGGGAGAGATGAAAAGTAATCTGTCTGATGACGTGTGGACTGCAGCATTTTCAGTGATAAGGGGCTTAACTTTCCCAGAGGCACCAAACACAAAAAACCTTTCAAGAGTTGACAGAGCTAGTTAAAGAATATTATGACCCCAAACCTCCTCCAATATTGAGATGCCATTGATTTTATTTGACTGTTAGAGAATCGGGAATCCGTATCTGGATTTTTGACAAGGTTACAACGACTGGCAGAGGCTTGTGATTTTGGATTAACCCTGAATGAGATACTGAGAGACCGTTTGGTGTGTGACATTAAATTACATAACCATACAAAAGCACCAAGTGGCGGAAGCCCAACTGGACTTCAAACAGGCACTACAACTAGCACTGTCATTAGAAAATGCAGAAAGTGGAACGTGGGAGCTGCAGAAATACAGGGCATCCCAATGGCAGTGGGCACCCTCACTTGTCCAACAGAGCTTGGGGAATCCCACTTGAGTGTAGGCTCTCGCAGAACCTCACGCAGGGCATATCCTGAGCAGAGGGACCCTAGGATAGCCCACGGCAAAAATCCACAACAAAGCCAGGCCTTGCCCATGTTACAAAACAGTTCCTCAGGATCTGGGCCAGCAATCCATTGTAGTTGCTGCTGGTATGTGAAGTTGAGACAGCAAAGCAGTCCTACAAGGCCTGACTTGAGTAGGAAAACTCAGCGAATGGTTTCCAGAAGGGTGCATACTTTAGAAAGTTCCCCCAACATGCGGGTTAAAACAATTAAATTGCTTAGGCAGGGAGGGATGTAGTGACTACAACAAGGTTGACCTCATTATCTACGAGATTCTTGATTGGCCCAAGTTACCAACCCAAATCAGGAAAGCCTTGGCTGACCAATATGCACAAGTAATTAAAGGGCAACTTAGTGACGGGACACCAGTCTCTTGTGCAGTTATTTCATCTCCCAATACTGGTCCCCTTCCAGCTCAGCGAAAACCCTTCCCCCTTTGCACAGGTCTTTTCCGCCCCAGAGGAGAAACCAATGATCCAAAAATCTGAATCCTTGCCCACTGCACCACGTCTTCAGCCAAGGGTTGATCTCCCTTACCTCCTTATTCCGACTCTCACTAGCATGTGACACTGTGTTTTGAATAGTTTTGAATAATTTGAACTTGGAACCTGCCAGAAAGAAAGCTCCCTAAACTACAGAAATTATTCATTTTATATAAACACCAAGAAGTTTTTTTTTCAAAAAAAGGCATGCTGAAATGAAAGTTATGGCCAATAGTAAACCCCTTTGTCAGAGCTGTTTGTGCTCATCCTCTGATATACTCTTTACCTAAAATGGCATGAAAATTACTTTAATAAACACAGTAATTGTATTTATGATAAATAACTGACTATGTGTATTGAAAACAACATCTCAAAAGATGGAGAAAATCAATGAGTTGATGAGCATTTGTTTGATCTCATTTGCCTGACGAAATATTATTGTTTTAACTTCCTAACTGATTGACAGTACATTTCCAAATGTAATGTTCTATAGACACTTGGACAGTTCACACAAGATGGACATGATCACTTTAGCCATTAAGGACAGTCATCTTCAAGTTGTCACTAGAAGTATCACTGTCATGGAAGAATCTGTCCTAAACTGTTCGTTGTGATGCAGAACTCCTGGAAATAACAGCACTGCCTCTTATAAACAGATGATTTGTCACTGATAACAAAGTTGCTTGGGTAAAAACTGGCAATGCAAAGGCACCACTAAATTGTGTACAATCCTCAGTCTTGAGCACTTACCATCTGCAATTGTTTCCCCTTTGAGATGCTTGATGCCAACAGGAAGTTGAGTCCCATCCAAATAAAATTCAATTATCCCATCATATACCACGATTATAATGTGTATCCAAGTCCTTTCTTCAACCTGTTTCAATGCTGTTGCTGTGGCGATATGAGTGGTATTTGACCCCAAAGGAGAATACAGGAACATGAGTGACACAGAAGATTCATTTGTCATCACTTTCACAGCATAGTAAATACTTCCATTGATGCTTGTTTTTGAGACGATAAATCCATCAGTGTTGGGATCAGGCATCACCCATGCAGAAAATGTAAGATTTGCAAGTGTATTATTTCTCTTTGGATGATATTCTGGGTTAATGGTTCCATAAACACCTTCTGCTCCACTAAAGTACAGAGCATCTGTACCGGTGTGATGTCTCCTTGAATGAGGCCGTAATTCAACAGATTTGGGAAATGTTCCAACCAGTATAAAGTCTGTCAAATCAGGCAATCCATGCCTGAATGCATTGGACAGTATCTCCCATCCAATTCGAACATCCCCAAATGTGCCTTTATGTCGCAGAATGGTAAAGTTTGTAATGTATGACATATCATCAACTGAAATGACGTCCTCTGCAACTTCCCTGTCTTGGCTTTCTGGGTCCAGAACAAAAACTCCAAAAGGATCATCATTAAATGGAATCACAACATTTGTGCTTAAGCTGCCATTTGATAACTTAGCACCAGGACCAGGGGATCCTCCTATGGAGTTAACAAAAAATTGCTGCATTTTTCCAAAATTATTCTTCTGGACAAGTATCAAATTCAATTTTAGATTATGTTATCTTTTGAAACTAAAACTATTATAACTCTAGCAAAGACATACATCTTATCTTTTAATTGCTAAGGCAAGTGATTGCTTTGACTATGAATCTTAATCTTGCTCAACAACAATCATTCATAGCCAACACCATCTTGAAAGGCGAAGTTTCACATGTTGCAAGCCTGTTTGTAATATTATTAACCACTTGATACATTTGCATTTTCTTTCTCAATTACTTAAGTCGAGAAATAAACTCATTATTTTAAATTATCGTATATATTTTATTCTATTTTAAAATAATAAACAGAAGGTTTTGTTACAAATGTATTCAATATTTTACTACAACATGGCACATTTTTTTTTAGAAACTTCTCTTTTTCCAGGTCTATGAAAAAACTCTGGAAGCAACGAAAAGTATGAAATTTGATGTGTTGCAAAAAGGAGGTATTTTACATGATTTCATTAAGAGGCAGCCATAAATTTCAGATCTTTATGTTAATAAAACTGTAGCAAAAGAGCACTGCAGTTTCTTGACAATGTATAAAATAGAACAATATTTCAACAGGTCTTCCTGAAATATTAGTTTGTGGCAGCCATTGAACTCAATTGAAAGCATTTATGACAGACTTAGAGGCCACCTGACTGTGGTAAACTAGCTGCTATACTCAGTACAATTCATTTCTCCAAATAAAGCAAATACCTGAAACATTGAGCAACCTCAGAACATAAATTTCATTGAATTCTGGAGTTCCATCAGCAACTGCATAGAGCGTTATAGGACGGGCATGTTCCCCAGTTGTGAACAGGACAATCCCAGTCGTTTCTATAAACTCTTCCCCAGGTTCCAAAAAAGAATCATTAATAAACAGCTGCCATGAAACAGAGACATTGCCAAATTTTCCTCGTTGTCTTATAATCCTGTTTATAAGCAAGAGAACGAAACAAAAGGAAAACGTTTTACTCAGAAGTATTTCACCGTTTATAGCTTTGAGTTGCCAAAAGTTACTTCATCGATAACAAATGTGTTAAATAAAACAATCATAAAAAAGAAAGGCTTGAAATTATGATTTTCAGTTAGTTTTGATTGGAGCAATTAGAATTTTGATGGACTCATTAGAGCCTGGCATCACTGATTGCTATTTACAGGAGCAACATCTGAATAGAGGCAGATAAAAAGATCATAACTTGTTGTTAGGAGAGAAGACTGTATTCTGAAGGTCAATTCAAAACCATGCTATTTATGCTAGGTTCCAGATCTGAGTAACTACTAACAGAGGACAGCATACTTGGCATTATCATTTGTCTTGTCTAAATCCTAAAAAAATTATCCCAAAGTTCCTTTCTTTTGTTCTCTCGAAATGGGCCACTGAAGTCCCACAAAGAGCGGCTGAAAACTGTAGAATGACTCACTGATCTCTCCTTATCAGGGAAAATGTTTGCAGATATTCATGATGGCAGCACCTGCTGCTCAGATAACATTTAGCGGTTTCAAATTCAAATTTAACACTGAACTTCACACAAACCTGTCACCTAACTTGTGCTGATCCTATCTGCCTCCACAGCGTGTGACATTAACCTAGCATTCTTCTGTTGACAGCAGCATGACAAAGATCTGAATCAAAAATGTTGAAAGCCAGAGAATCACAAAAACTCTTTTAGCCAGTTGGTGAAGGAAGAGACTAGAAGTCATTCCTTAGTCAATTTTAGATTTACCTAAAATGAGACATTAACAATGTCTATCAGCTAATCCTACAACCCACCACTATAAACTGTCAATAAGTGCCTCTTCATACTTTGTATAGGAAATAAAAATAAACTAATGAACCACCCCTTAAAGGGGCACTTAAGTGGTATTTCTCTTGAGAGCAGACAAGCCTCAGTTTAACATATCATCTGAAAGACAGCATTTTCTATGAACTCCACTAGAAAAGAACTCCACTAACATGTCAACCTTAATTTGTGCTGAAGTCCTGGAGGGGGTCTTCAACCCAGAACCTTCTAATTCAGAGGCAAGTGTTCAGTCAACTGAAGCAACACATTTAAGATCAACTAAACAAATAAATAAATTGACAAAAGAACCACACTTTATAAGGCATGTAGTGTTGTTGGTCTTCTACATTCACTCAAGGGAAGTAGGTGGGGACTTGGTTTAACATCCCTTCTGAAAGACTTCAACTGCAACAGTGCAGAATACTGTTAGTACTGCACTGGAACATCTGCTTTGGGTTTTGTGCTCAAGTCCTGAAATTGGACTTGAACCCAAAATGCCATCACTCAGAAGCAGGAGAATGACCAGGAGCATGCAGGGCCCAGAGGTTTTGGAAGGTCTTAGGAATTCCAGCAGTCACAATGGGCACAGAACAGCCATGCACAAACATGACTGCAATAGAAGGGCAGACAGATAGTCACACGACATCCACCACCACAGCTACCTATTGCATGGGCCTGATAATGGTCAACTTAGTCAGGCCCAGAAGCTAGCTACACGAGCATGCACACCACCAGCCCCTGCAGCCCACCACCAACTTCCTTACTGATCTTTGGTCTCCTGAGGCAGTGTGGGGCTGACATGCAAATAAAGCTTAAGCAACAGCTCTCCACACCCCCTTAAGATACTGAAACAGGGGCTGTAACCTCACACATCCCATTCAATACAACATCTTTTAGAACAAGCACACTGGTCAGAACAGAGATCGAACTCATGGCCTTAGTTATATTGTACCATTCCTTAATCGCCTCTGAGCTGACTGCCTCTCAGAATATTAACCTTAAGTTGGCACTTGATCAACAAAAGGGAATTGCTGCATTGTCTAAAAGTTGAACCAACTGACACTTTGGCAGCAGTGGATTTTTCAAACTTTGCTTCAGCAGAGACTGGAAGCAAGCACCATCACAACAAACAATCCCTATATATCGTTATTCCCAAATCAAGCTTCAAACTAGGCTGCAGTAGTGAGAGCTACTCCCTAGACTACCACAGACATTTAAATGTTCAGGCACTCATACATGTCCCCTACCTGCAGACACTAACATACTATTACCGGGCTTGCGAAGCTTACACACTGCAATGCTTCATCCACTTTCACTGCTAAACATTTGATTATTACAAAATGAACAAATCAAGAATGCCACAGTTTTAATGCACTACAAGGAAGAGACAAAAGAAATAGACAACTTATTTTGCTCTGGTGATGTTGGTAAATCTCCTCCTCTGATGCTCAGGGAGGTAGCGCTCACTGCTACAGGCACCTCCCTCTTGAAAAAGTACGCCTGGGTCATTTCTAACCTCACAAATCTTATTCTCCCACACCGTTACCTCAAAGCTGCTTCATGAGTATTCTGATCCCTTCATTCAGCAGTACCATGCCACACCCATCCCCTCCACTGCTTCACCATTCACCAGGGGTACTGCAGTGCCAAGTTCTTGGATCAATTCATGATCTATTGGGAGGTTAAATACCTCCTTGTATGGCACCCATCCCAGAATGAGAGATGTTGCAATGGCCTCGCCTGAATTGCAGCTACAGAATCTATATTGTCAAAGCAATTGCAAAAAGTCACAATTCAAAGTATCTAATAATATGTCTTCTAGCATAAAAAATGACAAACATTACTCCATAACAGTTTATTTTCATTGCTGGGACACACAAGCTAATATAGTTGGTTTTCATTCTAGTTTCAAATTTGACACTGTTACTATTAGTAATAAATTATTTTTACTTACGTAAAATTGTTGGCCATTCCTTCAAATACATTCTTTTCAAAAGGTTCAAGTGAAAAAATTCCATTAGGATCATCATTTGCTTCAATAATAACTGTAGCCCTTGAGGTCTCATAGACAACTGTATCTCCTACAACAAGCAAATAAACTCAGTGCTCAATATGCAAGAATAGGGATTAATTGATTGGATTACTACTTTAATGAATGATTTTGGAGTTTTAGGAAAGTAACACCATGGGATACAAAGTAGAAATAAGTAGATCCCAATGTAAGGATTATCTTGCTCATTAAATGCAGCAAAGTTATGAGCATTTTCTTAAAAAAGACATTCAAATCATTTCTCTATAAATTAAGCTAAACATTATGCAAATAACAAAGAACTGCGGACGCTGGAAATCTGAAACAGAAACAGAAATTGCTGGAGAAACTCAGTAGGTCTGGCAGTGTCTGCCAGAGAGAAAGCAGAGTTAATATTTCAGGTCCAGTGACCCATCTTCAGAACTCCTGTAGAAGGGTTACTGGAACCTAAACATTATTGTTGCGCTTATGAAGAACATATTTATAATTGTGCTATAAACAGCAAACAGCGGAAATTTTTTGTTTAAAATCAAAAGATTGGTTAAATGAAGAGAACCCTTTTTATGCCTTCCATAAAGATAATTCTCCCATACCTTAATGTTAATTCTGCTGAAATGAGTCCAATATCCAAACCAGTCATCACTGCTCAAAAACTTGCTTTAATAACTAGATCTATAAGAAAGTGTCACAAAAATTCCATGTGCTTGAAGCAGTTATGAATGCACTAAGACTCACCGGTATAAACATACTAATGAACATATATACTTATATGTGAGCAGCTATTTCATAGAATCCCGACAGTGTGGAAACAGGCCATTTGGCTCAAGTTCACACTGACTCCCCAAAGAGCAGCCTACTCAGACCCACCCTATCCTTGTAACCTTGCATTTCCCATGGCTAATCCACCTAACTTACACATCACTGAGCACGACAGGCAATTTAGCATGGCCAATCCACCTAACCTGCACATCTTTGGACTCTGGGAGGAAACTGGAGCATTGGAGGAAACCCACGTAGACACAGGGAGAATGTGCAAACTCCACACAGTCAGTCCCCCAAGGCTGGAATTGAACCTGGATCCCTGGTGCTGTGTAGTAGCAGTGCTAACCACTGAACCACCGTGCTGCTGCAGGTGCTGGCGCAGTGATTGGAGAGCTATTCTGGCTCCTCAAACCTGCTCTACCATTCAAAACGGTCATAGCTGGTGTGATTGTAACCTCAAATCCACATTCTTACTTACCCCTGTAACCTTTTGCTGACTTGTTTAAATATCCATTGCCATATCCAAGGATTCTGTTTCACCACATTTTCATGAAGAAAGTTTCAAAGATTCAAGACCCTCAGAGGATATAAAAATCACCTCATCTCTGTTTTAAATGGCTGACTCCCTTATTTTAAAACACTGACTCTTAGTTCTTGATTCTCCTATAAGAAGAAACATCCTCTCCACATCCAACTTTCACATCAAGACCCCTCAGGATCTATTCTGATTCAATCAAGTCTCTTGTTCTTCTAAACTCCAAAGGATATAAGCCTAGTCCAATACTTCCTTATAAGATATTTTTCCTCCAAATGCCTCAGAACTTGATTTTCTGAACTGAATTAATCATCATATTTATTTTACTAAAATAGTTAAACTGTAGGGTATTATTTAAATACTGAAGTAATTTTAACAAAACACTGCCCATTATAACAAAAACAAAATACTGAGAAGGCTGGAAGTCTGAACCAAGAACAGAAAAAGCAGGAAAAGTCTCAGCAGGTCAGGCAATATCTGTGGAATGAAACAAACATATGTTTCAGGCTGATCACCTTTCACCAGAACTGAACTAGAACTAATGCAAACCCATTTAGATAGCTTAAAGTCTTGTTCTTTACTTCCTATCAAGAAAAAGAAAAACATGAGTCTGGAAGTCAGCGCCTGCAACAAGAATCAACTGCTTTTTGTAGGAAAAAAAAACAGAAAAGTAATTGTACCTGTAGAATGAAGCAGCACGATGTAGAATACTTCATCTGTTTCAGGAACATCATCTTCATTAATAACAACAGAAATAGTCTTAGCTCTTTCTCCAACTTCAAATACCAGAGTATTATTTTCACCAGGAGAAAGGAAGTCTCCTTCGATGCTGGATGCTCCTCCGCTCTCAACATCATAAACAACAGCAACAACCTTGTCAGCAGATCCATTTCTAACAACTGTGAAACTGGCAACACTTCCTTCTTGGACTCGAAGGTTAATTGGGTCTAAAATTCATCAAATCAGACAGAATTTGTTTTACACTACAAACTATCAGATAAGACATTACATACATTCAAACAGACCACCTTAAAAATATACAGTTATGAATTTTGCGTTTATAAATCATTTCAAAGGGTTCTTTACCAATGCGGTTATATTGATAAGCAGTTCCCTGGCTACTGACAATGGCCTTGTGTTATTCTAGGTCAAAGTTCGTGGATGACTTGATGTCATTTAAGTTATTTGTTGTATAACAATCAACAAATGTTACTTCAACTTAATAAACCCAGATCCCTAGGATCCCTAAATTTAGATTTAAATCAAATCTATTTTAAAAAAAATACACAGGTTTTAATTACAAAATGGTTCAAATGCCACAAAGAGCACACACATGTGAGAAGAGAAAATCAACATTATTCTGAAATGATGCAAAACAACTGCCAACTCAAAGATGGCATTGCAAGCAATGTATACATTCAAAGGAAGAGTCGTAGAGTCATAAAGTTTTACAGCACGGAAACAGACCCTTCAAGCCAACTCGTCCATGCCAAACAGATATCCCAAATTAATCTAGTCCCACCTGCCAGCATTTGGCCCATATCCCTCTCAACCCTTCCTATTGATGTATCCAATCAGATGCCTTTTAAATGTTGAAATTGTACCAGCCTCCACCACTTCCGCTGGCAGCTCATTCCACACAAGCACAACCATCTGCGAGAAAAAGTTGCCCCTTAAGTCCCTTTTAAATCTTTCCCCTCTCACTTTAAACCTATGCTCTCTAGTTTTGGACTCCCCTACCCTGGGAAAATACCTTACTATTCACCCTACCTATGCCCTTCATGATTTTATAAACTTCTGTAAGATCACTCCTCAGCCTCCGATGTTCCAAGGAAAATAGCCCTAGCCTATTCAGCCTTTCCCTTTAGCTCAAACCCTCCAACTCTGGCAACATCCTTCCTATAGCAAGGAGACCAGAATCTAACACATTTCAAAAGTGGCCGAACTAATGTCCTGTACAACCACAACATGACCTCCCAACTCCTATACTCAATGCACTGACCAACAAAGGGAAGCGTACCAAACATCTTCTTCACTATCCTGTCAACCTGTGATTCCACCTTCAAGGGACTATGAACCTACACCCCAAGGTCTCTTTGTTCAGCAACACTCCCCAGGACCTTACCATTAAGTGTGTAAGTCCTGCCCTGATTTGGAAGCAGTGCAACGCTTTCCCCACCTATTTTACCACCTATTAGATAGGGTGGGCAGTATTTAAAATAAGCTACCAATGACCAAATTTGAAGCCAGGGAATGGGTCTGTGCATAGAGAAGGTGTGGCTCCATGATTATGATTTGGTTCCTTGAGTAAAAGAAAAGGTACCATTGTATTTGTTCTCAGAATAAAACGAAGCAAATTGATGAACAGACATTTGGGTAAAACAAGATAGACTGTTTCTGGTAGTGTGAGACATGAGGAAGTTTTCTAGGCTGGTGAGCTAAAATGGGGAAGAACACTTCCTAAAGAGAGAACTGACAGGCTAGAACAGAAAAGATTGCTTCCTAGCCAAGTGGGGTAAAATGAAAATACCACTTCCTAAGGGGAAAAGCAGAAGGGTAAAATGGGCTAGACTATTTCTTCGCCCAGTGAATAAGTGTGGGAAGAACATTTTCTAGAGATGGAACAATCAGACTATAAAACCAAATTCTTGGCAGATTAAAATAACATGATCTTAAGTAAAATGGTTAAGGAGGGGTGGAATCTGTCATAGGTTCCAGACAAACATAAAGAATGTTGGAGAAAAGCTGTCTCAAGGTCACAAAGAAAAAGGCAATGGTGATATTACGTGCACGCCATTTAAAACATGTCAGTTATGACAAGCAACATTAAAAGACAGTGGAAGAAGAAAAAACATTGCAATCACAGCTACCTAAAAAGGAAGGTCATAAGTCAAATATGTGGCCAACTCTTTCCTCGCAGAGCCTGGAGACAGCAAGGTTCAGACACTCGATTGTGTGGCAATGTTTACCAACTCAGAGGATTTATGATTAAATGTACTGAAAAGATTTCTGGAATTGGAAGGAACTTTTGTAGGTAACTGCTAAGAGGAGGCAAGCAGACACTCCAACGGCTTGTTATTTGACCACAAAGAGAAACAATTTGTTCTTTTAAATACCCCACCACGAGCTACAAGTGGTTGAGACATAACAGCAAACTTGGAGTTAGTTCCTATATTCTACAGATCATTTTAAACTGAAAGCAACACAGTAACCTAGATCATCGATGGAAAGAAACACATGTACTCCTTGTCTTTGTACATTTATTGGCTTTGTCCTTGTTCTGTTTACATCAGTCTTTATACATTAATAGAGATTCACTAACCTTCTCTGGTCTAGTCTTGTATGTTTTAAAACTGTGGCATTTAATATGTGGGATACACTTCCAAGCAAAAATGTAATAAAATTGGCCTAACAATAATTAATGATAAAATGAGTGTTTTATTTGTTCAAAAGCAATTATTTAGTTTAATGAGCGTAGAATTTGTAGCAGTATCCCTCTGGAATTTAGGTGGACAAGGTCTGACAGACTCCAGAGGAACAGAAAAATGTAAGGTCTGTCAATGAAAGCTTTAAGACTCCTTTTTCTTTCCCTATGGCTGGAAGAGATTGATGGTGGTTTACAGTATTAAAAATTTTCCTTTGAATAAAAATGTTGTTAAACTGAATGAGTGTTGAGGAGATTGTGTGGAAGCTTAGAAGCTTTCTTTTGATCAAGCTAAAGGTTCTTCCTGTGAGTTAACCTTTTTGCATTCCAGAAGTCTGAAGAAAAGACAGCAAGTATGATAACTTGTGGAAAGGATAATAAAGTATATTTTTCAAGCAATAAGTTCTGAAATCATGTTTGTTGGTCAGAATTATGATTTCAGGATTATTTCAAAACGCTGTACGGACTTTTAATCCAGATACAAAGTTCACATGTTCAGAATTATTTTTCTTAATGTTTGGTAGTTTAAATTGGCATGTTTCTGATTAATCCTCAATTCGATTGATCTTGAGTTAGAAGTCCTACAAAGTTTAAGGATTTTGTTCTGAATACAATTTACAAAGGGAAAGTGAATTTTGAATTTATATACTGGCAATTGATCTGAGCACAATACTGTGGGCTCAAAGAGTTAAAATGGAGAAAATTTAACAAAGATCTGTTTAAGAAAGGAGTTGAAAAAAATATTTTGGAGAGAATGGACGTTGATCTAAAAGGCTGCAAAGGCAGAGTTTGAAATAGAATCTTGCTCTCTATTGTTGAAGGAAGTACCTAAAAAAATCGACATTCCACACACACACACAACTTCAAGCAGTTGATCAGACTTTTATAGGGAATTGGAATTAGTGAACCAAATTAATATCATTTGGATCTGATCAGACTTTTTTGAAAACAATAAAAGACATGGACACATATTCACAAAGATTTCAGTAAACATGAAAAATAAAATTCTTCTTAAGAAAAATAAATTAAACATTGGACAGAACCTATCACCCCAATAACACTTCTTAAAGTGGGGATAATTTGAATTGCGAAAGGTATTGCTTAATGTGCGAAGTTACTGTTGAAGAAAAAGGTAAGACACATCTAAGACAAAGAATAAACAAGAAACATCAAACAAAAACCTTTGATTTTTGATTTTAAATGCGCT
Source organism: Rhincodon typus (assembly GCF_021869965.1). Lineage (NCBI taxonomy): Eukaryota > Metazoa > Chordata > Chondrichthyes > Orectolobiformes > Rhincodontidae > Rhincodon > Rhincodon typus. The sequence goes on from NC_063334.1 coordinate 86,051,782, forward strand.
ATATTAATAAGCAATTGGACTGCAAAATTTCTCCAGGATTAATGAGGATAGTATCTAGTGGGATGCACAAAATTTTATGAGGGAAAAGTAGTGGAGTGAAACACTCTGCCTAGAAGGAGACAACAAAAATATCGCTGGAATAGATTCTCAAAACTAAGAGTAGTCATCAGTGTATGTGAGTAGAAGGATCAGGAATTGTTTCAGAAGCTCCCACTCCTAACTGCACAAATAATAAAGTGGCCCTTGTGAAGGCGATGTGCCGTTGTGTGTTCTTAATGTTTGTTTAGAAACAATGAGTAAATATGAAAACAACAGCCTTATGAGTCAGCTCAGAGCTTGGCACAGCTATATCCTGGGTAGACAGATTATAAAAGGAAAAATCTTAAACTGTTGAGGTTAGTACTCTCCGTTCTGCAAAAGTCACAGGGGAGACAGCAGTCTCAGCTCAAACTATATATGACTAGCATTCCATTTCTGCCAACAGGAGGGCCAAAAGCAAATCTAATGTTTTGTTTCAGGTAAACCATCAGATAGCTGGCAGTCTGTGGGTAATAGTAATGGTGAACACCTCCTGGCAACTGAAACAGTATGAGAAGCACACACACCATATACATCAGCAAGAGCATCTACCTGCATCCTGGGCAGTAGATGTAATCGATCAAAGGAGAGAAAGGAGACAACCCTGAATGGTATAAGGGATATAGGAGGAAATAGTTAAGATTTTACCGGAAAGGACAAATTTATTTCCCTTTCTCTGGGTACTGTGACTTCAAGAACAATATTGTCAAGAGTATGTATTGATATTATTAATTAATTAGGTTATACTGATTTGTGGTTTTTGCAAGTTGACACAGTGTCCAAGTGTTGTGCTGTCTGCAGAGGACAGAGAACCTGTTGATACTGTTACTGTGAATACATTTGGAGTGATGTATAATTTATAAAGTAAAAGGCTAACCACAGTAACCACCCCAAATTAAGTGACAAACACAAATTTAATCAGCTGATTGGTAAGTAGAGGAATTGTGAAGCTCCTGGAATAAGGAGCCATAAGAACATAAAATGTTTTGCTTGCACTAACTCAGCCATAAACTCACAGCAAACCTCAAGAATAAATGATTATGCTTTTTGAATGTCACAACAAGCGCTAAAGGCTTGGAATTTGTGGCCGGGGATTAAAATATGCAAAATAGAAGAAGTGCAGTTAGTGAGAGGATTAAATCTATGTCCTGGTTTAAGAGTTGATTTGATAACATAGAATTGGATATGGAGAATATTCGATTCAGAACCATGCCTAAACATACACGCAGGGAGGTCAGTGACCCCAAGTCTGATTAATCCAGAACCAATAAGGAGGGGAGCATTGGTGACTCCCCAAACTAGAGAGTGATATGATAACCTTGTTCTAAATAAATTGTTAAGTTCTTTTCTGAGCCTGGACAGAAATGGTACAACACACCAATAAAATACCACCAGGAACCAAAAACTGCACTGCTGACCAAGTTGAATTATATCAATTGTAGAGTTTGATTATGTTGTGTAACACGACATACTACTGTAGTGGGAATGAAGTAAGATGTTATAAAAAGGGTTACAACAGGATGAAGGCAACACCATACGAGGTAGTACTGTGAGGCGCAAGCATAAACTTTCACATCCTAATGTTCCACAGCAATAGAAATGACTGGAGAGTTACCTTATACACCCTAAGGCCTGAATCAGCATTAGGAGCAGACTAGAGTATGAACAGATTCCTGCACACAGGATAACAGAAAGACTTAGGATGGAAGATTTCTGTTTTTTTTACAAGAATGAAATGGAAACACTGCAGGCATGTAAAGGTTAATGATGTTCTGCACGTACTGGATAGATGTGAGACAGAGCTGGGACAGGGAATCATGCAGAATTATACTTAGCCAATCTAAGACTGAATTTGTTTGAATAAACACCAAGTTAACCTGCATACCTGAGTCCTCCAGTGGTCCGTGCAAGGATAATTAACCACAACACTACTGTATACAACATTATTTTATACAATCCCAGGAGAAGACAGTTTTGTGAGAATTAATGTGGAGGTGTGCAACACTCATCAAGGTGTAATTATGGGCCCCTCATCCAGTGCAAAATGACCCTGAGGCAACATCTGAGCTTAACATAACTAAAATGGAGGCAACTATACCACGAAGGTAAGCAATGCCAACTATAAACCAACCCATACCACTTATGCCTGATGTGGGAGAGTACTGTGTAACTACTAATCCAAGTTAAATCTGTAAGTGCCCAACCCAACCTTCAATCACAGACATCTGGATACAGACTGTGCACAATCAACTGATCGACATGTATTACTGAAACTCCTCGGGGATACCAATGACCTCTAGGACTATGTTAAAATATTCACCTATGACTTACCACCTCTGCCTGAACACCACAAGGACATTAACAAATCTGCTCGTATTATTACAACCTGCAGCAGAAGAATTGAGACACTAAAGAAAAATAAATTCTGAACATTAAAACCACCACTTGGTGACAGGATTTGTGGAACTAAGGACTAAATGGACAAATTGATCCTTGGATTTGGATCATCTCAACTTGTTCGCAAAGTAATCATTTCGAACCTGCTTTGTGAAACCTATAGCTGGAGGTGGCAACAGCTGGCTGAGAATCTGGCCAACACACTGGCCAAGGAATATGGAAAAGGAGATTGTTGCGTTTAAAACTGTAGTTATTAGAAAACCCATGATCCCACCATAGTAAGAATACAGCTTGAGCTATGAGGGGTGCAAGATAAAAACTTAGGGATGCAACATTCACAAAGTCTAGAAGGATCTGTGGACATCCTTTGGGTGGAATAACCCAGTGGATAGCATTCCTGCGCTAAGGATTTTGGCCAACAGGAAAGACTGAAGTGAGACAATTGATTAAGATTGATTTTTGAATGCACAGCACTACCCTTAGAGTAGACAAAATGTAGCAATGAGCAGATTTTCTCAGCATGGTGGAAAATCCACTCAATACAGTAAGCATTACAGCTCCGACATGATGAAATTTAGATGAAATTTAATGACTTTCACAACACTAAGTAACATCCCGCAGGTTAATAAGGGAATAGACAGGAGACAGCAGTAAAGCCTCAGTGGTAACAATGTTTCACAGGTTAATGAGAATAGATAAGGGACATCTGAAGTACATCCCTGTTTGTTGATAAGAATATGTGACATACTGCCAAGATAATCAATGACTAGTGATCCATTCAAAACATTGTAACAAAATGTGAAAGTTTAGACTTTAGATTGTCACGCTGACTGTGATTCAGGGTCAGACCATTGCAGACTTTTAACAAATATGTCTCCCAGCATATGCATGTAAAATAACGTCTGTAACTGCTGAACCAAACTCAAAGTGGTATTTAAATTATCACAACACACCCAATCCTCTTCTAACAAATTTTTGATCATAATACAAAGTGAAAACTTTTTAAGAAATGAATTCCAAACCTTCAAGATAAATGGGATCATCATTTTTATTAATAAGAAGAGTTGCGTTAAGTACATTTCCAAGTCTGGCACCTCCAGTCGTATTATAAAGGAAGATCGTGAAAGTTTCTATTTCTTCAGGAATCTGGGTACAGATTGCAAAGATGACAAAGTAAACTAACTTAGAATTTCATAGTTTATATTGAGCTTTTTTTAAAAGTCAGAACAACGAAATACTACGGAAATTTTAAAATGCAATTGTAAAATGTGTTTTTGCAAAGAGAGATGGAACATTCACGGCTATTTTTGCCTCTAAATTTAGTAACTGTCTGAAGAGGGAGACCCATGCAGTGACTAACTAATGGATGTGAAGGTAACTTCCAACAACAACCCTTCAAAGGAAGGGAAAAGCAAGACACAAGACATTGGACTGTGATCTCGTGACTGCAAAGATAAAGATGGACCGACAAGCTCTGGTCAACAGCAGGTCACCTCTTGCAGATTATGTCCCAAACGCAGACACGATTTGGGTATATCCCTTGAAGAATACACAAGGACAGGTGTTAAAATGTTTTCTTCAATACGACTGGAGTAGACTACTGGGACTGAACACTCATGTACACCAGTCCGGTTTCAAATGTTAATGGACCGTGAAAGTCACAGTCAAGGAACTATCCCTAGTCACCCTTGTGCTGCTAGAAAGGTTCTCCCTCAAATTGGCTGCAAACCAATTAGGAAAAAAAAACAGGAATCAGGACAAAGGAAATTGAATAAGTCTACAAAACCAAGAATCAGCTGTTCAAACGAAGGTCATCACAATCAGTGTAACCCAAATACAGCCATATCACCTTATCTGCTCTTCACGAACAATTCAGTGCCTGATCCATGAAACCGTTTTGTTTGAACTTCTATCTTTTTCAATTTATCTTTTAGTTGTAATCTGCATGTGTGGGTTGTGTGAAGAATTCTTCTCACATCTAGTAATTGATAAACTCACTCTTTTGGTTAATTCAAGAAAGCCTGGTTAAATTGGCTCTTTTTAAAAATTAAGCTTTTTTCAAAATATAACGTATTCTCAAGGTGAAGTGATCCATTTTTAAATTAACCTTTTTGTGGCCAATCAAGAGGATGGGTAGGTTCATAAAGAAGGGGAGAAAGCTCATCCCTCCTCACCCGGAGACTGAATGAGTATCCCATCTAGAACCAAATTAACTGGAGAACCTTGTCTGGGGTCTGGCCGCAACATGTCTAAAACATACAAAAGCTCTTCTGTAAAACTAAAGGGAAAACAAGTTAATGAAACATTCTGGACATTGAAAAAGTATTTCTCTTAACTCAATTGAAGATTTTCAATCACTTTGTGCATTTATTTACCTCTTTGTGTAAAAGATAATATAATAATCGTCTTCAGTCCCCATCACCATCTCTGCAGATACTTTTAGTCATCCTGTTCAGACAGATTATAATACATGTCTGGGGCAGGTGGGACTTGAACTCAGACCTTCTAGCCCATAATAAATGGTTGGTGCCATGTATCATGGAGAAACCAGGGATGGAGGCCAAACCACTTCCCATGGTGCTTGTGAGCTACACCTGTCGTGAATGTAATGTTGCATCCAGCTTCGGCAAACAGGGCATCAACGACTATTGAGACACAATGGTACACAGATAATTCTGAAATACCTCTAAGATTGCTGGTAGGAACCAGAATTGAAGAGGTTCAAGACCACAGTGACTTTGCTGGCCAATGGCAGGACACTATAACCAGTGCTGCCATGTTCCATATCTTTGATGTTGAAGTGTTTGACCAATCACAGTTTCCTACCAAACTAGGTCCTGGACACCACCAGCTTGAAGAAAGAGGTCTATAAGCCAGATCCACCCCAAACTCCACCTGCTATGCACATCCGCTCCCCTTCCCAATGTCACTCTCCCAAAACTTTAAGCATTTTGATTGCATCATGGCCTGGCAACAATATTGACAAGATCTTTATACTTCCTGAACACGAGGCCTACTTTGTTTAAATCTGCCCTTACTACCAGAATGCATTGAACTGAAAAACCATAACTCACTGCGTCAGGAAGGGACTGAAGAGTGATGTTTTTTGACGATTCAGCACTGTTAAAGTTGACCACACCTTGGACTGGGTAAACATCATTCGTGAAAGCAGGGTCCACAATCCAGGACACACTAACATTACCAAATGTTCCTCGGTCACGGATTAAAGGAAAGCTAGCTGATGAATTAAAGTAAAATGCTTCATTATGTGTAGCAACATGGGCATAGAATATAGGTTACTTAAAACAGTCTGCAACAAGAGGAGCAATGTTGACCAGTCAATTGGAATATTTATTTGGCCCTTCTTTGGAGGTCAACAAATACCGTCTACAAATCATTAATTTGTAGTAAAGTCTTCAGTTTTATCCACTCACACCACCATCTCAATCAATTTTAAGCTTGTCACATTGAGCATTTCTTCTGTAATATTGTCTTCAACACCATCTGGTTAGGCATTTCCCAACCTTCTCAGCCTGCAGAGCAGACCTTTTCTTCCATGTTCAGCATTCTTATTCTACACGAGGAGGATTCTCTGCTTCTTCCTTGAACAAAGGTCAAACCGGATTTCATTCACCATCATCCTTCCTCACCTGGCTGAAATTGCATTCTCAACTTCTCTAATATCACTTACCTCCCTTAAATAAAAGATATGGATTCTAACTACATCTGCACAATAGATCTCCCCTTTCCCTCAAGCTCCACTCCAGCATCCTCCACATTTAAATGACCATTACCACCACCAGTAAACACATTTATCCTTCCCTCCACTCCCAGTATTCTAAAGGCACACTTTGCTCCATGGTACCCTATCCCACTCTTGAATTGCTCCCAACAATCCTTTCCTTTTCCAATATGGGAGATGCAACACCTATTCTTTCACCTCCACTATCCAGAGCCTGAACCCTCCCTTCCAGGTGAAACATTGATTTACTTGTATCTCTTACACGTTAGTAACTTATACTTGCTGCTCATGATGTGGTCTCCCATACACTGGGCTGATAAAAGTAGATCAGGTGACAACTTTGAGGAACTTCTTTCTTCAGGTGAGAAGTGCGATTTTGAGCTTTCAATCACCTGTCATTTTAATTATCTGCCCCACTCACTTTTTAACATTTCTGTCCTCAACCTTCCACACTGCTGCAATGAAGCTTAACAAATTTGAGAAACATCACTTTGTCTTTTTAAGTAGGCACGTTATTGCCTTGAAGACTCACTGCAGGATTCAACAATTGTTGTCCATTGTCAATACAATGTGGAGTTGGAGCAACACAGCAGGTTAGGCAGCATCAAAGGAGCAGGAAAGTCGACGTTTCAGGTTCACATCCTGTATCAGGATGTCAACTTTCCTGCTCCTCTGATGCTGCCTGACCTGCTGTGTTCCTCCAACTCCACACTGTATTGACTCTGACTCCAGCATCTGCAATTCTTGCTATCTCCGCATTGTAGACCATAACCTCCCCATTCTTTCAAACACAGTTTGCTGACAATGAATCTACTATTCTCCTTCTCACACCTGTGGAACCATTTTTATTTAATTATTTGCCCCAGATTTGCCTTGCACCATCATCCTTTTTATTATTTAATCTCCCCTGCCTTTCAGCCAATCATAGGCCTACTCTCCTTCACTTGCCCACATTTCTACTTGATTAAACTCAACTACACTTCTAACATTTTCCAGGCCTGAACTAAGGCCATCAACCTGAAACATGAACTGCTTCTCTGGCTGATGTAGTGAGCATTTCCAGCAGTTTTTGCCTCATTCCTCGTGGTGCCCTAATAAGGCTGTGCGCTGTCTGAAACATTCCCAGCACCACTAAAAGTCCCTAGAAAGAAACTGTAGATTTCTTTAAAATCCAACCTGTTCAGAGATATTATTGGGGAGGTGAAGGCCTAGTGATATTATCACTGGACTGTTCTGGGGACCTGGATTCAAATCCCACTGTGGAAGATGCAGGAATTTGAAATCAAGTTTTGAAAAAAAATTTGGAATTAAGGATCTAAAGATGACTATGAATTCATTGTTGGAAAACCCTATCTTGTTCACAAATATCCTCCAGGGAATGAAACTGCCATCCTTACCTATTCTGGCCTATATGTGACTCCAGACACACAGCAATGTGTTTGACTCTTAACTGTCCTCTGGGCAATTAGTGGTGGATAACAAGTGCTGGCCTAGCCAGCGACACCCATATTCCATGAAAGAATTAAAAAAAAGACACACTCTCAGGGCAGGTGGGACTTGAACTCGGGCCTCCTGGCTCAGAGATAGGGACACTACCACTGCACCACAAGAACCCCAGAAAGGAACTGTATTGCCTGCAAGGATATTGCCACCACCTGCAACACTCTGTACTTGTAGTCAGAGATCAACTGGTTGTTAATGTAGTGAAATGTTTCATATTGATCAAAGTTATCAAGTACTTCTTAAAGGCCTTGATTAAAGCCTTATACTTTAAGACCTAATGCTAAGTTGTATTGTTCCTAGATTTGACAGTTCTTTCAGGATTGCTAAACATATTATACAAAAGATGACTACTGTTCTGTTAACTCTGTCACTCTATTGTTAAGGGGTTGACTATGACTATTTGCAACATAATGATTCCATCCAACTGGAAAATCATGTCAATCAATTATTGAAGTTATTTTTACCTGTGTATATGGTATCCCCCTCGCTTTCTTTTATAGTTTTAGTAAATTCCTGAGTGATGAACTGTATTACGCCATGGGGATCATCATTCTTCAAAACTGTGATATTGATCTGTGTAGCAGTTCCTAATTTGCTTGGTGGAAAACTGTGGCTATTGAGTATTGCAGAATATTGTTCATCCAGCTAAGAATAAGTGAAAGAATTATACAAAGATAAATACCACACATTAATCTGCTTTTAATGTGAATCAAATGAAAGCTAAAACAAACAATGATTAGCATTTATACTGCACCTTTGACACTTCACAAATGTATCATTAAAGAATGGCACTCTGTGATACATAAGGGTTATTCGGGTTAACTCAATGAAAGAGGTAGATCTCTTCAAAGGAGGAAGACAGGCAACTTACTACAGATAATTCTAGATCTTGAGAACTCAACAACCAAAGGCATAGCTACTAATTACATGCTTAAAGTCAGGGATATTCAAGCAATCAGAACTGGAGCATAGATATCTACAAGTATCCTATAGCTGAACGTTTATAGGGGTGAAGGATATGACAAAAATAAGTAGGGCTATGGTCCTGGAGGCATCTGAGAGAGACAGAGAGAGAGAGAGAATTTTAAAAATTGAGGTCACAAAGTAGGTGATTAGGTGAAGGACACTTTGAGTAAGCTTTTGAATAGCTTCAAGTTTAGACAGGATAGAATATCAAACATTGTAAAAGGATAGGTACAAAATAAAGAAGCCTCACGTAAGAAGAAAAGAGATTTTCCCCCCTCAGAGTTAATGTGTAAAATAAAATATGCAGTTACAGAGGTCAAACTATCCTGTAAAAAATGTGGACGATATTGGATTATAAACAACACTGAATGTCTTGCTGACATAATGTTCCCAAACTGCGGAGAATTCCATGCCCAGCCAACTGGTGCTGATTAAACAACATAGGTCATAGATTTAAATATATACTCTGCAGTTTTTAAAGACCTGACAAGGATGTTCATGAAGGGATTAAAAACTCCAGGAAATGGGATTGGCAAATTTAAGTGAATGTTATCGCTATTTGCAAAATTTTCTGGTTGCAACAGAAAGCATCAGGTAAAAATTTTCTTGCCAGCAGAAATGTCTTACTACGACAGGCAGCAGAATTTCAAATGTTCCACCAAAATTAGTTACCTATACCTTAGCATTTTCCTCAAAATGGCGATAAAGTCTGCCATTGCTTCTCCATGCACAGGAGGAACATTTACACTTTCTCTTAGTTCAATCCACAGACACAGCTAGATCTGTATATACTAAAACTATTCAGTGCCACTAAGAAATTCATGATTTCAAGGAAACTGTTCACACGAATAGCATGATATCCTGTGTCAATATTTATCTTCACAATTCTTAACCACTGTCACATATTCATACTCTAAAGATTTTATTTTAACACTCTGAGAAACAATGATTCCGCAGTACCCAAAGCCTTACCTCAGGTATATCATCCTCCCTTGCTAACAATGTTATTACTATTTCTCTTTCCCCAGGATCAAATTCCAAGACTCCTGTATTCCCGTAAAACTCGAAAGATGTTTTTGGTTCCACAACATAGCGCAAGAATTGCTTCAGAAGTGCTCCACGATATCGGACAATCTTGAGTTCAAAGGCAACACCTTCCTAGGAAAGGAAATATTTTAGGTCGATTAAAATCAAGAACGACAAATGAGCAAATCACATCTGGGAAAAAAATTTCCATGGCCTTTTGCAATAAACAAATGATAGCAAGAGGGTGGAGTTCCAAGAAATTATTCACATTATTATCAGATTCTATCAACATATTGATGAATACCCTCCTCTCCAACCCCAATGTCATCTTTGGAAGGCTGTTGTGTACCATCAGTCTGGAGCTGACCTGCACAGTTCCTCATATTTGCCTGAGACGTAGCAGATGGGGGAAATCTAAATCCCATTTTATGGGCAGGGACCTGGAGGTGTTGCTGGATGGGATGCTATACAGGCAAAACGTCCTCTTCCCCCAGGACCAGCAGTCCACAGCACCTGACCATGTCAACCTGCTCCAAGGTTGCCACTCAGGTTAAAGCAGTCTCAGCCATCTGAAAGAATGTCCCCAATAAAGGTCAAGGGCCATCTCCATTCTGTCAGTGTGAGTGCCACCATTTTCTCTCTGAAACCTCACCTCACTCTATCTCTGCTCCTGTACTGACCTCCCACCAACGCTCATTCTCTACCATGCTCACCATTCCCTGCAACATCTTCCCTACTTGCTCTCACCCATCAACCCTACTAACCCTGCATGCCTTTTGCACGGCCTAATCACTCACTTGGGACAACTCACCAACTGCATTAACAGTAACAGCAGTGGCGCCATCTTTCACCTTCTATAATACTTGTTGCTGTCTCATTCCAGGAGAAAAACAGCCCTCGAAAGGACTGTAAGAGCCAATATGGGTGGTATGGTGCCCGAAATTCATCTCCTCTTCTCTTAGGAAGAGACAATCCTGACTCAAACTGGCCTGAGCAGACCCTGGACTGGTATCAGAGGCTGCCTTTGACTTATTATGTTGGGACCCCCAAGCAAAGGCTATCACCCTTGACTTGACTGACAAACTTCGTGGCTCTGCAACTGCCCTAAGTGGCACAACTGGACAGAAGTAATATTAGCCTGGTATATCTGGCTGAGGGGGGAAAGTGCAAAAAAGCAAGGCACGGCAATGCAAGGCAGGGATTATGTTAGCATCCGGGTAGGCACAGAATGAGTAACGGCTGGGAAGCAAACAAAGGGCTCGGAGATGCAGCCTGTTCCAATCCATGAGCTGACTCAGGTGAGCCTGAGTATACAGTATCCTTGCTGTAGCATTGCAAATAATAATTGCCATTGCAGCCTGTGGTGCAGCAGTGAAGTGCAGAAGCATCCGGTAAGTGGATCAGAGATGTGTCATCAGGGCTCTAAAAGGCTGCCACATGTCAGGTGCCAATGTCCGTGGATGTGGGATGCATGTGACCAATGCCCTTGGAGCATTCCTTGAGATGTTGATAGCTGGTATCCAACGTGCAGGTTTTTTGGAGCAAGTGGCAAGCTCAAATCTGCTCTGGTTTCCATTTCAGGTTTTCCCAACATCTAGATTGTTGTGCAATGTGGTAACCCCTGCAAAGCCATGGGGAATCTTTAATTAATCTCCCTGTGGAGCTCACTGAGTATGAGTTCCTAGGTAACAGGCAATGGCCTGTCTGTCTGGAACTCATCACCTGAGCCCTTTATAAAGTAAACCCACGGATGGGTCTGCAGAACTGTCTGTTCCAGGCTGGAACTAGCCAATATATGCCATGGGTAGTGGCTCTATTTTGGTGTTCAGCAATAATAATGTTCCTTTCCAGTTGGGCTTCTTGAGTTATTACAGGCAAGTGGGTAAGATCGCAATCCGAATATTAATGCGGCATGTTGAGCCATCAACGAGAATCTACCTCATGGTAATCACCATCAATTGGTAATTCATTACAACCCAGTGGGAATTTCACCATGCCGCTATAAGAAAAGATGGGGCAAGATAATCTCAGTATCAATATATGACCCGACGAACATCTCAGCTGATTCTGCCACTCACTTCGCCAAAGCTCACATTGCTCTGAGCCCCATAAGATTCAGCCCATAACATGTATAACAACACCAAGTAACCTGAAATTAGTTGCTAACATGCAATAAGCGACTTCATGTTCAATAAAAGATTAATTAGCTGTAATGTGGAGGTGCCAGTTTAGGACTGGGGTGGACAAGGTCAGAAAGCACACAACACCGGATTATAGTCCAACAGATTTATTTGAAAACACAAGCTTTCGGAGCCTCTCTCCTTCTTCAGGTGTTAGTGAGGTGGTATCAGACACAGAATTTGATCTTTTAGTTATAAATTCTGTGTCTGATACCACCTCACTAACACCTGAAGGAGCAAGGCTCAAAAAGCTTGTGTTTGCAAATAAACCTGTTGGACTATTGCCTGGTGTCATGTGATTTCTGACCTTTTTAATTAGACCAGTAAGGTTTTCCTTGACCACATTGGACCAGTAGACCTTATAGGTTCCTATACTTAAAGAAGGTGGTGGTAATGAGGCTACGACATGGTGAGGTACACATTCAAATTTAGCAGCCATTTATTTATTTTAATTTTAATTATTTACGATGAATAGTTTTATAAATAGCACTTTTCCCTGAACACAAACAATATCAAAATACGAGTTGTAAAGGTAACTCATGGCATTCTAAATTTTAAACAGAACTGCCTTAATTACAAACAATCTTCAGAAACTAGATTGCTTAAGATTGCAAATGAGTGAGTGGAATTAATGAGTGGGTGGAATTAAACATACTCAAAAATAGACAAAATAAGTCAAGGGAAAGAAGATGCCAACTCTTTGGTTGACAAGTTAGAATGTAAAAATATGTACAGGGAACTAAGCGACAGCTTTCAGCTGGTTGAGACTCATGCAGGACAGCTATGATTAACTTGGAACTTGACAGGCTAAAATCTGACATAGCTCCCTTACAAAAGACTAGGCTCACAGAGTAGATCGCTGACAGAGAAACATCAGTCATTCAGATGTCACGTTTCATTTTAACGAAATTACTACTCTTGACGATGGAACTCCCCACAAATGGTTCAAAAAGTGTCGACTTTATCTGCTTCTCATTGCAAACACTTAACATGAAGAGTGTCTGTGCTCTAACTCTTTGCTTGTTACAATGATGAAGAGTCAATTCAATGAGAAATTTGATAAGGATACCAGCAAAATCCTTAATAGAGTGAGTGTGTGCCTTGACACATGGCCCACCTGCCTCAGATATCATGACATAGGACTATTTAAGATATGTTGCCACCACAAACCCTGTGTAACTAAATAACTTCTTTCAGAAGGAACCAAGCCATAAAGAGTCCTTGGGACAGCTAGAATAAGGGCTGTGGTACCAGCCTGATCTGATAATCAAGAGATATGACTCTCTGGTCAGCATTCTTAATACACACAGCTATCACAGTACAATCTGAGATACAGGTCACTCCTGGTCTGCATCACGAGTACAGTACAACTCTCATGTGTTTTATCATCCAAACCAGAAAGACTGTCTTTATATCATTACCAATCATGCTGTCTACCAACATAAGAACCAGCATCTCCTCTTCTCAACTGAATGGACACTTGCTGGTATTCCCGCACAGAGTGAAATGGACCTGATTTCATGAAACAATTTACAATAGCGTACAGTCAACATATTGGAACAAGAGCACAAAAAATGTTGATTAGTTTGAAGATTGCTGTAAGGAACTAGTTAATGAAGCTAAGCAACTACTTTAATCAATTATAAAAGAGATCTGAGAGTGACTAGTGTTAGAAACATTACAATTAGCTGTTTGGAAAGAATTCAATCAGAACTCGCGTCCTGAGCGCTATTCCATGACAATGGCAATTATATGAGGACGGAATATGATTTGGTTCAGTTAGCTTGTGGTCAAATAGCATTCTAATATTCATTCTGCAGGTTCACACAGGAATTGTTAAAAATTCTTTTACAGCATGTGGCATTGCTGGTACTTATTACCAATCCCTAATTGCTCTTGAACTGAGTGACTTACTGAGTTATTCCAGAGGGTATTAAGTGTCAATCATCATGCTATGGATCTGGAGTCACATGTAGCCAGACTAGTAAAAATGTCTTTGAAAGACATTACTTGTTTGTTATTAAATCAATGGTAGTTTAATGGTCACCGTTACTGATACAAGCTGTCAATTCCAGCATATTTATTAACTAAATTTTAATTCAACCAGTTGCCTTGGTGGGATTTGAACCCATGTATCCAGAGCATTAGCATGGACTTCTATATTACTAGCCCATATATACTGGGCCAATTTACACAGCAAGGGAACAATATTCTATCAAGAAGACCATCATCAGCAAACAAGTGAATGAAAACAAAGAAAGTCAGCACAGAATTCTTATTGTCATGAAGTGGACCATAACCCCAAATTACTTATGGATACATTGAACTTATAAGAACAACATGAGTTGTTTACTTGCCAAAAGATACCTGAGAGTGTAAATTTAATGGCTGCATGATAAAATCTCTGTATGGATTACACTGAGCCCCAAGAGGTACCATGAAATGTCACACTCAGAAGAGTGTCAGAGGAACATCAGACAGCAACACTTCAAAAGGAGAGATGTCATTTAAAAATCTGAGCTGTGTTCTCCTCTGGGTTGTGTCCCAGGCTGTGGATATGATGAGTTGAGAAAAGGTAGCTCTGGGCAAAAGATATATTTGTGTTTTACTTTTCCAAGTATACCCAAAAAAGGGAGTTAATAAACACCAGGACTCTCTAGTCCTAATATGCTGGAGTGCTGGTATACTAGCTTGTGGTTCATGATACATTGTGTTAAAGTGTTTACAGTTATTGTGTTTACAGTACCTGTAAAAGGACACAGCTGAGATCTTGTCAATTTAGTGTGGAGCTGAAGGAACACAGCAGGTCAGGCAGCATCGGAGGGGGAGGAAAGTCAACGTTTCGGGTCAGGACCCCATCGTCCTGGTGAAGAATCCCAACCCTAATGGTCGACTCTCCTGCTCCTCTGATGTTGCATGACCTGCTGTGCCCCTCCAGCTCCACACTGCATTGACTCGGACTCTAGCATCTGCAGTTTTCGCTATCTCAGAACAGCTGAGATCTTCCTTTAGTCCTGTGTGCGCAGATAAAATGAAGTAAAATCTCTCTCCAACAAAGCCATTGTTGAAAGAAACTGCACTAACACCTTTAAGTTAACTGCAGAACTAAGAAACTTGAAACAACTACTTTACTATCAAATTGAGCGATACCAGGATCATCCACCTAACAGCTGTAATGTTTCATAGTCTACTCATCAGGGGCAACCAAAAAGTGTGATTTTTAAAACCTTTTTGGACTTACTTCTCATATTTAATCTCTGCGTATGTGACATAGTTTATTATCTTTTCTCACCTTTTAGTAGCAAATAAACTCATTCTAACTTTAATTCAAGAAAGCCTGGTTAAACTGGCTCCTTTTGAAACATAAATGGATGTGTGTTGGGTAAAAATATCCACACAGTTAGGATCCTTTTTAGTCTAACTTTAATTAAAATCAAGCACGGGAGGGTTGAATAAAGGGGAGCTAGTTCATCTCTCCTCACCTGGGAGGACAAACATTTGTGAATATCCCACCCAGAATCAGAACAAATTGGGAACCTTACTTGTAACACTATATGCAAGTTATAAATGCTAGTATGTTAAATGTAAGTTGTTAGCCAGCGCTGTAAATTGTAAACTTGATTACACATCCATTACTGTTATTTATAACTGTTAGTTATACTGTTAGTTATAACTAAATATGCACAAAAAATTCCACTTGTTTTGCCTTCTCCCCTATTTAATGGTAAGATGAAATTTCCAAGTGAGGTCATATTATTCATGAATATAATTTTTTTTAAAGCTAGGAAAATCAAACACGCCAATAGCCTAAGATATAAATAAACCTAATTCAAGGGAAATCAGGTAGAGTTTTACTTCATTCACACAATTTTCCACAGAACTATTTATCTGAACACCGTTCACCCAGACTTACATTGACAAAATATGGTCCTCTCGTTTGTGGGGAGAATTCAAACACTCCACCTGGGTCATCATTTTGTAAAATAATTATCTTTCGACTGGTAAATCCTGATTTCACAATCTGATTTTCAGGGCTAGTTCTGCAAATGAAAGACAAAGTCAAAAACTGTATTTGCTTCAGGTTCACATGCATCCAAATGCAGTCATTATTCAACTGTAGTACTTGTTAACTAAAGTGCACAAAATCCAAACCAAACACAATGTTCAAGGAAATCACATTTTCAAAGAAAATCGGAATAATTTTCTCGAATAGCACGCAGCCAAATATATTCATATAAAATTCCTTTTAATGCTGCCATTATTCCACTAAAAATCAAAAACATTAAATAACAAAAATAAACTTTATGCACACAGATTACAATACCAAACATATCTATCTTACCGGTACATAGAATTATGACATGAATGTTTAGCTTATTAATATAGCATCATATGAACCAACACTATGGAAAAAATAACTCTTAAACATCCTGCAATACACTTCAAATGGGGCAGAAATCTATGAGAGCGAGGGGTGTATATCAAGCCCCACACCAGATGGACCATTGCATCCAGCCAACAAATTCAGAAGGCCATCCTTTAGCGAAAATGTGCTAAACCAGTGCTTCGTGAGAATTCTGCCCCTCAATGCCAGGAGGTCCCACTCTCTGGAGTTAGTGCCAATCAGATGGACTGATAGCTCCAACAGTCCTGCAGGTGCCAGAGTTCGATAACAGGCACTGCCAGAGCACCAACCAGTGTCAGAGAAAAGGCTCAAGGAACCGCCAATTGGAATAAATAAGGGCCATTGATGGGGAGGATTCTTTGAGTTGAGGGAGTGGGGGTGAGTGGTCAGTTTAAAGTCCATGCAGGAAGGAACAAAGGGAGCTACCTTCTTCAGGGGGTCTCCCCAATGCATGTAGAGCAACTCTGAAAATAGTACAATCTCTTACTTCCCCACACTTTTAAAACATTTAAAAATAATAGGCCGCCTATTCCCAGCCACACTTGCAGTATTATGGCGCGGGCAGGGTGACTTTGAGAGACTGAATCATGAGCAAAATGTCAATTTTGTCACCTACCCGCCATTTATTAAAGGAGTGAGCTTTTCAGTGCTTAGGAAGATGGTGGGCCAGGCGCCTCATCCTATTTTACATGCAAACCCCTGTCAAAAACACTTGGCAGTACATGTAATATCCAACCCATGATTCAAATCAATGTTCACATTAGACACTGCAATTTTCACCTTTGTCATTTTGACGCCAACATTGTGTTCAAATCAACAATAAAAGATCTAAGATCAACAACTTGTTTAGAGGGACAAGGAGTGAAACAGATAGACTGATCCTTATGGCATTTATCACCACCTCATACAAATCTGTATAGAAATAGAGGACAGAGTTTTAACCTGGACAAGCAGGTGGGATTGGCTGTAGACAGGGGGAGTTAAATATTTGAGCACACTGGGAAGCAAACTCTAATTCAACAGCCACGAAGTTTTGCAAGCAGAAACCTGTCAGCCTGTTACTAGAAGGCTGGTTAATATTTTAAGTACTTAAAGAGGCTGAAATCATCAGACCTACCATGTCTTACAGACTAAGTCTCCCACCTGAGGAAACCCGGCCGGTGTAGTGATGCAACAACAACCTCAAGAAGAAGGCAGCAGCCTTTCCAACATCCGCTGTGGACCAGCAGAAATAAGATTGACAGGCAGAACGATAAGGTGCTCAATTTTGAATGAGTTGGGATAATAGGAAAAAAGCACTGGAGCTGTTGGAAAATTCAGCCTAAAACTTCGACAGATCTTTCCAAGGTATGAAATATCTAGCAGAGTACCATGCTCTCAGGCTACCAACATCCAAAAATTCACCCTTTCTTATCATAATGCCATCTTCACTCTCCAGTTTATGCTGAGCTATGATATTAATCTACATAGACATATTTCATCCATTCTGACTGCCTGCTGTCCATGGTTACCTTACCATTGCAGATAGTCTCAAATTTAAATAAAACCATTTTATGGCACATAAATGGGTGGCGGATCAGAAGACTGTGCAGAATATAAAAAAGCAGTGAAGAATGACAAAAAAAAATCAAGAAAAGGCTCTCGACCCGAAATATCAGCTTTCCTGTTCCTCTGATGCTGCTTGGCCTGCTGTGTTCATCCAGCTCTACACCTTGTTATCCAAGAAGTGTAAGATTAGATTACAAGAGAAATATAGTGTGACAATGTAAATTTCACAACTTTAGTAACTGTTCATAGATTGAAAGAATCAGCAATGAAAGATGAAAGAGGGAATTAAAAGTCACATGCGAATTAACCATCCCTGAGAGGAACAAGATAAACAATCTGTTTCCTGCAAATTGGGAGAGGGGAGTGTGCAGTGGGACCTGGGTGTCCTTGTGCACCAGTCGCTGAAGGTAAGCATGCAGGTGGGGCAGGCGGTAAAGAAGGCAAATTCTATGTTGGCCTTCATTGCAAGAGGTTTTGAGTATAGAAGTAGGGAAAGAGTTGTTGCAGTTACACAGGGCCTTGCTGAGGCCACATCTAGAATATTGTGTGCAGTTCTGGTCTTCTTTTCTAAGGAAGGATGATCTTGCTCTCAAGGAAGTGCAGTGAATGTTGACCGGGCTGATTCTGGGGATGGCGGGACTGACATTTGAGGAGAGATTGACTAGGTTAGGATTGTTTCCACTGGAGTTCAGATGATTGAGGGGCGATCTCATAGAGACTTTTAAAATTCTAACAGAACTGGACAGGGTAGATGCAGGGAGGATGTTCCTAATGGTGGGTGTGTCTAGAACTAGGGGTCACAGTCTGAGAATTCAGGGTAGACCATTTAGGATGGAGATAAGGAGACATTTCTTCACCCAAAGAGTGGTGAGCCTGTGGACTTCATTACCACAGGAAGTATTTGATGCCAAAACATTGAATGTATTCAAGAGGTGGCTAGGTATAGCACTTGGGGCACATGGGATCAAAGGTTATGGGAAGAAAGCAGGATTAGGCTACTCAGTTGGACAATCAGCTATGATTGTGATGAATGGCAGAGCAGGATTGAAGGGCTGAATGTCCTCCTCCTACTCTTATCTTCTATGTTTCTATATTTCCTGGGAGAGAGGAGATAACAACTGCTTGGTATCATGCTACCTCATGACAAATGGGCAATTAAGTCTAGTGAAGAAGTAATGATCTGAAGTAAAGGGGTTAATTGCAAAAAAAGCTGTGGTTTAAACAGACAGCTAACCCTGAGTGTAACAAGGAACAGAGGGGCTACTTCTGATAAGAAGGCAATCTACAGACTTGGGGTCTCCAGAAACAGTAATCAATGTTGGGGCTGAAAGAATCTTTTGAATTATCAATAAGGTCACAGTACAAACTTGAAAAAGAGAAAATTGTATGAGAATCCATTGCAGAAACAAGTCAGTAGCAGAATTTTGAAGAACAACATTGTACAAGAGTCAAATCCTGGACACT
The DNA here is from genome assembly GCF_021869965.1 of Rhincodon typus. Classification (NCBI taxonomy): domain Eukaryota; kingdom Metazoa; phylum Chordata; class Chondrichthyes; order Orectolobiformes; family Rhincodontidae; genus Rhincodon; species Rhincodon typus. The sequence goes on from NC_063334.1 coordinate 86,071,091, forward strand.
TCCAGAACAGACCAATCCTGGTCAGATTCCATCATTAATTGGGTAATAGTTAAATTAGGCTGTGAGACTTAACTTGCTTACTTGAAAGGTCATATTTTGGTTGCTACATGCAATAAAGTTTAAATCATTGTTTCAGTACTTGATTGTGAGATTTCTTAATAAGTAGCCAAATTTAAGATAACTTGCGGTGATTCACCCACAACATTGGCTAAAATACAAATACAAATAGTGCGGAGGTGGTAACATTGTAGTAATGCCACTGGACTGGTAATCCAGAGCCCCAGGCTAATGTTCTGGTAGCCTTGGTTTGAATCACATAGCACAAGGAGTACAGATAAGTGAAGTGAGTGGGTGGAGATCTGGAAAATGAAGTACAATGCGGGAAAATGTGAAATTCTCCATTTTGGCAGGAATAATAAAATTCGTGAGAAATTGCAGAGCTCAGAGATGCAGAAAAATCAGGGGGCCTTTGTGCATGAATCACAAAGTTTGTATGAAGGTACAAGAAGGAATTGGAAAAGCCAGTACCAAGTTATTGTTTACTGTGAGGTGAAGTGAATATAAAACAAACACCATGTGTCGCAGATAAAAACATCAGCAGCAGCGTCACTGGCCGCACAAGCTTCAAGTATGTTTAAGGCAGGGATTGATAGATTTCTGATTATCACTGGCATACATGGCTATGGGAATGGGATGGTAAAAAGGCACTGAAGTGTTTGATCAGCATTGATCGTATCTAATGGTGGAGCAGGCCTACATCTGTTCCTATACTTGTGTGAATGTCAGAGTAGGCTTTAGAGGCACACTCTTGCTGCCAGTTCCTATATTACTGCATTCCTGAAATCCAGCTGCTGAATCATTATATAAATGCTGGCCTCAAAACAAGCCCTAATGTGTTAATACTGAAAAAAGAAGTAATTATTCTGAACATCAAAATGACCAATAAAGATGGCCACTGGCCCCTGCGCATGGTCAGTGATGTCAGTTGGCTATGATAGACTTCGCAATGAGCCTGGACTGCTAACATCACTACATCCTGTGCACAGTGGTGTCATTGCAGTTCCACCTTTCCTTCATATCAATTAGTTTTTAAAGCAATGACCAACGCCCTGTGCTGTCCTGGCAACTTCCTTTCATGCTCTCTCTTAGGTCCTCAAGCCAATTCTGGGCCAGAAAATTGAATCCAACACCAGAACAAGTCAGTAACAGAATATCTGAGATAGTAGGAACTGCAGATGCTGGAGAATCCGAGACAACAAGGTG
>NC_063334.1:86072363-86081663 GCF_021869965.1 Rhincodon typus
GGAGGAGGGGATAGGTGGGAGGAAGAACAGGTTAGGGAGGCAGGGACAAATAAAGTAAATGAGAATCATAGCATTGAGAACAAAACTTAAACAACACAACTTACTCTACTTACCCAAAGTATACCATAAATCTTTCTGTCTCTACCCTGTAGACACAGAGTGGTGGGAGATATGAATTCCCTTTCCATAATTTCAGAAGGTAGGCTAAAAGAGAGGTTATTTTGTCCTTGTGCAACATTACATAACATGCACACTATGAAAATCTTACTTGTTCTGATAAAAAAAATGTTTTTAGAGAACTCACTATTTGCAAATGAACTAGTGTAACCCTATAAAAAATGAGAATGTCAAGGTCAACTCATAACACAATGTCAAGGTGGATCCAAAAATAAGGATTACTAAACACAGCACACAGCAATTGGACAAACTACAGCAGCTACAGAAATTTTATTTCAGGTTTTGTAACAACATATTGTCCTTGTACCTTAAAAATTGATGTAAAGTTCTCTTTGCCTGTGTGCTTGGAACATTGCTTATTCCTTTAAATGCACCATTTTTACATACAGCCAGAAAAGATCAGTGTACAAATGAACCCTTTGCGATATTTAGTGACAGCCGACATTGAATTTAATAGTCTTGCCCATTCTACTTGTGGGTACAAATGAGGTTTTTTGTCCTAAAGAACTGCACTTTTCTGTGGTTTTAAGGGGGATTTTACGTGATGCTGATAATTGAATTGGTTCTCCATCTCAATCAAACTTAATTTAGCATCAGCTACCAATTTTTGCCCACAGAAATGGGCAAAACTTGTAGTGATTTTAAGGAGATCAGCTAGGTGGACCTCACTGAAATATAAGTTTCCTAATTGGAGTTGTTAATCTGGTCCAATCAGGGAGGCCTGACTGGCAGATATAAACAGGAGTGTCAGAGGTTCTGTTCACTCTGAGACCAGGCTCTGAGGAAGCTGGATCAGTGTCAAGGTCTCTCCATGTGTAAATATAGGGTGACTTGGTGTTGGACTCCCAGCCTCTGTGGAGTTATTTCACAATCATTATTGCTCAAAACATACTTTTACAACATATTTAATATCCCATTAACTAGCTCTGACAAAAAAAAATATAAAAGCAAAATACTCCACATAATGGGATTCTAATATCCTAGCTGAAAATTTGGTAAATATATTCAAGAAATGAATATAGCAATGATAATACAATTTTATCCAGAGTCTGGAAACGGCAGAAAAAAACACATTAAGTAGTTATTTTTCTTCCCCAGTTAGAATCCACATAACATTATTTTGATGCAAAAAGTCCGATTTTCTGAATTGCCACTAACATGATATTTGACTGGGCATGCAACAGTTCCAGCACCATCAGGTTGAGGGACAGAGGACTGGTCCAAGGCTAGTACCTTACCCACTTAAATAGGAGGATACAAAAGCAGAGGTAACTAAAGTGAACTGACAAATTAAACTAGTCAACAGAGATGCAAAGATGGATGATTAAGGGCATATTTCTGAACACATAAAATAGATTTATTCCAACATGAAAGAAAAAAATCTATTGGGAGGACACACCATTCATGTTTAACTCAAAGAGTTAAAGATCGTATCAAACTCAAAGAAAAACATATAATTACACAAAGATGACTGGCAGGTTGAAGATTGGATTGAATTTAAAAAAAAGCAAAGAATGGGTCTTTTTCTGATTGGCAGGACGTTCCTCGAGGTTCCAGGCTGGTGCCTCAGCATTTGCAATTTACAGCAATTTAGATGAGGGGAGCAAAGCATGGTAACTAAGTTCACAGTCATACAATCATACAGCACAGAAACAGACCCTTCGGTCCAACTCGTCCATGCCGACCAGATATCCCAACCTGACCTAGTCCCATTTGCCAGCATTTTGCCCACATCCCTCTAAACCCTTCCTATTCATACACCCATCTGGATGCCTTTTAAATATTGTAATTGTACCAGCCTCCACCACTTCCTCAGGCAGCTCGTTCGGCCCTCTGCATGAAAAAGTTACCCCACAGGTCCTTTTTAAATCTTTCCCCCTCACCTTCAAGCTATGCCCTCTAGTCTTGAACTTCCTCATCTGAGAAAATGACCTTGGTTGTTCACCCTACCGATGCCCCTCATGATTTTATAAACTTCTGTAAGGTCACCCTTCAGCCTCCAACACTCCACGGAAAAGAGACTCAGCCTATTCAGCTTCTCCCTATAACTCAAACCTTCCAGTCCTAGCAACATCCTTGTAAATCTTTTCTGTTCCCTCTGAAGTTTAACAATATCCTTCCTACAGAAAGGTGACGAGAAGTGTGTGCAATATTCTGAAAGTGACCTCACCAATGTCTTGTACAGCCGCAACATAATGTCCCAACTCCTACATTCAATGTTCTGACTAATAATGGCAACATCACAAAGACAGGTCGGAAAATATGTTCTGAAGGTGACACAAAGAAGTTGCAGACAGATAGACAAGCTGAATGAGCGGACAAAAATATAGTTGATGGAGTACAATGCGGGAAATGTGAAATCATTCATTTTGGCAGGAAAATTTTCAAAAAAAAAGCAGACTATTATTTAAACAGACAACAACTGAACAATTCCAAGGTGCAGAAGGATCTAGGAATCGAGTGCACGAGTCACAAAAAGTTAGTTAGTTTTTAATGTGCAAGCACAGCATGTGATTAAGGCACCAAGAGAAATTGAACATTCAAGTAAGGATTTAGTTCAGTTATTTAGTTCATTTAGTTCAACACTTCAGTTATACAGGGCAGTTATGAGACTACATCTCAAATACTGCGTATAGTTAAGGTCTCCTTCGTTAAGGAATTAATTAAGTGCAGGCAAGCAGTTTCAGAGAGATTTATTTGATTGAAACCTGGATTGAGCTGGTTGTCTTACGAGGAAAGGTTGAGCAGACTGGTCTTGTTTACACTGGTTTTTTTTTATTTACTCATTGGAAGAGGGCATCGCTGGTTAGGCCAGCATCTATTGCTCATCCCTCATTGCCTAGAGGACAGTTAAGAATCAATCACATTGCTGTGGATCTGGAGCTACATGTAGGCCAGACCTGGTAAGGATAACCAATTTATTTCCCTAAAGGATATTAGTAAATCAGACGGGCTTTTCCCAACAATTGGCAATGGATTCACGGTCATCATTAGATCCTTAATTCCAGATTCTTTATTGAATTCAAGTTCTACTGTCTGCTATGGCAAGATTTGAACCCGGGTTCCCAGGACATTAGCTGGATTAATAGTCTAGCAATAATGCCATTAGGCCTCCGCTACCTCTCCACTCCTCCTCTTCAGAACAGTGAAAGGTAACTTGATTGAAGTGTAAACGATTCTGAATAGTCTTGGCAAAGCAAATGTGAAATGCAGGTTGCCTCTTTTGAAAGAGTCCAGATCTACGGACCATGGTTTAAAAATTAAGGGACACCCTTTTATAACAGAGATGAGGAGAAATATTTGCCTTCAGAGGAACTTCAGAACAGTTTGCCTCAGAAGGTAGTGTCACTGAACATGATGAAAGTGGAGATGGATTGATTCCCTTGCCTGAGGTTATCAGTGGGTAGATTGATATATAGAATTCAAAACACAAACAGATCAAGCCATTGTATAACTGATGGCAGGGTAGGCTCGAGTGCCTGAATAGCTTACTTTTCCTCTTAATTCATAACAAAGACGGAATGGGAGAACAGAAAGCTAGATTGAAATTTAAAAACAAATAAACGGAGTTTCTGTAGATCTTCTCTTTTAAAAAAAGAATAAAGTTAACAAAGTAAGATTTGGCCCAATAAAAATAATGAGCCTGGGGAATGTTAATATCAGGATACAAGGAAATGGCTGATAAATTGAACTGGTTTATTGTATCAGTCTTCATTAGACAGAATGCAAGTAACATCCCAAAATAAAAGCTGTAAATCCAGAAAAGAGAGGGAGAGAGGAACTCAAATGACAATCACCAAGGAAGTGATATTGAACAAATTGACTGGACTGCAGGCTGACAAAGCTCTAGGTCCTGATGGGCATCATTCTATAGTCTTAAAAAAAATGGCTAGTACAATAGTCCAAGTTTTGTTTAATTTTCTAAAATTATCTACATTCAGGAAAGCTACCATTAGTTTGGAAAGTATGTATTATAAAAAGGAAAGAGACAAAAAGCAGGAATCTATAGGCCAATTAGCCTAACATGTCCTAGGGAAATTGTTAGAAGATATTAGTAAAGACAACACAATATGGCAGTTAGAAAAAATTCAAGGCAATCAGGCAGAGTCAACATGGTTTTGTGAAAAGGAAATAATGCTGAATCAATCTATTGGAGTACTATGAGGATGTAATATTCACTATGGATAAAGTGGAACTGATGGATGCATTGTACTTAGTTTTCCACAAAATTTTACACCAAAGTTTATTACAGAACATCAAACTTGTGGTAGGAGGTAACATTTTGGCATGGATAGAAAACTGTCCAACCAACAGAAAACAGAAATCAGGCATAATTGTGCAATTTTCCAACTGGCAAGGTGTTTTGGAGTAGTGTGCCACAGGGATCAGTGCTGGGGCCTCAAACTTTTTATGATTGATAGAAATGACTTGGATGAAGAAATGGAAGATACGGTTGCCAAATTTGCTGATGACACAAGGATAGGTCGGAAAGTAAATTCTAAAGAAGACATGAGGAGGCTACAACTGGATTGAGACAGGTTGAGTGGACAAAAATCTGACAAATGGTGTACAGCGTGGGAAAATGTGATTTGTCCATTTTGGCAGGAAGGCTAAAAAGAAGCATCATACTAATTGTGAAAGACTGTGTAACTCTGGAATACAGAGGAATCTGGGTGCCTTGGGGAATGAATTACAAAAGGTTAGTGTGCAGAGGCAGCAAATAATTAGGGATGCTAATGTGATGTTGTTGTTTAGTGCGAAGGGATTTGAATAGAAAAGTAGGAGGTTAAACTTCAATTATAATTGTAATTAACCGATTAGAATATATCATTGGTGAGACCTCATCTGAGGCACCATGTACATATTGATTTCTTTATTTAAGGAAGAATGTAAATGCATTGGAAGCAGTTCAAAAGTCCTTTACTGGGCCAAAACCTGAAATAGGTGGGTAACATTATAAGGAGAGATTGGGCCAGCTCGGCTTCCATCTGCTAAAGGTTTGAAAAGTAGGAGGCAACTTTGACTGAAACATATTAGGGATCTTGACAAGGTGGATATGAGAAGGACTTTTCCTTCTTGTGGACAAGCAAGAGCTATGTGCCATTGTTTAAAAGTAAGAGGTCACCTACGTAGGACCGAATCAAAGGGAATTTATTCCTGTCAAAGGTTCACAGAGGAAGCAGAGTCTTAAGACCAAGGCAGATTTATTCTTAACAGACAACGGGACAAAAGGTTATTGGGTTAAGTGAAACTGCGGATCAGTCATGGTCTTACTGAATAGCAGAGCCTAAGTGGTCTACTCCTGCTGTTAATTTGTATGTTCATATGTATCAATCATCTCAGACTGCTACATAGACATTCTATGAAACATCTGATGAGTGAATATCAGATATAAACAACTTCACCAACATATAAAAACTTGACAAACTGGCCTGTATTTTCCTGCATTATCACTGTCAAAATACATTAGAAAATGACAGAAATGGATTCAAAATGGGTTGGTATGACTTGCTGTTGTCTCCTTGCCACAGGTGAATTTTAATCACTGAACCTAGCCTGTACATTATTGTAGAGCAGCAAGGCCTAACAATCTGTCCCATTTTCCGCTCTCCCATTGCTAATTTCCTTTGGATCATTGGCAGTGTCCCCTTTGAAGGGAGAATTCCCAGCCCAGAAAGCATATGCAATGGCATAACTAGTCCAACAACCTGGAATTGAGTCATTCTGAAATCAGGTCAACAAACACAAGTTCTGTTTGACCCTTCTGGATGGCAAGAGAAGATTCCAAGACCATAACTTTTGAATCTGGTCCCAACCAAACTCTGCAACCCAATAGCTTTAGATCTATAGGATGGCTCTGACTGGTGAGTATGGAGTGGTTAGGTCATGCATTGGACTTCCTGACTACTTTATAAACTTAGGTAAAGTCTGTAAAAAATATTTTGACGAAGCATTATTCTTGCCTCTCTCAACAAGGGGAATAAATTTACTGCGGGACAGATGTGTTTGCATCGATGTTGTTTTGCTATGAGAATGCAATTTGCAATCTGTATGATAACATGGTAATTCCCAGTCCCATCACTTGTTTGTTATTTGAACTTGTCTGCATTTTCACATCATAACCTATACTCTCTTCCAAGCTTGCATAATCAAAAATCTTTTTGATAATTCAGGCACAGTCATCTAGCCAGAGGAAAGCCCTGCTGTTACTTTCACTGCCAACAGGTCTGCTAACTGAATTGAAACAGAAATGCTGGGCTAAATTTTACCGAAGGCTTTTGGGCCCGGAAAGCAGGACCCAAAATGGATCCTGGCTTCGTAGCAGGACTGGCTCAGCAGATGTTCCTCAGGCAGTCTTCTAATTGGCTGCTTATAAACTTGCCACTGCACATGCTCATGTTGCTGCCATTTAAAACAGAGCAGCAGAAGTTCTGATGCCTGAGCAGCCTCTGTGAAGTCTTGGGTCCCAACATGTGGCAAGGAGCTGGCCTCCTGTTACTAAAATGTTGGTGGTCCTATTAGAGGGGCCCTTAACAGGCATATTAGCATATCAGCTTCCCAGCTCCTTAGGGTGGGTAGGCGATCACATCAGAGCCCGTCTCCTGCCCACTGCCAGGAAACTTCACCATCTGAAAGACAGTGACAGAATGCTTTCTCTGTGGGGTTCCCAGCTATTTTATAGGCCCCACTATCTCCCTTCCTGCCAAGTCCCCTGACAGTCCACTGACTACTTGCTGCAGCAGCAGTTTTTTTCTTTCCCCTCTGTCGATAGCCGTTTCAAAATGTTTTTACAAAACTTCAATCTATGATGGTTTAATTGCTGGCAGAACATTACACACCAGTGACCACAAGATGCTTTGTTGGTCTGTGCAGGGTAGCTGCATGTATTTCAGGCAGGCACTTGCTGGCTATTCTTCTGACAGCAAGCCCATTCTGAATCTTGTGCTGCCATTGAAAGCAGTGTGAAAGGCAGAGTGGCAAACAGGACTTTTTGTGGGTACACGCCAACTCCGGCAGCAGCTGCCATGCTTCATTTACATTGTCAATTTGGTGCCAACAGCAGGGCTTGTTAGCAAACTCAAAGTAACTGCTGCAGAAAGAGGTCATTCACCGCTAACTGTAGTCTGCATTAGTTGGTGTCTATACAAATGTTGGTTGTCTTATTGCTCATCAAAAAAAAACGTGATAATAACAAAATCAATGATGTAGTGAATATCGTGTAATAAACTGAACAATTACACATCCTTCACACTTTCATGGAAAACTGGAATAGATAATTTTATAACTTAATGGAAGTGAGGTGCCTCTCACTACATCCAATTAATAGTTGTTGTACCTAAATAAATTGAAATATTAAGAGGGAAAACATTGAAATATAAGTTATTGTAAAACCGGATTTTGAAATTTTCATTGTGCATTTATATACCAATGTCACTTAATTGAATATGTTACAATAACATGTACAATAGCAAGGGTGATGTGGTCGCCTATAACATGAATTTTGTAAGTACAGGCTCCAGACAATAAACAGAGCAGTCAGGAAATCACAAACATGCTTCCCACCGTGAGAAAGACCTGGCCTGCACATTTGAATTTTATATTATACACTGCTGGAAGAAAATGCCTCACACTAGGACACATACTAGTAACTTGTAACTAGTGAGGTCTTTCCTTTTAATATGCAGATCAGAGCTCAATGACATCACCACGCCTGAGCTGTCATTTTAACAAAACAGAAAAGAATTGTTGCTTTTCCCACCACATGAAAATAACTGAGAAAGGAGCTGTGGCCTGAACAGGCCCAAGCAAGAATGTTGTTTCAGTATCCTTGTGGGGCAAACAGGATCACATGAAAGATCTATGATCTATGATTAGGCCAAAAGAAACCTGAGGCTTATTGTCTCCCAACAGTTAAAACTCCGCATGACTGTCCCAGATGTTGATGGCCATTTGGGCATGTATATGAGGCCCATGGCATTCAAAATACCCAAGATCTCTTTCAGGGGGGCAAAAGGCACTTCACTCTTCTCCTACTCACTTGATTCTTTTTCTGCAGTAATATTAAGCCTACAGGCTAATGAGAAAGTAGCAGGGGGGTGGTGCTTACTAATATTGTTGTCACATTAAATAAGAACGAAGATTTATTTCGCACACTTAGCTGCAGGGGGAATAACTTGCGACAAAGGCCCACTTACAAACATACAAGGTACGACCAAATCAAACAGGATAAAGAGATTATTCAATTAGCAAGGACTTAAAGTATAGAACAACTGACTGATACCAAATTATCAATCTAGAGATAGTAGGAACTGCAGATGCTGGAGAATCTGAGATAACAAGGCGTACAGCTGGATGAACACAGCAGGCCAAGCAGCATCATAGGAGCAGGAAAGCTGACATTTCGGGCCTAGACCCTTCTTCAGAAATGGGGGAGGGGAAGGGGGTTCTGAAATAAATAGGGAGAGAGGGGGAGGCGGACGGAAGATGGACAGAGGAGAGGATAGGTGGAGAGGAGACAGACAAGTCAAAGAGGCGGAGATGGAGCCAGTAAAGGTGAGTGTAGCTGGGGAGGTAGGGAGGAGATAAGTCAGTCCGGGGAGGACGGACAGGTCAAGGGGGCGGGATGATGTTAGTAGGTAGGAGATGGGGGTGGGGCTTGAGGTGGGAGGAGGGGATAGGTGGAGGTAGGACAGGTTAGGGAGGCGGGGACGTGGAGATGAAGAGGTTGAGGGAGGGTAGGAGGCCTTGGGGTGGTGTCCAGGAGGAGGGGGTGTGTTGGAGGCAGGAGAAGGGGTCAGTAGAGGGAGGGTTAGGCTCACGGTTGAAGAAGTAAGCGTGGAGGTGGAGGCGGCGGAAAAACTGCTCTATGTCCAAACGTGAGCGGTATTTGTTGATGTGTGGGTGGAGGGGGACAAAGGTGAGCCCTTGACTGAGGACTGACCATTCGTCCTCAGTAAGGGGGAGGTCTGGGGAGATGGTGAAGACCCAGCAGGGCTGAGTGTTGCTGTCTCCTCTGGAGCTGCTGGCTGTGGAGGCGGTGGGCGGAGTGACATCGGCGTCGGTTGTGGGCGGAGTTGCGTCGGCGGTGGTGGGTGGAGTTGCGTCGGCGGTGGTGGGAGGAGT
>NC_063334.1:86081673-86149511 GCF_021869965.1 Rhincodon typus
GCGTCGGCGGTGGTGGGTGGAGTTGCGTCGGCGGTGGTGGGAGGAGTTGCGTCGGTGGTGGTGGGAGGAGTTGTGTCAGCGTCGGTGATGAGCCGTGCAGCATCGGCTGTGGGCGGAGTTGCGTCGGCTGTGGTGGGAGGAGTTGCGTCGGCAGTGGCGGGTGGAGTTGCGTCAGCAGTGGTGATCGGAGTTGCATCGGCAATGGGCAGAGTTGTGTCGGCGATGGGCAGAGTTGTGTCGGCGATGGGCAGAGTTGTGTCGGCGTCGGTGATGGGCGGAGTGGCGTCGGCGATGGGCGGAGTTGTGTCGGCGTCGGTGATGGGCGGAGTGGCGTCGGCGGTGGGCGGCGGCAGCAGCGGTGATGGTAGGTGCGTCTTCAGTGTCTGTGGTTTCGGAAATGGAGGGAGTGGCATCAGCAACGATGGCGTTCGCTGTCCCGGAAGTGGTGTACCCAGCGGTGGCGGATGTGACGTCATCTGTGGGTTCTCCGACAGTGGCCTCATGGCCAATGGCAGCGGGCACATTGTGGGGAAGGTACTGGGTAGGGTTGGGGATTTGGGAGGTGGAGGAAGCCCGTTTTGGGTGGTAGGCACCAGTAAGTTTACTGTACTTACGGTTTTTAGTGTCCAATAAAGCTGAGTAGAATTGTGAGTTCAGGTTGTGGATCCTACAAAGAATGAAAAATAGGAGAGGTCCTTTGCAGGTCTGGGAGAGGGAGGCTCTGAGCTGGGGTAGGCTTGATTGTAGTGCCCGGAGATGCCGGCGCATTGCTGAGAGTGTGTGTTTCAGGAGTCGCAGGGAGAAACGCTTCTGAAGGATCTCAATGTTCTGAATGTAGACATTGTCACGGTTGGGGCCAAATTGGGAAGGCCTGAATGTGGATTGTAGTCCATTGGGGATGATCTGGTTCCATAGGCAGGTACTAAGAAAGGTGATGTGGCTGTAGTACCTGGTTTGCTTCAGGACATGGTCTATCCCCCACCTCAAGCCCCACCCCCATCTCCTACCTACTAACCTCACTCCGCCCCCTTGACCTGTCCGTCCTCCCCGGACTGACCTATCTCCTCCCTACCTCCCCACCTACACTCACCTCTACTGGCTCCATCCCCGCCTCTTTGACCTGTCTGTCTCCTCTCCACCTATCTTCTCCTCTATCCATCTTCTGTCCGCCTCCCCCTCTCTCCCTATTTATTTCAGAACCCCCTTCCCCTCCCCCCTTTCTGAAGAAAGGTCTAGGCCCGAAACGTCAGCCTTTCTGCTCCTATGATGCTGCTTGGCCTGCTGTGTTCATCCAGCTGTACACCTTGTTATCTCAGATCCTCCAGCATCTGCAGTTCCTATTATCTCTGATACAATTTTAATCCCACTGCGAAGCCTCTTCTAAGGATGCCTACCCTGAAGAAGTTACCCTCCTCCCTCCGGACAAACCTCAGGGGATCTCTCTCCCACTGCAACTCTCTCGTAATCTCTTCGGCCTTGAAACTGCTCGACCATGTCCTGAAGCAAACCAGGGACTACAGCCACATCACCTTTCTTAGTATCTGCCTACGGAACCAGATCATCCCCGCAATCAGGCCTTCCCAATTCGGCCCCAACCATGACAATGTCTACATTCAGAGCATTGAGATCCTTCAGAAGCGTTTCTCCCTGCGACTCATGAAACACACACTCGCAGCAATGCGCCGGCATCTCATGAGGCCACGGTCGGAGAACCCACAGATGACGTCACATCCGGCACCGCTGGGTACACCACTTCCAGGACAGCAAACGCCATCGTTGCTGATGCCACCGCCTCCATTTCCGAGGCCAACATCACAGACACTGAAGACGCACCTACCGTCACCACTGCTTCCGCCGCCTACCCTGCTCCGCCCACCGCCGACGCCGCTCCACCCATCACCGATGCTGACACAACTCCACCCATCGCCAACGCAACTCCGCCCACAGCCGACGCCGCACAGCCCATCACCGACACCGACGCAACTCCGCCCACCACCGCCGACACAACTCCGCCCACCACCGCCGACGCAACTCCGCCCACAGCCAACGCCAACGTCGCTCCGCCCACTGCCTCCACAGCCAGCAGCTCCAGAGGCGACAGCAACACTCAGCCCTGCCGGGTCTTCACCATTCCCCCCAGACCTCCCCCTTACTGAGGATGAACGGTCAGTCCTCAGTAAAGGGCTCACCTTTGTCCCCCTCCACCCACACATCAACAAATACCCCTCACGTTTGGACATAGAGCAGTTTTTCCGCCGCCTCCGTCTCCACGCTTACTTCTTTAACCGTGAGCCTAACCCTCCCTCTACTGACCCCTTCTCCTGCCTCCAACACACCCCCTCCTACTGGACACCACCCCAAGGCCTCCTACCCTCCCTCAACCTCTTCATCTCCACGTCCCCGCCTCCCTAACCTGTCCTACCTCCCACCTATCCCCTCCTCCCACCTCAAGCCCCACCCCCATCTCCTACCTACTAACTTCATTCCGCCCCCTTGACCTGTCCGTCCTCCCCGGACTGACCTATCTCCTCCCTACCTCCCCACCTACACTCACCTTTACTGGCTCCATCCCCGCCTCTTTGACCTTGTCTGTCTCGTCTCCACCTATCTTCTCCTTTATCCATCTTCTGTCCGCCTTCCCCTCTCTCCCTATTTATTTCAGAACCCTCTTCCCTTCCCCCATTTCTGAAGAAGGGTCTAGGTCCGAAATGTCAGCCTTCCTGCTCCTATGATGCTGCTTGGCCTGCTGTGTTCATCCAGCTCTACACCTTGTTATCTCAAATTATCAATCTACTTGTTTTTAAAATGGAATTCAAAAGTCTAAAACTGAAGCCAGCGGACTGAAATTCCTTTGTGGCTGTGGTTAACTAGCTAGCCAAGAGGAGTTGTAACCACTTTCTTCTCCTTAAAAATCTTTTTGAAAGACTACTGATGAGGAAGGCCCGGTCAATGAAGCATCACATAAAGCTAGGCCAGGCATTCAAGATGCTGTCCAAGAGATTTAAAGATCAATTGCTACACTGCAGGACTGACTTTCTAATTAGTACTAGGTCTTTTTCTGAAGTCAGAACCTCAAGGGTGGATAACACCCTGAATATAGGATGTTTAGGGCCCTGAACTGCACTGAGTTATCAAGTAGCCACACACAGGTATAGTGTCGGAAAACAGGACAGGCCATTTACACATTATGCCCCATAAAGAACAATAAAATAAATAAAAAGACTGTGTTTATAAACAGTAATACTGGTCAGGATCTTGGGTTGACATCCCTACTTTGGTCTCATATTGTCTAAAGATCTTTGACACCCAAAGGTGGCAACAATGGGTTGTCCATTTAATGCCTCATCTGAAAGACAACATTTCTGAGTACATCCACATGAATTACAATGGTTCAAAGCAGTGGCTCACCAACAAAAATAAATAAAAGGAGGAAAAACATCTTCTCAAGGGCAAATAGGGATGGGCAAGTAGTGCTGGCCTTGCCAGTGACACACACATCCCATCAGCTAATAAAAAAAATTCACTCAGCACAGCATGAAATATAACATTTGATTATATGCTTTGATCTCAAATCCACAACCTACTGAAATGGGGTACCACTAAGCCAAAGCTTAACCATCACTAATACGACCTATTTGTCATATTTGATAACTCAATGAGAAAAGTCACAGTTTTTGAAAATTATAAGCAAACAATGCTAATGGGAAAAAAGACATACCGGTCTAACGAGATAATCAAAGTCTCATTTATTTCAGGCAAGTCATCTGCTCTTATTGTAATGTTGATTGTGGCATTGCTCTGGCCTGATAAGAATATAACAGACCCATTCATTGGGCTCAGGTCATCATTGGTGATACTGTGATGATTAACCCCTGTAGGTTTCAAATGCCAGTAAACTTCTGCAGAGCCATCAGTTCCATCTCGTTGCAAAGCAATGTATATCTGAAACAAAAGACCACGACAACTACATGAAACTTGTTGTAGAATCTGACTATACTTTAGACATCGTATTTTATCAATCAACATGATCCAAACTAAATATCTCTGTATCATTCATAGTATTCCACAGACAGCGGACACAGATTCTCCAAAGCAGTGCAGAAAGAAATACATTTTATTTATCTATTTAATACCTCATTTTCTGGATTTATTTTCAAATCATGCAAGGAGCTGAGAAATATTTACAGATTTTCTTCCACATTTGCTCCTTTTTTGCTCCTCCCAGAAGATCATATGGCTCTGAATAAACAGGCTGTATACGGATTTGGATGCATTAAACATCCTAAACATATGAAACAGGTTTAATGGAATGGTAGTTTATACATGCATACTTATATACAGTCATAGGTTTTCTGACAGAAGCCACAACTTAAAGCTCATATATACCTGACTATCAGAAGAATTCTCCGGTTCATAAACAAGAAGCGTTTCATTGCTGGTAAATCCAACCTCTCCATTTGCTAGGTCAGATGTAACTGTCCGTGAGATGTTTAGAGGTTCACCCAGCCTGGGACTCACTGACGTAACAAGAGGAACCTTGTTTACTAACTCCACCGTTTCAAGCTGGAAGTATTAACAAAAGCTATCAGTCTCATTTGGCTCTCCAAATATCAGGCACAGGAAGCTTAAGGACAATGAAGTGGTTGAATTTTTTTGCAAGACCTTACAGCCACTACAATTATAACAAGGCAATTACATCCTGTGATGACTTTTATTTGTCAATCTGAAGAGTTCGTGCATTGAGATCAAAGAGACATAACACCCAATGGAGCTATATATATTAAACGTGAAGGGAAATCACACAGGAGGTGGTACTCATTGGACTCCAAGGATGGCTAGGTTAAGGTTGATGTGAAACTAAGAAATTTTAAATTCTCAAACTCCACTTCAGCCCATCCACTTGTGCTGTTATTGAGGGTGAGAGTGGGAAGCAGACAGGTTAGTTATAGAATCCCTTGAGCAGCAAAAGATGGCTTTGGCTTGTGGTGACGTTTTGCTAGCTATCTGCAGCAGATTTTATTCTTACATAACTTATAATCATTCTGCTCCACTTAACCTCAATTCTAAGTCTATTGGAGTTACTATCAATGTTGTCTCATATCTATTTTCAGCTTCAAAGATTCTATGACCAATGTGGCTCAACTCCCAATGCTGGAATCACAACCCCAGGGGAACCATGGGCCTACCTGCTTCCGGCAAACCTGACTTCCTCATGGAAACCCAGAACCCAAGCCCAACCAGCGCAGGAACAAGATCTGACCCTGCAGTGACCTGACATTGAGAAGGCCTGACCAAATGGGCCACTAGACCCCTTGGAATGCTCAAGGCTGAAACTAGGCCTATGGCACACTAGTCTGAAAAAAAACACCCAATCTCATCTCATCTCAGAAGCTAAGCAGACTCAGGCCTGCTTAGTACTTGGATGGGAGACCACCTGGGAATACCAGGTGCAGTAGGCTTTTTAAGAAAAAGCCATGGTGGGTCAGCGGTTAGCACTACTGCCTGACAGCGCCAGGAACCTGGGTTCGATTCCACCCTTGGGCGACTGTCTGTGTGGAGTTTGCACATTCTCCCCGTGTTTGCGTGTGTTTCCTCTGGGTGCTCCGGTTTCCTCCCACAGTCCAAAGATGTGCAGGCTAGGTGGATTGGCCATGCTAAATTGCCTGTAGTGTTCAGGGATATGTAGATTAGGTGGATTATAGGGGGATGGGTCTGGATGGGATGTTCTGAGGGTCGGCGTGGACTTGTTGGGTCGAAGGGCCTGTTTTCACACTGTAAGGATTCTATGAATTCTAGTGCCCAGAAACCCATCAAGAGCACACATTTACCTCTTGGATCAGCAGACTTCCCTCACCGACACCTGGAATCGATTAGGAGCAGCCACGTACCCAGGAAATGTGGGCAATGCTCTGGTCTTCAGGTGAGACTGAAACTACAGGGTTTCATGTCCCCTCTCCCTAGTATATTCCTGGCAAACATCTGAGCCATTGAGAACAAAATGGATGAACATAGAGCTAGACTCACTTTCCAAAGGGAATTGAGAGACTGCTGTGTGTTCTACTTCACAGAGACATGGCTCAGTCCTGCTACGCCTGACTGTACCTTACAACCTGAGGGTTTCTCAGTTCACCAAATGGACCCCAAGGAAGGGGCAGAGGGGTCTGCCTCCTAATCAACACCTCCTGGTTCTCAGACGTGGTGACCCTGTCAAGTTACTGCTCCCCAGACCAAGAATATCTAACAGTAAAGTGCCATCCCAACCACTAGCCACACAGGTTCACCTCCACTATCCTGATAGCAGTCTACATTCCATCCCATGCAGAAGTGAAGAGTGCACTTGACAAAGTATACAACGCTACAAACAGTCTTGAGACAGAAAACCCTGAGGCCTTGTTCGTCACAGCCGGTGACTTCAACCATGCCAACCTCATGAACATGCTACCAAAATGCCATCAACACATCTCCTGTCCCACCAAAGGTCTGAATGTCCTTGATCATTGCTATACAACCATCAAAGATACCTACTGCTCCATTCCCCATCCACATTTTGGAAAATCAGATCATAATGTTTTGCTCTTCCTCCCAGCTTGCAAGCAGAAATTGAAGCAGAGGACCCAATATAAAAAGTGCAGCAGTGTTGGTCTGAGGCAACATAAGGGCTACTACTGCTTAGAGTTGGTGGACTGGTCCATATTGAAGAACTCAGCAGCCAACCTAAACAAGTATGCCACCACCGTCACAGATTTCATTACTGAGTGTGTAGATGACTGCATGCTGCTGACGATAGCTGTAGGTTGGATCTTAAACAACAACAAGATAGAATAAAGGATAGAGATTGAGTGCCTAGCAGCATGGTGTAAAGACAACAATCTCTCCATCAACACCAGCAAAATGAAGGAGCTGGTCATTGACTTCAGGAAGCAGAATGCAGGGCACACCCCTGTCTGCATCAATGGTGCTGAGGTGGAGATAGTTCACAGTGTCAAGTTCCTGGGAGTGATGATCACCAACAATCTGTCCTGGTCCATGTCAACGTGACAGTCAAGAAAGCACAATAAGGTTAAGGAAGTCGGCATGACCACAAGGACGCTTACCAATTTTTATCAATGCACCACAGAAAGCATCCTAATTGGATGCTTCACAGCATGGTATGGCAGCTGCTCTTTGCACAATCGCAAGAAACTACAGAATCATGAACACAGCCCAGTCCATCACACAAACCAGCCTTCCATCCATTGACTCCATCTATACTTCCCACGGCCTCCGGAACGCAACCAACATAATCAAAGTTATAACCCCAGTTATACTCTCTTCCACCCCCTTCCAATGGGCGGAAGATATAAAAGTTTGAATACACATATGAATAGATTCAAGAACAGCTTCTTCCCTGCTGTTCTCAGACTTTTGAATGGATGTCACAAATGTTAATTCTGGTCTCTCTCTCTCTGCACTTTCTAATTGGCAGTAACACTATATTTTGCACTCTGTTCTGCTATCCTGATGCACTTTGTATTGTGTGATCTGCCTGTATAGCATGCAAAACAATACTATTCTCTGTACCTTTGTACATGTGATAACGATAAATCAATTAATCAATCCTTCTCATTTTTATTCTTAATATACAGCTGGAATTCGTGTACCTCAGGAAATCCAGCAGGTAAAAGGTAGAAAAATGTCTTTGTTACACTGTTTATGGACAAGGAGAAGCAAATTTGCCCCCAGCCTACTAACCCTGTGTACCTTCTGCATTGCCTACTCACTCAGGATACCTCACCATTTTGTCCCCACCTGAAAAAGCATGATCAACTATACCAGCCACTTTCATCTCTCTCATTCTCTCTCTTTCTCTCTTTGTACAGGGGAAAAAAAACATCTCATGTGTAGAGTGGAGAGAGCCAGGTCAAGTGGTGGGGCATCTGGCATATGTCTCTTCACTTCCTACAAGAGAATCTTTGCCTTGGAGGAGGAAGAGGGCAATGACCAGGTAATGATGTCAAAACCTCCATGTCCCAGCTACCAAGTAAAATCTATTGTCAAATGCTGCACTGCTTTCCCATTCCATCATGATGATTGCATTCTTAACATACCCAAATTTCTACCATTTCCCTTCTCTCCTGTTTCTTGCAGACATCAGTCTGTCTGCACAGTCACCACCAAGAACAGACAAACCCCTCAGGCCACCATCTCCTCCTCCACCTCTGAGAAAGATGTCACAGATCCCTCAATGGCAGCACCAACAAGGCTGTCTCCTGCACCCTCCACCAGCTCAGACACTGACACCTCGATGGATATATTAAACAGAATACACCTGGGAGCACATTCTGTTGAATGCAGTCTCCGCAGCTGACCAGAGAAGAAACATCCCAGGTCACTAGCACTCAGAGGACTGCCAGAACCAGGCACCTGCTCAACACTAGGCAGGAACAGACCCCCATGGTGTCAGCTATTTATAACCTCATCCTAATGTAAAGAAGACACAGGAGCAGCAGGCAGGTTTGTTAGAGGTTCTCAGAAACTGATGCGAAGTTTGGAGGAAGTCAATGTTGTGAGGCGTACCTCTGGCATGTGAGAGTCTGACTGAAACTGGCACGAGACCCAGGTCCAGAACAGTCTGCGTCTGCCGGATGTACAAACAGACCTGTTCACCATCAATCTGACACTGATGCTTAGCACCAACGGCAAAGAGATTGGCGGAAAATGGACCTTGACCTCACTCCAGGTGCTCCTTCCTCTTGAGGAGATAGAGCCATGCCAGTAGACTTCTAGCCGAGGAGGAAGCACCCAACAGCTCACACCCTTCTTCCAGCAGAATTCTCCTATCAGGACACTCCAGAGACGTCCAGTTCCTCCATCTTCACTCTGCCTGCTCTCCCCAGCCACATGGGAGTTCATGCCAAAGGTGGTGAGCCTACATCTGGCTAGGACACACTCAATGTTTGTGCCATCTAACCACTAATGCTCCCAGGGGCACCTGCACAAAACTCCAAGACCAACTGTCTCCACTTGTAGGGCAAACTTCCTCCATTCCAGCTGTGGACCCCAAGACTATACCTGGGCACTTGGGTGGCACAGGTGACACTTTATGGTAAGTATATTACCACATTTGTCAATATATTTTCATCATCGAATGTCATTTACAAGAATGAGAGGGACTAGCTGCTCTTCGAATCATGTGATGTTCCAACCCTGTCTGAATGCTAGCTATCCTATCCAGAGCACTCATACTAGCATGGAACTGAGCCATGACTGAATGAGGAAGCATCGGATGCTGAGAATGCTTCGACAGTTTGTAACCTTAACTTTTATTGAACACCATGAACCGCGCTGAAAGATCAAACTGTTAATCTGCATTTTCAGGTGAAATTATACAGGGGATGCTAGCCTCAACAGCATCATAATATTTACAGTTAGTGAAAGAAGACTTTGCACAACTCAGTTCTAAAGAACAGGCTTCAGAAGGGAATCCTGTTTGTGTTGCTTCAGCTGATGCTTCTGCACTGTAGGATGCTGTAGGTCCTGTTCTGTCTGATGAACTTAATCATGTTCTTAGCAAAAAACTGCACCTCTCATGCATCCTCATCATCCTTGATGCATCTTCCAGTTGTCTGGAGCACAAAATCCAAGGATTAGGAAAAATCCTTGATACTGGAAAGAACGCCAAAATATGACCCCCCCCAGAAATATGATGTGAAGGCAACATGGCCAACATTTCCAATAAGCCTATGTGGGCAATATCAGAAACAAAGCAGCTGCTCAGTAAATGTGGCTATTCAGCAGTTGCATCACATATGAATAAGATTTTAACAATGTCATACAAACACTGGGACATGGGGGGAACATCACTACACAAACTTTACATATTCTGGCCCTGATTCATATGTTTGCTGTTCAAGCCTTTTGATACACAAACAACAATGGACTCTACATACAGCAACAACAAGGACCTCGCTCTCACATCCCCAACCCCCAAAATACCCAAAAAAGGCAGCATTGCACATGGGATAATAACGTGAGTCTTTTGCGGTCTACGGTGTGAAATAAGCAGCTGCTACACCTTATTCAGGCTATGGGTCCTTAAAATGTGAATATTTACAACCTGCGTGACATTACTTGTACTTCATAGTCATTAGCAATATTAATGTGCAATGCTGAATAACATGATCAAGATTGTTTGTGGCCAGAACTTTTCATCAACACAGTAATACATTACATGAGGTACCCATATAACATTATGTGGTAACAGATGTCTTTCACCTGAACAGTATGCATATCTGTTTAAAACTGTTGCCATATGAAGGGCTTCACATTGCACAAATGTGGAGTCCACTCCCTCAAAGGACAAAAATCTGACTTGTCACCGTCTAGTTTCTCACTGTTGTGTCGGAGAACAGCAAAATGCACGTAAATAAAATGAGAACAAGCAATAATGAGATATAAATGCCTGCAGTTCAGCCTCTCAATGCTCACTAACAAGATTCTCATCATTCAAACATTGGGTGGAAGACTTCTTACCTTCAACATCAACAATCTTATTTTTCTGATTTCCTAAATGACTTACATGTCTTTCACGGGCTGGGAAAGTTCTGCCATGGTGCCTAAACTACCAGTAATAGCAATCTAGAGAGTTTGTTTGTTTTGGGAGTTAAAGCCAAATTAGTTAAAAGCATTCAGTGAACTCAGAAAGACTTTACAACTCAGTTTGAAAAATCAAAGAAAAAAATTGTAAACCAGAGATACTTAACCCTAAAAGTCAGGTTAAAAATTGCCCAGAGTAGGCTACATTATCATGGAAATGTGTGGCTTAGAAAGGTTCTCTGTTTTTAGTTTACCTGTGTGGTTGTCAGGAGTTATTAGTTGCAGTTTGGAGCTGGGAGAATGCCGAAGCAGAAGAAGTGGCTCCAAGCAGCAAAAGTACTGCTTTTAGCAGACTCTCAAAGCTCACCAGAAGTGCGAGGGACTCATGTATCTGTGTCACAGGAAAATGTGAAAAAGGATGGGAACCAATGGTCGTTGAGTGCAGCTGAGTGTGGGATGAAGTAGGAGCGTTTGCTTGATTCAATTGAGAAAGATCGGCATGAGAGAAATTCACATACAGCTCAGTAAAACTAGCTTTTTGAGAAAAGCTGTAATTGTGCCAATAATTATTTGCTGGAAGCTGACACCGGAGTCCTGGGGAACTTGGTCTCTCTGAACAAAACATTGAACTACCAAGACACGAGCAGTCATTCAGTCAGTCTGAGTCAAACAGGCTTTGAAGGTATTCCAAGCCTCAGCCTTGGAAACTGAAGACTTGGAATGGTAGAGATTTCATGAAGCACAGTATCACTCGCAACTGCACAGGATGTGCCTTGGCTGTATCAACCAATTGAAGCGCAGTGTTTTACCATAGGCTATCTGTTAACTCATGTTAATCCTGAATATCCCAGTCTAAGTTGTATATACATGTTGTTTAGAATCATGATCTCAACTGTTCAGTATATCAATTTAGTCAATATAGCTGAAGTCTGTTCATGCAAATTTACAAAACAAAGGTCGCTGTTTAGGGTTTCAATTCAGTCCTAAATAATATGCTGCTTATTTGTTCTTCTATACGTTGTCTTCTTTAAAAGATGTGGTCCATCAATGCAGATCGTCATAAAGATCTGGCTTGTCCAGTAGTCTCACAACAGGGAAAATAACAAACTAAATTCAATTGAAGATGGACTTTCAACATGAATGTGAGTTGGAAGTTAAAATTTCTCAAGTAAGTTTCTGGCTTGCATTGATGACCCAGGTAAAAATCAAACTAAATCAACAAGAGTTCAAAGCAATAAATGTACATTTGCAACAGAATAACATTTTGGTTCGTCATGCAAAATCAATTTGCACTATCAGCAGTTAGTTTTCAAATCTGAACATTTTCTTCATTTCAAACCATTTTTTCACTTAAAGAAACTTAAAATTAGAAAATACTTTTTAAAGGAGATTCACAGAAGTATCCTTTTTAAAAATGTATTGCCTATTGACTTCCATTACATTTCAGCCCTCAGATGAACTAGAGACAGAGCTCTCATTAAAATTCTTTGGGCAAGCATTCGTTCTTTTTAAGCCAAGAGTATACTGACCTCTCTTTTTATGTAATGGGATTGCACATTCAAACAGTCATTTGCGGTCTACTGGTATAAATGACCAATTCTCTCTGCAGACTCGGTATTAATAATAGAATTCTTGAGTGATCTCAAATAATAGATCAATTGACACACAAGCCTGGATTTTCTCTTCAGTTTGAGTGCCAAGAGACGCAGGAACATGGACATTAAAATACTTGAAGCCTTTGACTGGAAGCTTGCCCAGTTGGATCAGACATGTGCATGTTGCAGAAAATATATGTCTGCACTTTCTTAGAGGGGCAGACATGGGCAATTCACAATTTTTTATGATATATAGGCTTGAAAATCTTTGAAGAATGTTTCAGTGACCTACTGCAGCAAACTGTGCCCTCAACAGATGGATACAGAGAACCTGCGGCTGTTTACCTCAATTGATCCCTTCCGTCTTCCTCAAAAAAAAAGCAGAGAAACAAAGGAATTTCCCAGGCAATACCTCATACAGTATGATGGCTGTGGCAGTATTAAAAAAAAGCCGCAACTCAGTAGCTTCTACACAATTTTCCATGACCTCAGGGGCACAGGAAGAAGCAAATACGCTTCAGCAGTGGCCTGATGACATAGCATCTTTGCTTATGATCTTTTTAATTTTCTGTACGTAACTTGCTTTCAAGATCTTGAAGTCCAGTTATTATGGCCAGGAAATGAAAAGAAATAACATCTGGGAATAACAGAGAATTTTTTGAAGGGTATATTCACTTACATGTATCTACCTATAGACCAGCAGATTCTACCAACTACAAGCCAGGGCATCCTAGATTAGATATTGTGTAATAAGAAAGGGGTATCTGGCAACCTAGATGTGTGACACCCCTTGGGGAAGAATGATAAATTTCACAATTAAGATGGAGACTTACAGTTTGTTCTATGACTACGGTCCTAAATCTAAATGGAAGGAACTGCGATAGTATGAAGTGTGAGCTGGCAATGATAAATTGAGGAACATTACTTAAAGAGATGACAGTGGATAGGCAGTGAGAAACATGTGAAGAATACATAGAGGAACTGTAATAACTGTTCCTTCCCAACCGACATAAAAAGAAAGCAGGAAAGATGACCAGACCATGCCCTACAAGGGAAATTAGGGACGAAATTAGGGCACTGGACTTTAGAACTCTCTTTGCCAGAGAAGAGGAGACTGAGACTTTGGTCATACCTGATGCTGTATTAGATAAACTTTTGTTTCACAAGGAGTCCAGGATTATGTGGGACATGCAGGAAAGTGGTGCTGAGGCCACAATCAGATAAAGCATGATCTTACGGAAAGGCAACAGAGGCTAGGGGATGCTGAATGGCCTACTGCTGCTCCAAGATATTACGATCTAAACGCATATCAGGCAGAAGTTAATGCCATTCCCCATGGTTCTCGTCACCCTAGGAGAAAGTTTCAGAACAAGGGGACACTGTATGATCAGGCAGAAGGGTATGTGACGGGGACCCTGCTAACTGAGGCTCCATATAACTACCTAAGGACTTTTTCCTGCCCTCTCTGGTTTCAGCTAGCAGTGGATAGCAGGACTCACCATATAGGGAGACCACCCAGTAAACCCCACAGCTAAATAGGAAATGTCCCACACTCACGACACTCTGTGTCCAATTGCACAGGCATCAGAAGGGAGGCGTAGTGAAAGCCACTGTGAGAAAAATTAATCTGCCTAACCTCATTTCTTCAGAACAATACAAATACAATGCAAGCACTACCTGAAAAACAGAAGAAAAGTTTGAACTCCTTGCTTGCAAACATCAAAAAAAAACTTTGATAGTTCAAGAACGGTAGACACATTCAGTTAGAACCTTCCTATGTTCAGTTACAGCTGATGCACAATTGCCTTCAAAGTATGCCATAAAATGATCGCATTAAAAATATTTCAGTTAAATATGATGAGATCAGTAGTAACTGTACAAACACTGTCTCAAGGGGAACTAAACTGTGAATAATGTTTCAGTAAAGAGAGTTCAATATCACTGATAGAGATAATCTAAAATTGTGATTGATGTACAATATTGCATCGACAATTTAACATTACATCTCTATTGCATAAACTGTATTGACATACCTGCACAAAGAAACGTGCTCCATTTTGAAGGAATGCGTCATTTCTTATTGGTAGTTTGAGGCTTATCTGTGATTGTCCTGGCATGAAGATAATGCTGTTTTTACTAGAAACATTAAGGATATCATCCTTTGCTGTAGAAAGATCCAAAACACCAGCAGGGATGTACAGTACTGTGAAGTTTAACTTCACAATCCCTAATGTTCCATTGTGTCTGGCAAAACTCAACGACAGGAACCGCCCAGCAGGACTACTCTCTATCTTCGGTTCATCCATAGAATGGAATTTAATTAAGCCATAGACATCATCACTATCCTGAATATAGAAAATAATCTAAACAAAAGAAAAACAAAAAGTGTGAACAGCCTTATTTCTATCCTTGGTCTACCCTAGTAATTTAAAGATCCAACTGATTAGTTATAATACTATCAAAACTGCAACCTACAACTGACAGTCTTTCAGTCAGCAATTATCTCACTCAGCTTTTAACAAATGCAAAACCTACATGCATATATCATTTTAAACACTGCATTTTATTTGTAATATTCACAAGTTGTTTCAAGAAAAGGTTCAGATCTACATAACTGTAAAAATGAACACGGTTTTGCAGAATTTAAAGAAATATCCCAATACTGATATGCATCTTCGTTATGGGAAGGTTTTCTTGATGGGTAATATGCCCGATGATGTTACTAGGAATAAATGAATAACTGCCTGTTGAGCCTTCTGCCCATGGGAAAAATGCTCTCGAATGGATTTTTCCAGGAAAATGTAAACAAAAAGACTTAGAGATTTAATACAATATGTCATCCAGTTCATATGTTCAGGTTTGAATTTAAAACCAGATACAATCCACAAAGAAAATAATTCAGATCATCACACCAGTGAAGTACTGTACTGTCAGATGTGCCATTCCTCAGATGAGGCATTAAACCAAGGCTCCGTCTGACTCCTCAGAGGCTGTGGAAGATCCTATAACATTATTCGAACAGAAAAAGGTAAATTCTATCGCTGTCCTGGCCAATATATATTCCTCAGCCAATATCTTTAAAACACATTATTTATTCACGGTATTTCTTTACTACAGTGACTGAATATCTGAAGTACTCCAGAGTAGTAAAGTCCTCTTGGATAACCCGAGATTGTGAAAGTTGCTTTATAAATGCAAATTCTTGTTTCCATTTCTTTTTTGACTTACAACATCTACCAGTCATCAAAATGTTATGAAAAGCAGAATTATAAATTTTTAGGAGTGCATTGAAGAAAACTAAGTATCTGAAGAGTAGTTTTCAGAAACATACTTGCGTGGGTTCATCTAATTCTGCTCCTCCCTTTACTGTATTATTCAACAATTGAAAAAGATAAGCCTCTGCTTCCTCAGGCAAATTATCATTAATGATGGTGAGGGTCACTGTGGCCAGCATCTGCCCTTCCAGAAGGCTTATGGTTCCTGAAATTGGCATTAGGTCTGCAGTGACAGGAGAAAAATCACTACTGTTTCTTGAAATAAGCCAGTTCACCGAAACGTTGCCATGAGTTCCACCATTTCTTACAATGGTAATTCCATCAAATCTGCAATCAGAATACCCAGATATAATTGCTACATGGATAGATGGACATTGTGCCAGTAATTGGATTTGTATCTGTCTCTCTGTAAAGTTTCTTAAGCAGTTACTTAAATGTAATTTAGTCAATTTAGATCTAATAATACATTAGCCACATACAGATTTAACTACTACCCTGTGAAAATAATTTACTTATCTCATATAGATGATAAAGAAAGATTGACGATAAATTAACTTCAATCTGTAAACAGCCTTCAAACTTTTCTATGTCTGCACACGACTCAGTGTCTCCATGTTAATTCTGAACTACTCTCCATCCTTCCTGTCTTTGACAATCTTCCATACTGGTTGGTATTGCTTTTAATATCTACCCCAGATCTGAGCTTCTCTGCTTTTCCATCACAATCACCACCATTACAATTGCCTCACTTACTAGCCTCTTTGTTCCTCATCTCAATTTGATTCCTGGCTCTAACCATTCTTACCTGTCCACCAGACTCCTCATCCTCCACTGTCCCAGACAGTCATTCTTACGAAAAAAGCTGCCTCTTCCGTCACCATCAAAACATCTTTTGCTGTGCTTAACATAGATATTTTAAATAGTTCTAATCCAGTGATATTATCTTGCACTTCATTGCCAAAAACAAGCTATTCCTTTGTCATTCAGCTGCAGCACATTTCCATTCCTCAGTTCCACTACTGGTAGTTTATCCTTCAGTCACCTAGACCCTACCTTCTATAGTTCCGTCCCTAAAAAATCTTCACTTTGACATCTCCTTCCACAACTTCCGAAGACTGACCTTTTATACACCCCGTGTTTTCTTTACATTTCTATTGAATCATTCTCTCGTTGCACTTCATAGAAGCTGAACTAAGATAATTCTAAATTCTAAGTAGCTTACTTATGAGAACAACATAGCAGTTGAAGAAATTTCCAGAA
Source organism: Rhincodon typus (assembly GCF_021869965.1). NCBI lineage: Eukaryota > Metazoa > Chordata > Chondrichthyes > Orectolobiformes > Rhincodontidae > Rhincodon > Rhincodon typus. The sequence continues at coordinate 86,098,379 of NC_063334.1, forward strand.
AAATTGATAAATTGTTCAGTCTTTTAGTCGGATCCAATTAAGTAAATGCATAACAATGGCATCAGGTATTGATATCAGATTACTAAATTATATTAAATCACATCAACCATGCAATCTCAATAGCTTTTTATTTGTAATTTATAAAAATGCAACACTAAGAGAAAAATATAAGTCACTGATCACGGTTACGCCGAATAGACTGATATCACTAAACATGAAAAACATGCAAAACTGTTTCTACAAGCCAAAAATCATCAGTAAACAACATAATACAAACAGTTAAGCAGAAACATGTTATACTTTACCTTGTAGTCATGTCTTCACTGATAACAACTTTTTGTGTTGAAAGACTGCTACTGATGGACAGAACTCCATGAGGTGTGTCATTTGGCTCAATAATAATCTGAACTGTCTTGGGAGTAAGCAGTACAGCATCACCCTTTATAGTATCTTCAAGTAACACAACCTGAAATGACTCTGCAATTTCAGGGATAGTATCATTGATAATCTGAAATTTCAGAAAAACCTCATTAACATACGGTGGGAAAATAATAGTTCTGTTTGATTGGAGATCAATAAAATCGGATTGTAGCAATGCACTGGCTGAACTGTTGCCAGTTACTGTCTGGTAATTAATAGAAACCAGAGCATCATCAGATCCAATTACTTTTCCTTCTTGATCCTTCCCACGGATGACTGGTACAGTAATCACATCAACTGTTTCTGATACAGCGTACATTGCTTGTGCTAATCGCACTGGACTGTCATTTTTGTTGATTTTAATTTGAAAGCTGTTTTGTGTATCATTGATTTCAGCTCCACCTTCAACACCTGTCAGTTGCACAGTGAAAACCTCATCATTTTCAGGAATCTGGAAGAAAAGAAGAAATGTCTTAAACATTGAAGGCTTGATTTAAATGCAGAAATATCGGTGGTTGAAAAGGGCAGCTACAGTATCCACTAGATCCTCTTCCACAGGCCCACCCAGTCCCCCTCCACCGACACTCTCATTCACTTGGCGGAACTGGTCCTCACCGGTCCTCACCCTCAACAATTTTTCCTTTGATTCCTCCCACTTACTACAAACCAAAGAGGTGACCATGGGCTCCTTCATGGGCCCGAGCTATGCCTGAGAAAACTCTGTAGGATTCGTGGAACAGTCCCTCTTCAACAACTACAGCGGCATTATCCCCCACTTCTTTCTCCGTTACATTGATGACAGTATCATTGCTGCCTCATGCGCCCACGAGGAGCTCGAACAGTTTCGCCAACACCTTCCATCCCACCCTCAAATTCACCTGGACCATTTCTGACACCTCCCTCCCCTTCCTGGATCTCTCCGTCTCCACCTCCAGGAACTGACTCACCACTGACATCCATTTCAAACCTAATGACTCACACAACTACCTTGACTACACCTCCTCTTACCCACCCTCCTGCAAAAATGCTATTCCATACTCCCAATTCCTCTGCCGCATCTGGTCCTGGGATGCAGCGTTCTACTCTGGGATTTCCCAGATATCCTCCTACATTAGGGACCATAGTTTCCCCTCCTCTGTTATTAAGGATGTTCTCAACAGCATCTCCCCCATTTCCCACCGTTCTGCCCTCAAACCCTCTCCCCACAACAACAATAAGGATAGAGTCCCCTTTGTCCTAACATACCACTGCACTAACCTCCAATTACAATGCATTATCCTCCGACATTTCCACCACCTACAATCAGACCCCACCACCTAAAAGATTTTTCCCTCCCCACCCCTGTCCACTTTCCGCAGGGACCAGCCACTCTGCAACTCCCTCGTCTGATGCTCTCTCCCCACAACACCTTCATCACACCCGGTGCCTTTCCCTGCAACTGCAGGGGGTGCTGTTCCTGCCCCTACACCTCCCCCTCACCCCTGTCCAAACCCCAAACAATCCTTCCAAAACTGACTACCTGCACTTCATCTAACCTCATCTACTGTCACCATTGCTCTCAATGTGGTCTCCTCTATACTGGGGAGACCAAACGCAGACTCGGGGACCAGTTCACAGAGCATCTGTGCTCTGCACACACCAACCAACCCGACCTTCCAGTTGCCATCCACTTTAACTCACCCTCCCACTCCCCTGCTGACATGTCCATCCTTGGCCTTCTCCACTGTCAGAGAGAGGCCAAACATAAACTGGAGGAAAAACACCTGATATTTTGCCTTGGGAGCTTACAGCCCAATGGCCAGCTTCAAAATCTCTCCACCCCAAACCTGTCCATCTTCCAACTCACCTATCCACTCCATCCTTCCCATTGACCAACCACAATAACCCCCTACCTGCATCCACCTATCTCCATCCTACCTACCCTCCGTCCAGCCTCATCCCCTCCCTCTATTTATTTCTGGGCTCCCCTCCCCCTCCCCAGTCCTGACGAAGGGTTTCAGCCTGAAACATTGACTTCCCTGCTCCTCAAATGCTGTTTGGCCTGCTTTGCTTTTCCAGCTCTACATTTATTGACTCCACTAGAGGATCAGCATTTGAGATGCGCTCAGGTGCCACATCTCATTTAAATTTTCTACAAATACCAGACATTGAGAAAAAGCAAAACACTCCCACACCAGCACATCTTGGAATGACTCTGGCAAGGGCTACAGTGTTAGCCCAGGAATTAAGTGCCCATCAAGCTTAAATTAAGTTGCTCTGTCAGAAGAAGATTTTGATCCTCCCGATTGTCAAGATGCACACTTTTGAGATGCCCTTACAAGCCCTTACATGCCACCTTAATTACCATACAGCATTGTAATTACCCCGTCATTACAGAATAGAATGTGTTCAATGGTTTAGTCTGAGGTGGCCAAACGTTTCGCGTTGGTAGCGGTTGGGGGGCAAGAGGCAGAGAGCAAATTTCAATCAAATAAGTTTGCCACAACCATAAACATTAACTTCAGCAAAAAAATTCAAAAGCAATAAATTGATAATAATAAACAACAAACCAATAGAGACAGACATTAAGAAGTGTCAACCAACAAAGCTCAGTAATAAAACTAACTTTTTTGCCTTTTCAGGTTAGAAGCAGAGCTATATGAGAAAAAGAATCAGTCCCAATTCATAATCCCCAGAGAAGCGGGTAGTGAGTTAGGTTTAAATAACACTGACCTTGGATCACCTCTGGTGGGTCACACTTGGAGATGGCCTCAGTGGAATTCAGATCAAAGTAGGCTTTCAGAATGATTTGACTTTCAGCCTGCTTTTCCTCTCTTCGTCTCCCTTTTCTCTCTCCCACACATTTATCTCATCCTCTTGTTCTCTCTCTCCTCCCTCCCCACCACCCATTTCATACCTCTCCCCTTTCTCACTCACTCTGTCTTGCTCTGATCCATTTAACTTCAAGAAAATAACTCTTCAATCTTTGCACTCCAAAAATTAGAACCAGCATTAATCCTCTGCCAATAAACCTTTTGTATTGAAATGAAAGTGGCCAAGCTTTGTTTTCAGAGAGACTCAAATGTGATTTGTTAAAATGTGATTTCATTTTTTAAAGAAATTAAAATGAAAGAAAAATTATGGGAGCAGCTTGACTGTAATTCTCTCCCCATCCAACATCTCTACCACCCTCACCCTACCCCAGCTCCCCCATCACCTCCACCCCACCCATCCCCTCCAAGCCTCCCCCACACCTCCACTCCCTCACCTCATACCTCCAACCACACCATCACCACACCCTTCCAACCACTTCTCACTCAATCTCCCTACCTCACCCCCCTTGCCAAACCATCACCTTCCCGCACACCCACCTCACACATTCCCACCTCCCCACACCCCTCTAAACACCCACACCCCTCCCTCACACCACCATCCCCTGCCACTACATAAAAGAATGTGTTTATTGTATTCTTGGGGACCTTATTCATCCAACTCTATGGCTGAAAAGTGTTTCATTCAGTACAGAATGTCTACAGTTTGCATTCTTTAGAACCATGTTTCTCACCTGGTCATCAATAATGTAAAGGTTATAAACTAGCGTTGCTCTTCCAGGAGGAAGAATGATATTGCCTCTTGCAGGACTGATGTCTTCATCTGCAGAACTTGAACCAGCCGTAATCTGATTGTCAAAGAGTATTATTAGTTTTTATACAAGTGGTGACATATTTCATGTAGATTATATCACAATTGACAACAGAGAACAGGATGGCATACACGCTTAAAAATTTCACAGGGTAGCAGAACCATCCTGTAAGTGGCCCATCAGCACATTCTGCATTTAAAATGAGGATTTATATTCGTATATTTACCACTTAGTGCAAGATCTAAATTTTTCTTCAAATCTAATTGATACCAACAACAATTGCTTGACATGGAAGAAAAACCCTATATAAATTGATAAGTACATTATGGCTTATAATTGGTAAATAATAATGAGCTCCCCTCAGCTGCTCAAACATCTGAGTTCTCATCCTCAGCCTTGCCCTCAAGAGAAGAGCTTTTAGGTCTTCTTACATTTCAACATATGTTTTGAAAATAGTTGGGATTGAGTGGAGGTCAACTATTTCTTCACTAAAAGAGTACAAATAACAATTTTTTTAACTAAAATGATTCAGGGCAAGCTTGGAGCTCATAGATTAGTTAAACTGCTAACAAATAAGTTTCTAACTTAAAAAGAAAACCTGAAATAAATGAATGCTGCTTGATAATGCACTCTGTTCAAAAAATCTCAAGTTAACCACGTGTAAGGAAAGTCATTCAGATCATTTTAATTAATTCGTCTAATATGACCCTCAAATCCTTCCATCGATTAAATCTTACATGATTTCAGACTTCTCTGTCTCTGCTCAGAGAAGCCAATTCCTTTATTGTACACTTAATTTGAAGAGTTCCCCAATATATTCCTTGAAGTTTATTAACTAGTCTGAAATGGTGTCCCTTTATTCTGTGCTCTCAATTTAAGTTAGTTTAATAGATTTCGCTTTTCAATGCCAATTGCAATCTTATTTACCCTGTAACATTAATTCAGATTTCATACTGAAATTAAAAAGCCTATGGTTTCAAGCCTTTTCCTCATGGCTCAGATCACTGACACTAAAGCTCGAATTTTCATGCCTCCGACTATAGAGGAATTGAACCTGTTTTAGGGATTTCCGCCCTATTCCCAGTACTCCCAATTTCCACTGGCCTGGAATAAGCTTGCGGCCGGTAAGCCTGCAAACTACATTCCAGATCTGCGCAATTATATCATAGAGGAATATTACAAGTGTTTTGTAAGTAGTTCCACGTGGTTATTGTTACTATTCGGCTCACTGGTACAATACAGAATGTATATTGGGTGAATGGCCGTAGAAGTACCATGTGTTGGCAGAGATGGTATGAGAAGCTTTTGGGATAGGTGGGCATGAGCAGTGGGTGGGTTGAAGTCAAGGGAGATAAAAATATAAGTAAACAATGGGTCAACATCCCAGAAAGTTGGGTCTGATCTTTTGAACAGTCTGCCTTGCTACTCAACTGCCAATATTCACCTTCGATCTGCTTCTGAAGGCAGCAAGTCCAAAGCTATTGCACTCTCCAGGGTGAAAACTGGGTCTGATGGGGTCCTTCCCACCAAAGCAAGTCTGGACTGACATTTTTTAGTGCAGTGCTGGAAACATTCTGCACTTTTAGGTATGCTATCTGTTCAATACTTTAGATAACTAAGACCCAATTACCTACCCAGAAAATTATTTTACAAAAAATGCCAGGTAGTTCTCCAAGTGTCCTGGTCAATATTCTTTCCTCAGCCAACACTTGTGTTCTTCCATATCAGTCGCCATATCTACTTACATTTCAACATATGTTTTGAAAATAATTGATTAGCTTACGAGACTTTAGGCCATAATCTCAGAATCTCAACTTTTTTTATTCATTCACAGAATGAGGGTGTGGCTGGATGGGTTTTTCTGACAATCAACAATAGATTCATGGTCATCATGAGACTCTTAATTCCTGACCTCTATTGAATTCAAATTCCACCATCTACCATGGTGGCATTCTAACCAACGTCTCCAGAACATTACTTGGGTCTCTGTGTTAACAGTCCAGTGATAATGCCACTAGACATTTGCCTCACTTTAAAAGAAAGATGAGGAATTTATTTTCTCAGAGGTTAGTGAATCTGTGGAATTCTTTCCCAACAGAGGGCTGTAGAGGCCAAGTCCAATGCAGATTTTTAATCAGTAATGGAATCAACAAAATGGGGAAAAGGCAAGAAAGTGGAGTTGAAGAGTATCAGATTAGCCATGACCTCATTGGTATAAACATAGTAACATAGAAGACAGGAACAGGAAAGGGCCAATCAGCCGTTCGAGCCTGCTCCGCCATTCTTCATGATCGTCCAACTCAATAGCCTAATCCTGCTTTCTCCCCATAACCTTTGATCCCATTCACCTCAAGTGCTACATGTAGTTGCCTCTTGAATACATTCAATGTTTTGGCATCAACTGCTTCCTGTGGTAATGAATTCCACAGGCTCACCACTCTCTGGGTGAAGAAATGTCTCATCTCCATCCTAAATAGTATACCCCAAATCCCTAGACTCTGACCCATGACACACCCAGACTCATGACACACCCACCATCGGGATCATCCTCCCTGCATCTACCCTGTCTAGACCTGTTAGAATTTTATAAGGTTCTATGAGATCCCCCCTCACACGTCTGAACTCCAGGAGAATAAATTTTAACCAAGTTACATTTACATATTATACATTTATACATTTGGAAATGTTAAAGGCACAATATTAATGCAAGCTTTTCTCTATCTGGAGGTTTTATGTTATAACTTTGTTATAACTTTGACAAAACAACAAAATGACAAATATTGACACAATGGAAAAGAAATTATGTGTTGTTCTGCCAGAAGAATATTCAAAAATACTTGGAGAAGAAAAGTTGTGAAAAAGTATTTCTAAGGTGAACTTCATTGGCATTAATACCATTATAAAACATATCCACCAGGTCCAGAAACTGAAATCATGATATTATTGGTTACTTAAGCCAAATGCCAGGCTGTCAACAAAAGACCGGTGCTACATTAATTAGCTAGTGGCAGTAATCCAAACTAGCTTCTGTCATTAAACCAAGGTGAGATAGAAAAATAAATTGATATCACTTACCTCAAAGTATACAGTTACAGTCCCGTACGTTCCTTTCTTTCTGATTAGACTAAGTGGCACAATTTGATTTCTACCCCTTGCCTCATTCACTATGATTATGGAAGACTGAAACAGAGAGAGCAAACAGAGACAGAGAAAACGTTATTCCTGCAATATAACCCCCAGCCTGAACAGCATGAACAGAACCATAATCTTGACAATACCAAACTCTCAGGCAAATAAATCTAATTTGTGAAGTGTTCTCAGAACAGTATTATATTCCATGGGAGACAAGTTTGGTGAAGAACCTCTCAAGCTTTAAATTTTGCAATACCATTTCTCTGAAGAGCCAATGATTAACATGAATGGGCTCATGACATAAATCTATGATACCTGTTGACACCTACTATAAATAAAGTTCTCAAGTCAAAATGTAGCAGTACAGTGGAAGTGAAATACTTTTCAACTTCTTTCCAAAAAGATCAACAGAATGATTAGATTTAACAATAATTAGAGCTAGAAGGTTCTGTCTGCATTCCTCAAACATATTCTCACTGTGTGATATATCCATTTTCTGCACATTTATTTGCCTAGGTAATCAACACTGTTAATTTGTGGATTAATGAGGGCACAGTCTCAGAATAAAGAGGCAGCAGTTTATGACTGAGGTGAGGAGGATCTTCCATCAGAGATATGTGTCATTGGTACTCTTTGTCACAGACAGTTGGTGGGGGTTGGGTCCTTCTGTATATTTAAGACTGAGTTAGATAGATTCTTGATCAGTTGGGGAATCAAGGATTACAGAAAGGTCAGGAAAGTGGACATGAGCAGTGTCAGATCAGTCATGATCCTACTGAATGGCAGAGCAGGCTCAAAGTGCTAAATGGTCTACTCTTGTTCCCATTCCTATCTCTTAGGGTTTAATGGTCTGTTGAGAAAAACTCCCAACCCACCCCACCACCCACAGCTCTTCATTGCTGTCTTCCTACAATTCCAGCAATAAACACATCATCAGATTTTTTTTCTATCTTTTCAAATTATAGAAGCAACACTGAGTTCAGGAATTATTTTACATGATAAAATTTTAACCACAACTGAACTCCCAGCCTAGTGCAACCTGATCTCCTTCCTACTGATTTCCCTGTCCCATATCCTTTTATCTGACATAATCTCAAAACAATAAGCATACTAAACAACAAATTAAGTTTCTATCTTTGTGCAGGAAAATTGGTAGGAAGGAGTTAAAGTTCCTGAGGAAGGGTCACCGGACCTGAAATATTAAATCTTATTTTTGTTCACAGATGCTGCCAGACCAGCTGAGCTTTTCCAGCAACTTCTGGTTTTGTTCCTGATTAATAGCATCCACAGTTCTTTTGGCTTTTATCTAGCATAAAGGAAGATGGTTGTGGTTAGTGCAATTCCACAGGGTACACAGGGTAGCGTCCTAGGCCCAACCATCTTCAGATGCTTCATCAATAGCTGTCGCTCCACCATAAAGTCAGAAACGTGGATGTTTGCTGAAAACTGCACAATGTTCAGCATTATTCACAACTCCTCAGATGCCACAGCAGTCCATCTCCCAATACAGCAAATTTTGGATAATATCCAGGTTTGAGCTGATATGTGCCAGGCAATGATCCTCTCCAATAAAACAAAACTGAACCATCGGCCCTTGACATTCAGTGGAATCAACATAACTAAATCCACAACTGAGTGTATCATTGACCAGAAACTGAACAGGACTTGTCTTTTAAGTACTGTGGTTACAAGAATATAGTAAAGGCTGGAAGTCTTTCAGGCAGTAACTTACCTCTTGATTCCCCAAAGCCTGTCTACCATCGCAAAGGCACAAGTCAGGAGTGGGCATTTAAATAGTCTCCACTTGCCTGGGAATAAATTACCTTCAACAACATTCAAGAAGCTTGACACTATCCAGGACAATCCAGTCTGCTTGATTGGCACTACCTCCATAAACATCCACTCCTTCCACCACCAACACACAATTACAGCCATGTGTACCATCTACAAAATGCATTGCAGAAATTCACCAAGGATCCTTACAGTACCTTCCAAATCCAAGGCACTACCATCAAGAAAACTGGCTCATCGACAGGAAACAGCAAGTGAGGGTAAGAGGTTCTTTTTCAGGTTGGTGACCTGTAACTAGTGGGGTTCTACAGGGATCAGTGCTGGGACCATAACTGTTTACAACATATAATTATGACTTGGAGGAAGGAAGTGAATGTACTGCAGCCAAATTTGCAGATGACACAAAAATAGGTGGAAAGAAAGGTAGTGACAGGGATACAAATGGTTTACAGAGTGATATTAGAGTCATAGTCACAGAGATATATAATATGGAAACAGACCCTTCGGTCCAACTCATCCATGTTGACGAGATATCCTAAATTAATCTAGTCCCATTTGCCAGCATTTGGCCCATATCGCTCTAAACCCTTCTTATTCATATATCCATCCAGATGCCTTTTAAATGTTGCAATCATGCCAGCTTCCACCACTTACTCTGGCAGCTCATTCTATACATGCACCAACCTTTGCCTGAAAACGTTGCCCCTTATATCCCTTTAAACCTTTAAAAACCAAAAGAACTGAGGATGCAGGAAATCAGGAACATAAACAGAAGCTGCTGGAAAAGCTCAGTGGGTCTGGCAGGATCTGTGAAGAAAAATCAGAGTCAACGTTTCAGGTTCAGTGATGCTTTCTCAAAACTTCTAAGGAATGGTCATCGGACCCAAACCGTTAAACTCTGATTTTTCTTCACAGATCCTTTTAAACCTTTCCTTCTCACCTCAAACGTATGCGCTCTAGTTTTGGACTCCCCCACCCTTATCCATGTCCTTCATGACTTTATAAGCCTCTATAAGCTCAGCCCTCAGCCTTCAACGCTGCAGGGAAAATAGCCCCAGTCTATTCAGCCTCTCCCTATAGTTCAAACCCTCCAACCCTGGCAACATCCTTGTAAATCTTTTCTGAACCCTTTCAACATCCTTCCTAAAGCAGAGAAAACTGAACTTCATGCAGTATTCCAATAGTGGTTTAACCAGTAGAGATAGTAAGAACTGCCGATGCTGGAGTCTGAGTTAACATGGTGTGGAGCTGGAGGAACACAGCAGGTCAGGCAGCATCAGAGGGCCAGGAAAGCTGACTTTTCGTGTTAGGAACCTTCTTCTGAAGAAGGGTCCCGACCCGAAACGTCAGCTTTCCTGCTCCTCTGATGCTGCCTGGCCTGCTGTGTTCCTCCAGCTCCACACTGATACTTAACCAATGTCCTGTTCAGCTCCAACGTGACCTCCCAACCCCTATACTCAATGCACTGACCAATAAAGGCAAGCATACCAAATGCTGCCTTCTTCACTATCCCATCTACCTGCACCTCCACTTTCAAGGAACTATGAATCTGCACTCCAAGGTTGCTTTGTTCAGCAACACTCCCCAGGACCTTAGCAGTAAGTGTATAAGTCCTGCCCTGATTTGCCATTCCAAATTGCAGCACCTCCCATTTATCTAAACTAAACTCCATCTGTCACTCCTTAGCCCATTAGCCCATCTGATCAAGATCCCGTTGTACACTGAGGTAATCTTCGCTATCCACTACACTTCCAATTTTGGTGTCAACTGCAAACTTACTAACCATACCTCCTAGGTTCACATCCAAATCATTTATATAAATAGCGAAAAGCAATGGACCCAGCACCAATCTCTGTGGCACACTGCTGGTCACAGGCCTCCAGTCTGAAAAGCATCCCTCTACCACCACCCTCTTCTACCTTTGAGCCAGTTCTGTATCCAAATAGCTAGTTCTCTCTGTATTCCATGTGATCTAACCTTGCTAACCAGTCTACCATGAGAAACCTTGTCGAATACCTTACTGAAGTCCATTTGGATCACATCTACCGCTCCACCTTCATCAATCCTCTTTGTTACTTCTTCAAAAAAAAGGCAATCAAGTTAAGTAAGTGGGCAAATAGGCAACAAATGGAGTATGATGTGGGAAAAAGTGAAATTCTTCAATTTGGAAAAGAGAACAAAAGAAGAGAGTATTATTCAAATGGTGAAAAACGGCAGAAAGCTGCAACACAAAGGGACTTGGGGGTACTTGTGCATGAAACACAAAAAGCAAGCACATAGATGCAGCAGATAACCAGGAAGGCTAATGGAATGTTGGCCCTTATTTCAAAGGGTTGGAGTATAAGAGTAGGGAAGTCTTACTGAACTGTACAACATCCTGGTGAGACCACAACTCGACTACTGACAGAAATTTTGGTCCTCTTATTTAAGGAAAGAGTTCATTTCATTGGAAGCAGTTCACAGAAGGTTCACCAGGATGATCCCAGTATGCAGGGATTGTCATGCAAGCAAGAAGTGAACCAGGTTGGGATTCTACTCACGGCAGTTTAGAAGAATGAGAGGTGACCTATTGAAACATGTTGGATTCTTAAGGGGCTTTCCAGGGTAAATGCTTGTAGGATGTTTTCCCTCATGGGAGAGTCTAAAACTAGATGGAATAGTCTCAGAATTAAGAAGGACCAGCTTAAGAATGAGATGAGGATAATTTTTTTCTCTCAGAGGGTTGAATGTCACTGGACTTGGTTGCCATAAAGAGCTGTGAGAGTCCTTGTGTATATTTAATGCTGAGATAAATAGACTCTTGATCAGTAGGGGAAACAAGGGTTATGGTAAAGGAGCAGCAAAGTGGACATGAGGAATGCCAGATCAGCCTCGATCCTATTAAATGACAGAGTAGGTCAAGGGGCCAAATGCATATTCCTGTTCCAATTTTTAAGGATTTATAGAAGGATAAGGGCAACAGAATCATAGAAATACCATCATCAGCAAGTTCCCCTCCAAACCGCTCGCCATCCTGACTTGGAAATATATTGCCATTCCTTAAGTATCGCTGGGTCAAAATCCTGGAATTCGCTCTCTAAAGGCATTGTGGATTACCTACTCAAAATGGACTGCAGCAAGCTCATTGCCATCTTCTCATGGGCAATTAGAAACGGGCAATAATTGCTGGCCCAGCCAATGACACCCACATCTCATGAGTAAATAAAAAAATCCACTCATCCTAAACAATTCATAAATTGACTTGTACATCTCTGTTTTTAAAAACTTTGATTTTTTTTTCAAACCACCTCTTATTTCTAGTCTGTGGTGCATCTGTGCTGCTTTTGTGCAGTAATCAATAAACTCACTCTTACTGTTAATTTTAAAAACCTGGTTAAATTGTCTTTATTCTAAAACAGGTTTATTGTGCCTGGGAGAAAAATATCCACAATGGAAAGGATTAGCTTTTAAATTAACTCTGTTGTAAACAATCAGTGAGGTGGGTAAATGAAGAAGGAGAGCCAATTCATCTCTCCTCACCCAGGAGTTTAACAGCTTGGCATTTCCAGTCTGGAACCATAACGAATTGTGAGAGTTCACCCAGGCGCTAATCGTAACACTATTCATTAATGTTTGTTGAAAAAGCTGGCGTGACAACAAAGCATCTATTCTGAATTTTAGTACAATTCAAATGCAAAAAGAAATTAACACTTTATAATATCTTTATTATACCAACAAACTCTGTAGGTTATATGTAACTTCTGTGACATTGCATCACAAGTTTGTGAAAGGTCATTAAAAGTGCTTAGCCTGAAATGCTGTGGCACTGAAATAAATGATCACATTTTCGCACAGTTTAACACTCATGCACATGCTTTTGTCTTTTTTTTGGAACCCAAATTTTACTTTGCTGTCCCTGTTCTTCCATCTATGCATTGTTCACATATCAGCGAGCTGCTGACGGTTTTCAAGATCACACTTCTGCTCCAGTGCCTTCAGAATTTTAACTTTCCAATTGAATCAGATTCAATCAGATCATAACAGATCTGACATTCCTCAAGTCTACTTTCCTGTCCTTTCCCTGTCTAGCTCCTAATTTGCTGTGATATAAACATTACATATATACACTGAACAATCAAGCTCATAGAAAAATATGCTTACCATATTGAAAGATATAATTCCAAAAGCATTGTCATTTGACAGAATAGTTACTGTAGCAATATCGGGAATTCCAAGCATCACATCTGTAGAAGTACCCTGCAGTTAACAGAAAAATGCAAACTGTTACAAAGTAAAATACATTGTCACAGGGCTAATAGTTATTTGCTTTTTAATATATAAGCTTTGAACACATAATTCTCGTTGGATTAGTTATCTTGAGCTGATTTAAGATACAGGTTTTATGTATGTAATAAAAATGATACGATTATGTTTGTCTTCAAGAAGTATATTGGCTAAACTTGAAAGAATTTATACAACCCTATGACAGTAAATCACATTCCATACTTTCATTCCAATTTATGTAATGTCCACTGTAAAAGTAACATTCAAACAAAAAATATATTTGCAAAAATTGTTTTGATACAACAGTCAGATCCCATACTTTCTGTACGTTACTGTAATTAGCAGATGGCTCACAGTCTTGTTCAAAAATGTAAATTAATCAAGATCCATAACTTTTACAGAAAGCAAATTCTTTCAGCACCTCAGATTAATTAAAACTCCATGTTAATAAAGAGGTCTTTCAAATCTCATTTATCATGGTTTGACAACCTGATAATGATACCATAGCAATAAGAAACTTGGTATAAAGTATGCAGCTCTATTTGAAAATGAAGTTTCCTTTCAGACTTTTGCTTTCATACGTTATCCTTTGACTTAAAATGTTAAAAAGCTGAATTCTATAGCCAGAGCCAGGTCAAAGTTCTCTCCAATTTGATTCATGCAGTGAATTGAATGGTTGTGGGAAGATTGATGCACCATATATGTCTTTCTTTTAACTAAATGCATCAATGTAACATACAGGGGATTGTGTAAAATAAAGCTTGACTGTGAAACACTGTTCTAAAATTCTTATTGATCATCATACTTTACACTTCAACCAAATGAAACAAAACAGAAATCTTTCTATGCAGTACCGAGAATTTACAAGATTTTAGACTCAATGACCATTCTCGTAAGTGGGATCTTATTTGCTACTGCATGGAGCAATGTTAATTAGTTAGATAAAGGAGAAAAACTATTAAAAATGCATTTATTTGAAATCTACAAATTAATTAGTAAATATCTTCAAGCTGAAATCTGTAGTAAATATCAGGTGCTGGACAGTAGAATTAAAAAGGTTGTCCAAAACCATTTACTTAACAGCTTCTTGGAAAAGTAATGTGGCACATACTTTGACAAGAATCAAAGGTTAAGATACTGAATTTCAACATTTTGATTAAAAGTTCATGCTCATAACAAAACATTTAAATGATATTTTAAGCTAGCCTAAACAAAAGAAAGTTGCAAAATTAAGTGTCTGCATGAACAAAAAGAAAGCTTTGTGTAATGTTTGATATAAAAGCAAAGTTTCAATGCAGTTTTAAATAAGTTGATCACTATATCATTCTTAGAAAACATCAAAACGCATGTAAATATCTACATCCTTAACTTCATTAAATATCTGGATAGAATGTTGTAATTCTTGGCTTTAATATATACAATAAAAGGGACATAAATATAAAGTCAAATGTTTAACATTATTCTTTTCTCCAAATTACTACTGGGGAAGTAAATCCATTTAAAATGTGCAAGGCTGGATGCAACATTGAAGCTCTAAAATTTGTATTTACACTGCTAAGTACTTAATATTTTCCAAAGCTTCAAAAAATATGATAAATATTTTGTCTCCACACAGTTTCAGACTTATGATCCAGGTCTTATTGCACCTCCCCTTTCCCAGTCCATCATTCAGACAACAATTTGACTTCCTGCAATTTTGTTAAAGTGGATAACCTCACATTTACCTGCACTACACCTCACCTGCCATGTATTTGCCTATTCGCTCAATTTGTCCAAATCATACTGAAGCATCCCTTCCATCCAAAGAAATGGTGGCATAGTGGTTAGCACTGTTCACTCACAGCACTAAAGACTGGGGTTAGATTCCAGCCTTGGGTGACTGTCTACCACTGCTCATTCTCTTACTTAGTCTATGTTACCAGCTGACTTCAGACAAGTCTTTCTTCATATCTCTAAGGACACCAGTGAGAGACCCTGTCTCAAACTGAATTTGAAATTATATCATGCTGTGATCGCTACTCCCTAAAGCATCTTTAGCTGGGAAATCTCTTATTCATCCTGCCTTACTACATATTACCAGATCTAAGATAGTCTGCTCCCAGGTTGGTTCTGCAACATTCTGCTCAAAGAAACAATTCCTGCTGCACTGCATAAATTTGTCTTCCTTGTTACCCTTACCCATCAGGTGTGTCCTAAACCTGGTTATCTTCAGCAAAATTCAATGAAGAATTTTCTTGATGATCATGTATAATGTTTTTCTTTCTAGTAGGCTCTGAGGCAATACACTCCATCTTTACCACTGCCATAGTTTTACTACCCATTTCTTTTCCCGATGCACCATTAGTTTAGTTGGACAGACAGTTGGTTTGCGATGTGGTGCAAAGCCTGCAGCACAGGTTCAATTCCCACACCAGTTAAATTTAGTGTGAAGGTCCCACCTTCTCAACCTTATCCCTCATCTGCTGCATGGTGCCCCCATGTTAACCTCACCATCAGTCAACTCTCTCTGAGACAGCATTCTATGGTTCTCTGGGACTATGACAACTTTAGTTTTACTGATTACGGCAATAGATCTTCCAGTTAACTTTCACCAAATGGTTTTGGCATGTCCAGTCTTATAACACTTGTAGGTTCTAATTATTCATCTTTACTTTGGTGCCCTTCTGTTTGCTCCCTAGCACCAATACCTTTTCCATGCACAGGTTTTCTATCCCTTTAATTTCCTTGTGGACTCCCATCTGACCATTTCTCCACATGTAACTGTGTATTTGAGATACTAAAAGCATGTGCCAAAGCTAGGTGGGACTTGAACCTTGGTCTCCTGGCTCAGAGGTAGGGACACTACCTCTTCACTACAAGAACCTTCTCCTTCTGCTTTATTTTTTTTTTATTTATTTATATCTGGATGAGTTATCACTCACAAATGAATGGCTTTCCCACAAGCAAATCACCATGTCTTTTTCTACTTCTTATTTTTTAAACTTAACCACCACCAGTAATCACCTGTGCAGCCAATTGGAAGTTTAAATGCAAATCCCATTATGGCTAATGCGAGCCATCATAAATGAAGAGGGGGTTGGGAGAGAAGGGACTAAATCAAAATAGAATTGGAGAGGAAAATTAAGCACTGTCTCTCCCGTGGTGCCCATTGCTCTGTAAAGGCATCAAAAGCATTGATAGACACCGTGTGCTCCCTCTCCAAGGACACCCAGGCATGACCTTAGCCACGGAAGAGTGGCAGGCTGTCAGCAGAAACGAGACCCTCCATGGAACTAACGAAGGTTCTGAGGAAGGGTCACCAGACCCGAAATGTTAACTCTGTTTTCTCCTTCACAGATGCTGCCAGACCTGCTGAGCTTTTCCAGCAATTTTGTTTTTGTAGTTCCTTCCAATACTGTCTCCAATCACCAGCACGAACCCAACCAAAAGCCCACAGACAGGCAATCCCTCTAACTTTGACTACTTTGCATCTGCTAAAACAGCTCAAGACTTCCTTTCAAAGACCTTTATTTTCTTCTGCTTCTTTCTGCATGTAGCCCATGGTCATTTGTCTCTTGCATAAGTTGTAACAGTTCCTCGCAGCAATTACATCACAAGATAGCTTGATAGTCATGTAACTTAGGTCATATGCTTTCTTTTAAAGACTGTCTTCAGCTTACTGTTCCAAATGATTTTCTGACTCTCCCTTCAAAAATAAATAGGTTCAGAACTCCATAGACTGAAAAACCAAACGTTAAATTTTAAAATTACATTAAAATCATGTTCCAAAAATAACCAACTATCACACAGAGCAAAAATGACACTCCAGAAGAAAGGCTTTACATCAGAGGTGGTAAGAGGAGTTGAAAGGGAATATCTTTCAATTAACATTGAAAAAAATTAGGCTGGAAAGGATAGAAGGGGTAAAGGAGCACTTGTCCTTTAAATTGAATGTTGCACCTTTACAAGCAAGCCTCATGACAAATGGTAGAAAGAGCAATGAACAATATTAATTTATGCCTAGGTTCTGTTATCAGAAAATTCACAAAGGATATTTAAAGGAAACGAAGAACAGTCAAAGTATTTTAAACAGTTAAACAGAAAAAAGTGAGAAGTATTTAAAGATTATGACAAGCCAAGAATTTCCTAATTTAAATTGTGATTTCAGCAGGAAAATAGATTAAGTTTGCAGCCACAAAAGTTTAGTTAAATGATAATGTAAGGGACATATGTTGTGTTTTATGCTGTGTAAGGCAGGAAAATGGCAGGTTTTTTCCCATGGAGATGTGGTTAAACTTCTCTCTTGACTGAAGGAGTGAAAACCTCAAGAACAAACATTTTGATCAGAAAAAAAGTCACAAAAATCACCCGTAACAACAGAGATACAGCATTGCTATTAAAAATAATTTGAACCTTAAGTATATGACGGCAGAGCTTAGAGGTTTATTAGTGTCACTGGGTCACAGTCCTGGAACTTCCTCCCTTATGGCATTGTGGGTCTACTGACAGCAAATGGATTGCAGTGGTTCACCACCTTCTCAAGGGCAAGTAGGGATGGGAAATAAATGCTGGGCCAGCTAGTGACACCCACATCGTATTTTTTTAAATCAGAGGAAAATACAACAGCATCACTATAATAAGAGTTCAAAAACTTGCAAGTGAAGAAAATGCTGCAACATTACTATTGTACAGGATTTAAAAGTTTAAAAAGACTTTAAGCGAAGAGAATTAGAATAGTTTGTTTTAGGGCAAGATTGAAAGCTCTAAACTCAGTGGAATCCACCTGGCAATGTGGAGAATTGCCACGGTATGCTCTGTACACAGATAGCAGGACAAATTTAACCCAGCAATTACTGTCCCAACAGTCCACTGTCAATGATCCATAAAGTGATTGAGGGGTATCAAACAGCATTTGTTTAGCAATAACCTGCTGACTTACAATCAGTTTGAGTTCTGCCATGGTCATTCAACTCCTGACCTCAGTACAGCTGTAGTTCAAATGTAGGCAAGGTGAGACTGACTACTCTTGACATCAGGCAGCTATTGACTGACTGTGGCATCAAAGAGCCCGAGTAATATTTAAGTGAATGGGAATTGGGGAAAATCTCCACTGGCTGAAGTCGTACCTGACACAAAAGAAACACCGATGACTTGAATGAAAATGTAGGTAGGTGGGTTAGTAAGTTTGCAGTCAATACAAAAATCAGTGGAGCTGTGAATAGTGTAAATGGTTGTCAAAGGATACAGCGGGATATAGATCAGTTGCAGATGTAGGCAGAGAAATGGCAAATGAAGTTTAATCTGGTCAAGTTTGAGGTGCTGCACTTTGGGAGATCAAATATTTAGAAAAAGTATACAGTTAATGGCAGGACTTTGAATTGATGTACAAAGGGATCTTGGGGTTCAAGTCCATAGTCCCTGAAAATAGCTACACAACTAGATCGGGTAGTAAAGAAGGCGTATGGCATGCTTGCCTTTATTGGTCGGGGAATTGAGTACAAGATTTCCGGATGTCATGTTGCAATTTTATAAGACTTTAGTTAGGCCACACTTAGAGTATCGTGCTCAATTCTGGTGGCCACATTACAGGAAGGATGTGGGGGCTTTGGATAGGGTGCAGAAGAGGTTTACCAGGATGCTGCTTGGATTAGAGCATATGAGCTACAAGAAGAGGCTAGAAAAACTGAGGCTGTTTTCTCTTGAGCAGCGGAGGCTCAGGGGAGACTTGATAGAAGTCTATAAAATTATGAGATGCATAGATAAGGTTGACAGTCAGAATCTTTTTTCCCAGAGTTGAAATGTCTTGTACAAGGGTGCATGCATTTAAGGTGGGAAGGGGAAAGTTCAAAAGAGATGTGAGGGGCAGGTTGTTTACACAGAGAGTGTAGGAGTCTGGAATGTGCTGCTGGAGTGGTGATGGAGGCAGGTACGATAGGGGCATTTAAGGGACTTTTAGAAAAACATATGAATATGCAAGGAACGGAGGGATATGGACCAAGGGCAGGCAGAAGGGATTAGTTTAATTTGGTGTCATGTTCGGCACAATATTGTGGGCCAAAAGGGTCAATCCTGTGCAGTACTATGCTATGTTATATGTTCTATGATGTGCACAATGGCTCTCATTTACTCTTAATAAACATTGATTTTTTTTTGCACCTGCGATACATATAACTTAAACACATGGAGGACATTTTATGAAGTATTTACCGAACATGAAATCATCCTACTTTACTTACTATGAATTTGATAGCAAAATGGAGATACCTGCAGCCTTAGGTAAAATATGAAAGTTTCGTCTGCTTCTGGAAAATCATCATCCTTGACTGCAACATATACTGTTTTGTTTGTTTCTGTAGCCAGTAATCGGGCTGCAGCAGATGTGGCTTCAAAATCACCAGTATCCTCCCCTTTAAGCTAAAAAAAAGATTTGTAATGAATGAGTCAGCTTGTATCATTATGCTAGCTTTCAAACTCACATTTACAAACTTTTTTAGATGACTTCAAAAAGCACAGAACTGTTGACCCAAAGCTAAAGTTGATGTGTTTCCTATAAATGCATGGATCAACAGTTGATATAACTTCTACCCAACATAATTTTAATCAGTTTTTCAAGTATGTAATTAATAATTCAAATTTTATTAAATACAAAAGGCAGAACTGTAATTAATTTATTTGTTTATGAGATGGGGGCATCACTGGCAAGATCAGCGTTTGTTGCTAATTGCCTAATTCCTAATTGCCCTTGAATGGAATGGTTTGCTAGGGCTATTTTAGAGGACAGTCAACTACGATACTCTAGTCTGGAGTCAAGTGCCAACCAGACCAAGTAAGGATAGCAAACTTCCTTTCCTGAAGGACATTAGAAAAAAGATGAATTTTTACAATAACTGATGATAGTTTCACAGTTGCCATTACTGAGACTAACTTCCAATTCCAAACTTTATTAATCACATTCAAATTCTACTAGCTACCATGGGAAGTGAACTTGTGCCTCCAGGACATTAGCTTGGGTCTCTGCATAACCACTGCAGTGACTTTACTGATACACCATTGACTCCCCTTAATGAACATTTCTTGCTATCATTTTGCTTACTTATTTCATATTGGAAGAAATAATGCGGCTTTATAAAAAAAAGTGATATTATAAAAAGAAACATCAGTATCTGGTTCAGATCAATTTTTATTGGCAAAGTGTTAGTGCAATCTGAGATAAATTTTATCTCCAATTTTTACATTACGGGAAGAATGCTTGTGGTCTGAATTAAAACAGAAAAATAGTTGGCATGGTAATTAGTAACTTATTCACAACCTCACAGCACATCAATTGCACCATACAGCCACTTCTGGAAATGATAACTTGCATTTATTGCACCTTTAACACAATGAAATATCTTAAAGCAATTCTAGGAGGTTTGCAGACAGACTTCCAGAAGGGTCATAGCCAGGAGAGCATTGGAATTGTCAAGTCTTGAGGTAACAAAGGCATGAATTTTGGTTCTGGTAACTGGACTTAGTTGCAGAAGTGGGCAACTTTATAGAAATGCAAGTAGATGGTCTTGGTGACTTACAGCATTTGGTTTCGTAAGCTCAAGATTGTAAATAGCCCATTTCAGCCTCACACAGTCGCTAAGAAATTCACAATTCACACCCATATACATTATAAACAATTAACAGATTCTTCTTCATGTGTTTAGGGAAGCTATTCTACATTATGATACATGAACACAAATTAGTTGTTGAGTAATGATTTACATAAAGGTACATTTTACCGCAGTTTAAATTACAGAAATAAAGAATAGCCTCACACTTTTGCAGCAATGTTGTGGTAACTAGTTAATATAACTAAACATAAGTAATCAACAATCTACTGAGCCATCAAAACAAAATCTCCACATTTCTGCAAGTCTTATCTCTTCTGACAAAACAAAGAAAATGTGTAAGTGCATATCATTTACTTTAAATTTGTCATTTGAACCCTTACACTAACAACATGGCACACAGTGCCAGCAGCAAATGATTGTTTTAAGTAAGGTCCAATGGCACTAAATAATTTAGCTGCTCTTTGTGGATTTGCTGTAACACAATGAAGAATATCATTCAAATTCAATCTTCATTAGAATTTATAATAGCAAACTATTCTATGTAAATATATTTTCTCATCAATTTAGACATTCACTTTTTATTTTATTTGAAACCTGTAAAAAAATGTAAAAGCTCAATAAGCGCATCTTTTGAAGCACAGAGGTGATCCTCTGAAACTAGCCATTTATGTGTTCCATGAATAGAGCAACAGTAAATGTGATTTAATATGGAGGAAAACTCAGCTCACCCGTACCAGATTATTTTGCAATTGAAACAAAGTTAATGAAGAGGAAGATTGGACTGGACATACACAGAATGGCAAGTCCAGTACCAACAGTTTTAATTCCCTGTTAAAGATAAAACTCCGATTCAAATAGTCCAGGTTTATCTCGTCCTTAATCAGTCAACAGGATTGCACAAGTCACAATTTATATCAATGATCTGGACGTAGGGACCAATTTAAAATTTGCAGATGATGCAAAGCTAAGCAGAAATGTGTGTTGTGTAGAAAAAGTAAGATGTATCAAGAGGCTCCAAAATTGGCTTCCAAATAGTACGCAAAGGATAAGATAGAGGGTTGTGTTTGTAATTGGAAGACTGTGACCAGCAGTGTACCACAGGGATCGGCACTGGGACTCTTGCTGTTTGTTATGTACATGAACAACTTGAATGTGATTGTATAAGGCATAATTACTAAGTTTGCAGTGGTGTTGTTGATAGTGTAGAGAATGGTCTCAGGTTATACTCTAATTTGACCAGCTGGTACACTGGGCAGAACAATGGCAGATGAAATTTAATCCTGATAAATGTGAGGTGATGAATTTTGGGGGGAACCAAAGGGATTTTGGAGTACAAGTCCACAGATCCCTAAAGGTATCAACAGGGTAGACAAGGTGATCAAGAAGGCATATGGGATGCTTGCCTTTATAAACTTTATGTATAATATATAACTTTATAAAACATTGGCTAGGCCACAAATGGAATACTCTGTGCAGTTCTGGTCACCACACTGCCGGAAGGATGTGATTGCATAGGAAAGGGTGTAGAGGAGATTCACCAGGATATTGCCTGAGACGGAAAATCTCAGTTATGAGGAGGGCCTGGATAGGCTGGATTTGTTTGCTTTGGTTATAGTCCAACAGGTTTATTTAAAATCACAAGCTTTCATAGCACTGCTCCTTCATCAGGTACTAGTTCCTCCAAAAGCTTGTGATTTTAAATAAACCTGTTGGACTATAACCTGGTGTCGTGTGACTTCTGACTTTGTCCACCTCAATCCAACACCGGCACCTCCACAAAATGTTTTTTTTTTGGAACAGGGGAGGCTGACGAAGATCTGATTGAGATACACAGGATTATGAGAGACACAGACAGAGTAGATTCTGAGAATCTTTTCCCTATGGCAAATGTGTCTCAGACCAGAGGGCATAAGTTTAGGGAGTAACTGGCTTAGAGGAGATTTGAGGATTTTTTTTTCATCTGGAGGGTGGTGAAGGCAAGTACTCTTGCATCATTTAGGAAGCATCTGGATGAGCACTTATATGCAAGGGCATAGTAGGCTATGGACCAAGTCAGGTAAATGAGATTAATATACTTTGGTTCTTGTTGGTCAGCGTGGATATAGTAGGCTAAATGGCCTGTTTATATGACTCTGTAAGTCCAAATTTGCATTTGAACCCAAATGATAGACTTATTGTAGGTGATAAATGAAAGCTTCCAAGGCTTGTTTATTTTGTAATGCTCTGCAGTTGCGGTATTTGGAATATGAAATATCTTTTCCTGATCAAAGACACCTCAATTTTTTAAAATTAAAACAATCAACCTGAATTAGACAATCCTTGAAACACTCTCATTACAATTTGAGTTGGTAAAAGAGGTCTGGGAAAAAATATCTTCCCTTTAGGCTGGTGTTTGTGAATAGGAGCGATTAAATAGGGGTATCAAACTGCTCGGAAGGACAGACAGGAAGGTAAGCGAGGTGGTGTTGCTCTGATTTTTAAGGATGATATCAGGGCAGTAGTGAGAGATGATATAGGTTCTACTGAACAAAATATTGAATCCATTTGGGTGGAAATTAGGAATAGCAGGGAGAAGAAGTCACTGACAGGTGTGGTCTATAGGCCACCAAATAATGACATCGTGGTGGGGCGGGCAATAAACATAGAAATAGCTAATGCATGTAAAAGTGGTACCGCAATTATCATGAGGAGTTTTAATCTACATATCAATTGGTCAAACCAGGTCGGTCATGGCAGCCTTGAGGAGGGGTTCATAGAATGCATCCATGATAATTTCCTTGAACAATATGTAATGGAACCTGTGAGGGAGCAAGCTATCCTAGATCTAGTCCTGTGTAATGAGACAGGAATAATTAATGATCTCACAGTTAGGGATCCTCTCGGAAGGAGTGATCACAGTATGGTCAAATTTAAAATACAGATGGAGCGTGAGAAGGTTAAATCCAGTACCTATGTCCTGTGCTTAAACAAAGGAGACTATGAAGGAATGAGGGAGGAGTTAGCTAAGGTAGAATGGGAGCAAAAACTTTATGGTGGGTCAATTGAAGAACAGTGGAGGACTTTCAAAACGATTTTTCACAGTGCTCAGCAGAAGTATATTCCAGTGATAAGGAAGAACTGTAGGAAAAGAGATAATCAGCCATGGATGTCTAAGGAAATAAAGGAAAGTAGCAGTTTGAAAAAAAACACATACAAAAAAGCAAAGAGTAGTGGGAAACTAGCAGACTGGGAAATCTTTAAAGGCCAACAGAAAGCCACAAAAAAAGTTATAAAGAAAAGTAAGATAGATTATAGAGTAAACTAGCTCAGAATATAAAAACAGGCAGCAAAAGTTTCTATAAATATGTAAATCGTAAAAGAGTGGCGAAGGTAAACATTGGTCCTTTAGAGGATGAGAAGGCCAATTTAATAACTGGGAATGAGGAAATAGCTGAGACATTAAACAGTTATTTTATGTTGGTCTTCACTGTGGAAGACACAAATAACATGTCGAAAACTAATGGCAAGGAGGTTATAGCAGGTGAGGACCTAGAAACTATCATCATCACTAAGGAGGCAGTGCTAGGCAAGCTAATGGGGCTAAAGGTAGACAAGTCTCCTGGCCCTGATGAAATGCATCCCAGGGTACTAAAAGAGGTGATGGGGGAAATAGCAAATGCACTAGTAATTATTTACCAAAATTCCCTGGACTCTGGGGTGGTTCCCACAGATTGGAAAACAACCAATGTGACACCACTGTTTAAAAAAGGAAGTAGACAAAAAGCAGGTAACTATAGGCCAGTTAGCTTAAGTTCAGTAGTGGGGAAAATGCTTGAATCTATCATTAAGGAAGAAATAGCAAGACATTTGGATATAAATTGTCCCATTGGGAATACCCAGCATGGGTTCATGAAGGGTAGATCATGTTTAACTAATTTGGTGGAATTCTTTGAGGACATTACTTGCATAGTGGACAATGGGGAACCTGTGGATGTGGTGTATCTGGATTTCCAGAAGGCATTTGACAAGGTGCCACACCAAAGGCTGCTACATAAGATAAAGTTGCACGGTATCACAGGTAATGTATTGGCATGATAGAGGATTGGTTGACCAGTAGAAAGCAAAGAATAGGGGTAAATGGGTGTTTTTCTGATTGGCGGTCAGAGGCTAGTGGTGTGCCTCAGAGATCAGTGTTGGGACCGCAACTGTTTACAATTTACATAGATGATTTGGAGTTGGGGACTAAGTGTGGTGTGTCAAAATTTGCAGATGACACTAAGGTGAGTGGTAGAGCAAAGTGTGCAGAAGACACTGAAAGTCTGCAGAGGGATATAGATAGTCTAAGTGAGTGGGCAAAGGTCTGGCAGATGGACTACAATGTTGATAAGTGTGAGGTCATCCATTTTGGTAGGAATAACAGCAAATTGGACTATGTTTTAAATGGTAAAAAACTGCAGCACGCTGCTGTGCAGAGGGACTTGGGTGTCCTTGTGCATGAATCGCTAAAAGTAGGATTGCAGGTGCAGCAGGTAATTAAAAAGGCAAATGGAATTTTGTCTGCCATTGCTCGAGGGATGGAGTTTAAAAACAGGGAGGCTATGCTGCAGCTGTATAGGGTCCTGGGGTGGCCACACCTGGAGTACTGTGTGCAGTTTTGGTCTCCTTACTTGAGAAAAGATATACTAGCACTGGAGGGGGTGCAGAGGAGAATCACTCGGTTGATTCCAGAGTTGAGAGGGTTGGATTATGAGGAGAGACTGAGTAGACTGGGATTATACTCACTGCAATTCAGAAGAATGAGGGGAGATCTTATAGAAACAAACAAGATTATGAAGGGAATAGATAAGGTGGAGGCAGGGAGGTTGTTTCCGCTAGCAGGTGAAACTAGGACTAGAGAGGATTGCCTCAAAATAAAGGGAAGCAGATGTAGGACTGAGGTCAGGAGGAACTTCTTCACCCAAAGGGTTGTGAATCTGTGGAATTCCCTGCCCAGTGAAGCGGTTGAAGCTACCTCGCTGAATGTTTTTAAGGCAAGGCTCGATAAATTTTTGAACAGTAAAGGAATTAAGGGTTATGGTGAGTGAGCGGGTAAGTGAAGCTGAGTCTCAAAAAGATCAGCCATTATCTTATTAAATGGCAGGGCAGACTCGAGGGGCCAGATGGCCCACTCCTGCTCCTAGGTCTGATGTTCTTATGTTCTAAATAACAATGACCAGGAAGGTAGTGCCTGACTACTGGCCAAAAATTGGGCAACTTTGCCTCAGCCATTTCTCAGAAACTCAACTGCATTTTACATTCGAACCTGCTGTTGAGGTTTCCATCCCTACTGGGGACAACATCAGCTGTTAAGGGGTGCTTCAATTCCTGAGCCCACAAGGAGGTGGCCAGGAGTAAGCTTTCATAATTTATTTATCATTATTAATCCACAAATAGACAGTGCTTACTTTGAAAATATGTAGAATTGCTGACAGCAACATTTGGAATCTGCACATGTACAGAATAATTCTATGCTTCACCACTGAATCACCAATACCCACCCCAAATGCTCAAGACTATAATTATAAAAATCAATGTAATTGATGAGCACTTCCCCTCATGACTTTTTAGTGTCACTGCAAAAAATCATTAGAAAATGGTACATTCTGTTAAAAGTGAAATGTTTGGGTTATAAGTGCATACTAATTTCACATGTACTACTACACCCTTCACTGGACCTGAAAAAGCTCATTGTCTATTTGGGGAATATTACATTTCTCTGATTAAAAAATCCACTTATTTTAAATGATAAAAAAGTACATTTGAAATTTTTTTAACCTTTAATTTAGCATTAATCTCAACCAATCACAAATCATTTACTCAACACTTGAGAGGAACGCTATAGGTCGTGATATAAAAGGGACGTAGCAATGTTGATCTAAAACTGGCTGAATGATTGGAAACAGACAGTAATAGTCAAAAGATGTTTGTCAGGCTGGCAGAAGGTTTGTAGTGGACCTCCCAGGGTCTGCTTTGGGACATTTGCTTTTCCTGATACAGATTAATGATCTGGATCTTGGTGTGCAGGGGACAATTTCAAAGTTTGCAGATGACATAAAATTTGGAAGAACTGTAAACTGTGAGGAAAACAGTGTGGAGCTCGAAAAGGACATTGACAAGTTGGTGAAGAGGTCAGATAGGTGGCAGATGATGTTCAATTCAGAGAAATGCGAGTGATCTAATTTGGTTGGAAGGACACTGAAAGGTAATATTGAAGAGGGGGTACAATTCTAAAAGGGGTGCAGGGGCAGAAGAACTTTGGTGAATGTGTGCACATATCACTGAGGATGGCAAGAGTGTAGTTAATATGCACACAGCTTTATTACTATGAGCATACAGTACAAGAGCAAGGAAGTGATTTTGAACTTGTAGAAGACACTTGTTGGATTTCTGCTGAAGTATTGTGTATAGTGTGGGCACCACATTACACGAAAGATGGAGAAAGTACAGAGGTGATTTACTAGAATGGTTCCAGGAATGAGAAATTTCACTGATGAGGTTACATTAAAGAAATTTGGACTGCCCTCCTTGAAAAGCAGAAGGCTAAGAGGAGATTTGATACAGGTTTTCAAAATCATGAATGGCTGGGTAGAGTTGATCGAGTGAAGCTGTTCGTGCTCATAAAAGAAAACAAAAACAAGAGCTCATGGAGTTAAAGTGATATGCAAAAGAAGTAAAAACATTTTTCACACAGCGAGCAGTTAGGGTATGTGATATACTGCCTGGAAGCGATTGGAGCCAGATTCAATTGAAACATTCAAGAGGGTACTGAATGCTTATTTGGATAGAAATAGTGTGCAGGGATATGGGGAAAAGGCAGACAATTAACATTACGGATAGAAACAGTGCATGGATGCTGGGCTGAATGACTTCCTTCTGTGCCATAACAGTTCCGTAATTCTGTGATTTATGATGGCATCTCAAAGTTTAAATTTAAACAGTGATATTTTAATTACTTTTAACTTTTGTTTTGATGGAAGTTTGCAGACCTGGAACATTAACTTTGTTCAATCACTCCAGAGATAATTCTAGTACTTTCTGTTTTTGTTTCTGGGGTCTACAGTCTTTCACTTTTGTAACTTTCTGGTTTGTTGTGTGCGAATACTTCAAAGTAATTGGAAACTCATCTGATGACTGAGATCATTGCTTCTGTACACCAAAACATTTCCTTCACTCGATGCTAAGATTAAACTGTTGTTGGGAAAGGGGAGGTTTGACCCCCAAATATTGTTATGCCTCTGTAAATAGATACCTTTGAAACCAACATAATCCCTTGCTTCACCATTAAGTGAAAATTGCGAGCCATGTGCTACAGCCTGATTACCTCTGTGTCTTTGCATCTGTGAGTAAGACTCAGAATGCACCATCTCTCCAAAAGGAGTTACAATTTTCAATCACTTCGCTGAAGGTAACACATTCTTTTACTTTTAAATATGCAAACCACATGGAGGAAAGACAATTACAACGCAAGAGAAATGTTTCAGCTATTTCCTTTGAATGTAAAATATCAACTTCCTCAGAGTTACATTTGACCAGAAGCTGAAATGGAAAAGACGTGTAAATAATTAGAGACAAGCATGGGAGTTCCTAGAAGCCTGGTACTCCACAAAGAAAGCCATCAACAAACACACAGAACTTGACCCCATATACACTCCATTGTGAAGGAAAACCGGAAGTGAGGTAATCCAGCACAACAGTCTCCAGACTTTAAATACCCAGGCGGGAAAACACAATGGCGCTTTATCAGAGGCTGCACTGATGATGTTACCCAGTAGGGTAATGAAATGTCTGCAGCACAACGAGCCAGCTCGGCGAGACAACCAACCACAACATCCACAACCCGAGCTACAAATCTACTCAAAAACCTTAGATATAAATAATTAGCTTACAATGGCAGATCAATGGCTAGGAATTCTGTCATGACTAACTCACTTCTGTCCTGCAATACCTGTCCACTATCTGTAAGTCAGGAATGTGATGGAATACTCTCTACCTGTCCTGATGGGCGTTAACTCCAAAGCACTCAAGAACCTTCACCACTCTCTTCAAAATCATGCACAGTGCCAATTGTATATACCATCTATAAGATTCACAGCAGTAACTCACCAAGAGTCCTCCAAAAGTACCTTCCAAACTTGAAGTCTCCATCATTTAGAAGGACAAGGACAACAGATGCAAGAGAACACAACCACCTGCAAACTCCCCTCCAAGCTACACATCGTGCAGACTTGGAACTAAATCTCCAATCCTTCAGTGTCACTGGATCAAAATTCTGGAACTCTCTCCGCAACAACAACTGTGGTTGCAACAACATCCCCAGGACTGCAGTTCAAGAAGGCAGCTCACCTCCACCTTCTTGAGGACGTAGGGATAGACAATAAATGCTGGCCTAGACGGTAAAGTTCACATCCCATGGACACAAAAAAAATGTCTCTTGCTCCTCCAGTTTCCCTGGAGAATGCAGTTTATAGAAACTGATAAATTTAACTCTACTGCCAAAATCACATGTATAATTACTTTCTAAAAAAAAAACACCCTTTACAGTACTGAGCATTAGGATAAACTTCATCTTTTGCCTCAATTCTTCAAACATCAAATAGAACAGATTATCCCTTCAACTAATTATGTGTGATGTATAGCACTAAACACTGACCAAAAGGATGACAAGTTAGAGCAAGTCAACAGGTGGATTCCCCATTGCAGATGTGTCTAAGACCAAAGGGCACAAGTTTAGGGTGAGGAGTAAGTGGTTTAGAGGAGATCTGAGGAAAAATGTTTTCAGGCAAAGGGTGGTAGAAATATGAAACACTCTGCCCCTTAGGGTGGTGAAGGTAGGTACTCTCGCAAGAAGCATTTAAGAAGCATCTGCATGAGCACTTAAAATGGCAAAGCATTGCAGGCTATAGACCAAGTGCAGGTAAATGGGATTAGTGTAGTTTGATGTTTATTGGTCGGCATAGACATGATGGGCCAAAGGGCCTATTTCTATGCTCTATAACTCTATAACATGATTTCAGTGTCTTACCAGTAAGAGCGCGGTGACATTGGCTGGTGATCCTGTCCTTTCAATGACCAGGCGTATAACTGAAGTGCTCGTTTCATTCAGCACAAAATTTGTTTGACCTGAAAACTTAACTTCTGTATTTCCAAAAGTGACCGTGACACAAAGACCCAAAACAAGTTCAGCTACTGAGAAAACAGCAGGCATTCCTGTAAAGAAAAACAGAAAAACAACACCAGTTTAAAATATGATCATTATAAAGATTACAAGTAAAAATATACAAACCCAAAAAGCTCATGGAAAGTTTCCCTAAGCAACTTAGAATTACCTCGGCAAAAAAGCTTTTCTTATAAATGAGATACTAAAACAAATACATAATTCCAGCAGCCAAAATACCAAACTCCTTCCTTTCATGACTCATGCCCTGTCTAAGTGCCATTTGCTGGCCCCTCACTTCCATCTCTAACCCCCAATACGAGGAGCTTGAGGCTCTTCTGTCTCCAAAGTTGAAGCACTCACTCAGCTACCTCTGAATCTTCACCTTGAACGTACTATTAAACCCTCTCTCTAAATTTCACAACAGTGTTTTCCAGTTTTGTTCCTGTCACCCCACAGCTTTCATCAGTTACTCCATCAGCAATAGCAAATGCTCCCTGAACCCTGTTCCAACCCAATTAGTCAAATACTGTGATGACTATAAAGAGGACTGCCAGGTGGACCTCATAAAATATGAGTTCCCTGATTGGGGCTGTTAATCTTATCCAATCAGGGAGCCCTGGCTGACAGTTAAGAACAGGAGTGTCAGACTTCCCATTCAGTCTGAGAGCTGGCTCTGAGGAAACTGGATCAGTAACTTGGTGACAAGATACCACCTTCTGTGAAGATATTTTAAATACCTGTCCAAATGAATTTATTTCATCCAGTTTTGGAATGAGAGCTTCACTTATAAAGTTAGTATTTTTTTGCCCATCCCCAATTGCTCTTTGAAGATAGTGACGAGCTGCAGGCCATGTGGAATAGGTACAGACACAATGCTGTTTCAGAGTATCTTACAAGACATTTGGGCCAGAAAGAGTGAAGGAACAGAAATCTAATTCCAAGGCAGATAACATGGAGGAGGCTTTGCTGGTGGTGTTCCCATATGTGTGTCGCCCTTGTCCTCACTGCTTGAAGTCGTGGGATTGGAAACTGCTAATGAAGGAGGCTTGAAAAGTTGCCACAGTGCATCTTGAAAGACTTAAAGTTGCCAGGAATAGTAGTAAATCTGAGGATTTGTAGGTACTTCAGAATAAAAAGTAGGACCAAGACACTAGTAAGAAAGCAAGAATAGAATATGAATGCAATTTAGCAAAAAACAGAAACAGACAGTAAAAACTTCAATAGCTACATAAAAACATCTGGATAAAATGAAAGTCGGTCGAATACAGGCAGAGTCAGGAGAATTTATAATTGGGAAGAGAGAAATTGGACATAAGCTAAACGATTACTTTGTGTCAATTTTCACCAAGGAGGAAGATCCCAGAAATCTCCCAGAGTTTGAGATCCAAGTGACTAGGGAGAATGAAGATTGTAGTAAATTAGTTTTACGAAGAAAGTTGTACGAGATAAATTAATGCAGCTGAAAGCTGATAAGTCACCAGCACCTGTTATTGTATATCCAAGAGTGTTGAAGGAGGTGGCTATAGAGTTTGGCTCTGCACCACTTGGTGATGATCTTCCATTGATTCTGCAATGATTCCTGCAAATTGGAACCTAGCATGTGTCTCACTACTGCTAAGAAGAGACCAAGATAGAAAGCAAGGAACTACAGATCTGTTAACCTTACAGAAGTAGGGAAAACACTAGAATCTTTTACGAAGGATGTGATAAATGGACACTTGGATAATAATGATCTGTTTTGGCACAGTCAGCATGCATTTACAAATGGCAAATCATGTTTGATGAACCTGTTGCAGTTTGTTGAAGATATCCCTAACAAAATTGCTGTGGGAAGTCAACAGACCTTGTACACTTTGGATTTTCAAAGGCTTTTGAAAAGGTCTACCACAGGAGGTCGGTTAGCAAAATTGAAGTGCATGGGATTGAAGGTAGTGAACTGGTATGGATTATGAATATTGAAGAGGCAGAAAACGAACAGTAGTATAAATGGGTCATGCTCACATTGGCATGCTGTGACTAGCGGTGCCCTGCGAGAATAAGTAGTTGGGCCCCAAATGTTCACGATATATATATCAATGTATGTAGAGACAAAATGATATATGTTCAAATTTGTGGATGATACAAAGCCAAGGAAGAATGTGTATTATGTGGAAGATGTAAAGGAACTTCAGAAGCATTTGAGAATGGGTATGAACATGACAGATGGAATATAATATAGAAAAACATAAGGTATTCCCTTTGTTAGGAGGAACAGAAATGCAGAGTATTTCCTAAATGGCAAGAGGTTGGAATATGTTGATATACAGGAAGCTAAGTGTCCTAGTCAATAAATAACTGAAGGCTAAAATTATTTTACAGCAAGTGTAAATCTTTGGAATTCACAATTTAAGATATTTGTGGAAACTTAGTGTTTGAATCTGTTTAAATTAGAGATTGATAGACATCTGATTACCAATGGCCTGAAAAGTATGGGAATAGTCTGAGTCAAAAGCATTGATTGTGTGAGTCAAAGGCATCATCCATAGTTGTTTTTAAATGGTGGGGCAAAATCAATGGGCTGAAAGGCCTTCTCCTGTTCCCACGTAATTTATGGTGTGTTTGACAACTGTTTGTCTGTTAATTCATTTCATCTCACACCTAACATGCAGAATTAACACAGGATAGGTGTAGTTGGTTGTTTACCTTGCTCGCTTTGCATTGTAAAATACATTTTGTTTGTGTTAGACTATGGAATCTCGTGGGATTTTTACTTTTACTAAGTAAATAGGATTTCAAATTTGGTCCAGTTTAAACAAAATGGTAAAATAAAACAAAGAACTGAGAATGTTAAAGATCTGAAACACACAAAAATAGAAACTGCTGGAGAAGCTCAGCAGATCTGGCAGCATCTGTGAAGAGAAAAGAGAGTTAATGTTTCAAGTCCAGTGACCCCTTTCAGGTCTGCAGAGGGTCTGCAGGAGTTCGATGAAGGTCACTGGTCTTTCAATGTTAACTCTGTTTCCTCTCCACAGATGCTGCCAAAACTGCTGCGTTTCTCCAGCAATTTCTGGGTTTTGTTCATGTGTTAAACAAATTGGAGCAGAACGAAATTTGGGGCCTGGCCCCAGGTCACTAGACTCTAATATCATAGCGTGAAGTTCATGAATGTCTTTTAGGGCAGGAAATCAGCCATCTGTACCTGGTCTGACTGACATATGACCCAGAGCACGTAGTTGACTCTATTTTGGTCTCTGAAACAGCATATCACTCAGTTCAAGGGAATTAGTGATTGGTAACAAATACTAACCTTCCCAGTGAAGCCCTTATCCTGCAGAAGAATAAAGAAAACAGTCAAAATATGGAAAAGAGTATGGTGCAGTTTATTATCTAGGTCCGCCTAGTAATGTATCTAAATTGCATTTTCCATTTCAGTCCACAATGAAATCTATCATTGGGGGTGTATTAGCATTCCTCTCAGATAGTCACTGCACCTTTTGGAATGGTTCATGTATTGATGCTCACCCTCACCCACCTGTGGCTTCAAGTAGTTGTTAGTTTACAATAGTGGCCACATTGCAGTAAACTGCTTCAACTGGCTAGCCAAACAAGGTCATTCTCTTGCATCGTATCCTCAGCAGCTCAAAGATTGGTTTAACCTGGTAAGACATATTTGGCTCATCTACCTATTCCCAGAATCAATCTGAAGTCCAACAGTCTTGATAGTTAGTCAGCAAGTTGTTTTGAAATGCGTAAATCTCAATAAGATCAAGATGTTCAGGTCATCCACAACATTAGATGGTATTTATGGAATCAGATAGCAAATTCTAACGTTATTCAATACATGCAAACATGGCTATTTTGCAAATACAAATGGCATGTTCATGAATAGAGCCACTTTAGGGCTTAG
Organism: Rhincodon typus; assembly: GCF_021869965.1. Taxonomy (NCBI): domain Eukaryota; kingdom Metazoa; phylum Chordata; class Chondrichthyes; order Orectolobiformes; family Rhincodontidae; genus Rhincodon; species Rhincodon typus. Next base: position 86,132,248 of record NC_063334.1, read on the forward strand.
TGGGAGATGTTTCGGGTTTGTTTTGCACTCATTTCCTTTTTACACTAGCGGCTGGGCAGCTCAATTATAAATTTCAGCTTCCTATATTTCCTATACTCTTCTATACTTCAGCATTCTGTTCTACTTGCTTCACAGTCTTACCAACAGGACACTGGAAAGAATAATTGAGTTTCAGAATCATTCTGACAATGCTGAGGAATCTTATTTAATGCAATGGTATAAGATCTATCACACATTTTCTGCTTAACATTCAACTATTAAAACATTTTTTTTTCAGTTATTCCCAGGTTGCTCTGCATACAAGATCTCATCATACAACTTGGGCCCCCTTATGTCATGAGTGCCTCTTTTCTGCTCTTGCTGGTCCTTAACAAACTGCACAACTTAGAATTGAGAATACAATACTTACTAGCATCAATATATTTGGCGATGGGTCAGTTCTTTCGCAAATCAGCTGTTCATTTCCTCATATCATACATTAGGGCAACTAAAATTTTGAGAGTGAGTTCCACATAGCCTAAATATTTCTCAAAAACCACAGTGACATTTTAATGTTACTTGGTCACTTACTACATGAGTTGGCATTCCTTTCTCCTTCCCATGCTTAACTGCATTCTGAAACTGATACGGTGACACATGATGCTTAGCAGTCATGAGATGAAAGGTTAGCCCCATTGCCAAAACAGAAAGGTCATTTTAAAGTCTTTGTGTTACTCCTTTGGAAGCAGAGAGGTTGTTTCATAATAGGATCATCAATTAATAATCACCTGGTATTTCTAGTCCACCCAGCAACAACTAGGCTGCTATTGCTCACCTTCCTACACAAGTCCCATGAATATTACATAGTTACGAGTTGCATAGTCATTCGCGTTAACCTTTTCAAAAACCTATATTTAGGACTGAGCAAGTAGCACTTCAGACAGCAATAAGAACATGCTATCGTTTACAATGCTATCTTTGTATTGTACAAGTATGACTATTTCACAGTTATTTTGTGGATGGATCAAATACATAAGCCAATAACATCCCATTAAATACCATGACATAGTGAATAATTATGGAAATGTAGTACTTCTTAAATTTACATTTAGGGCTTTGCGTTGTAACATCAATTCATGTTGAAAATATTTTTCGTCATTTAAATTATATTTCACAGTGAGCATACCAATCAACTAGCTACTATAATTATCTAAAATAGGAATAATTTCAATGTTAATATTAAAACAATACCAGAAATATTTTTCTGAATTAGCAAATGATCTACACATGCTTCATTCCAGTAATCACCTATTTGATGTATTTTTTAATTAATCACAACATTTATCTAATTATTTTCAAAATAATTGATAATGCAAGAAATGGATTAAAATCGATTACCTCTACAGACATTAATATTTATTTGGCATTCTATATCATATAACTTTAATGAATGTATCTTACATTTTAGATTTATATCTATATATTTAGCTTTATTTTCTATATGGGTTAAAGAGCAAAAAAGCAGTTGGAAGCAGTATTAGACCTACCCAAAAATGATAGGCCAACCCAGTGAACTTACAGCAGGAGATGAAAAATATGTATGCCAAACAGGAAAACCAACATGCCACAGACTTTACTGGAAGTCTTGTAACAGAGCGTGTAGCTCCAAAAGTTCAAGTCCCTGTGTTTAACAGTCAATAAAAACACATTTATAACTTAGCCAACTCGGTTGACCCACAAAAATCCTTCCAACAAACACCTCATTGGGGTAGCACATTGAAAAGCAAGTCCCGCTATTCCCAAAGTTATCAAAAAATTTGGGATATTAAAATTAGTGTTCTCCCATTTAGGTATTTTTCAGATCCAGGTGGACAGAAAAAAAGACCAGGATTCTGTACTTAACAACAATCACTGTGCAAATAAATAATCAGCATACAGCTCTACTAATTGAAACACTTACCCCCTTATAAAAATCCCTCTACGTGCACATGCACACACAAGAATCGGTGATATGGACAGAGGGAAAGACTGAGAAGGCGGCACCTGTCCACAGTGTTTGTGGAGATCATTCTTGTACAGATTAGAACACTGCTTCTCAATCTTCCTTCTCCAGACACTTTCACTTGGTCAGAGAAAGCACCATCGGTGACTGCTTCACATTTATAAAATCTTTGACTTATCAATTAAATGTCACAGCTTACAGCCAGCATTCCCTCTAGACTGCATGGCTGTGCAACCACTCTGAGGGTCCCTGCACACTGATCAGTGTGCTCACACCATTCCCAGTATTCACCCCTGGTCTTGGAAGTCACTCCTACATATGAACCTTCGTGGTGCATGCAGAAGAAGGCAAGATTAGAGGCAAAGTAGTTTGTGGCAACCAGAAAAGAGAAACAAACTGGCCAATTTCAGATTGGTGATGTTTGTTACTGTAGAGAAAAGGCACAGCTCCTCCCTTTCAGAGATCTGTTTACTTCTGCCAGAACAAGTAACATTCATGCCACACAAATGCCAGACAATGACCATCTCCATAAAAGAGAATCCAACCATCGCCTATTGATATTTAATAGAATTACCATTACTGAATTTCACAACATCGACAACAGGAGGCTCCATGAACCTTACCATCAGTAATAATGTCAGAGTCAACATGTGTGCAAACAAAAAATGGTGAAATATTTGTCACCATCTTCATCCATTAGTCTTCAGCAAGCCATTTTTCTCACCCTCCTTGCAAAATCACCATGATCACAGATCAAATCAGTCTTCAAATTTAATTCAATTCATGTGAAATGAAGAAGAGCTAAATACATAGCATACATCAAAGACCACAAATGTCAGTAATATGCCGAAGACTTGCACTCTAGTACTAACTACATTGTTCCAGTACAACCACAGCATTAACATACCAGCTGATATTGAAAATTGATCAAGTATGTCCTACCCAGAGCAAGAACAAACCTAATGGTCAGCTTCTGCCCTAACAGCCCGATCATCAGAAAAGGGATCAAGGGAGAACATAACAGTGCTTGCAAGTGACACCTACCTCATCAATAATCTGCTCAGCTTTGGTTTCCATCCATCATTGCAGCCTTGTTTCAAATATGGAATGATTTGAATTCTTGACAAAACAGCATTTAACCTAGACTGGCACCTAGAAGCCCCACCAAAATGGAGATTTGGAGGAAAATTCTCCAGCAGTTGGAGTCATATTTTATACAAATGAAGGTGCTTGTGGTCATTTCGGCATTTCATAAGTTTATCAAACTAACCATCTACCACTGAAGTCAATACCATTTCCTTCAACCCAAGTTAGAAGTGGACTATTTACTGATTGCTGCAATTTCTCAGATAGTCATGTTCATTCATGTTCATGTTCAATTCAGCAAGACTTGGATGGCATTCAGACCTGAGACGATAAGTGTTAAGTGTCATGCAATGAACATCTTTAACAGAATCCAATTCCCCTGGGCATTCATTGCCAATATCATTGCTGTTCTCCACCATCAACAGCCTGAGGATGTCAACTCTCAAAGCCATATAAATTTCTCTGGTTGCCAAGCCATTTAAAGGTTAGGAAGTCTGTATTAAATGGTTCACATCCTGGCACTTCAAAACTGTTCCTTCATCCATAAAGCACATTAGAAATGATGAAGTAATTAATTTTTGGCTCTATGTGAGTAACAGAAATAACACTGACATTTAACAGCATCCAAAACAAGTTCAAATGGTTGGCACCTCATACATTTGTCTAAATGTACACCCATACCATGGTTGCAGCATGTACATGAATCAATGCAGCAACAGGTCAAAATTCCTTCAGCACAATGTCCCAAAATCACAAGTTCTACCATTGAGAAGGATAATTACAGCAGATATAGGGTAACTCCATTACTCCAAGTTCTCCTCAAAGTCACACACCATCCCGACACAGTCATTTATCACCATTCCTTTACTGTCTGTGGGTTAAAATTCTCAAGCTCCTGACCTAACAACATTCAGGGGCATGAATTTCAGCTGTTCGTAAAGAAAGTGCAGTATTTTCTCAAGCTTAAATATAGGTGACCAATAAATGACAGTGATACCCAAATCCTAGGAATTAAAATGGTGACAAACCCATTTATTTAGCAAATGCAAGTCTTCAGACCCAAGCATAGCCTCCTTGTTTTCTGAGTTTAAGGTAGTTAGTCATTCACTTAGTCTGTAGAGGGAACATACCTCAGTAATGAACAGCACTGTTTGCGTCTTTCCACAAGTGGATAAGGAATTTATACTGAGGCCCCACTGGTGGAGGTTGGTGATGAAAACTAATAATGATGCGAACAACAACAATAATTGTAATGAAATGGATGCATGCTCACATGGATCATAAATGCATAACAGTGATCAGTTCTGGGTCCTGAGATATTAGGCTGTAATCTCATTAAGGCAAAGAGATGTCATCAGCTACTGGAAGAGTCAAGCTCAAGTTTTCATCAGCATCAGCTTAACCCTGTTATGTCCATGTAATTTGGTATTAGGGTGTTCATATTTGAACTTGCTTTCTGGTTGTCCCTGCTAACTCACCAATCAGTTACTCCCCATTTCCTATGACTCTGCAACTCTTAGCATTCTTTGTAATCTCTAAATAACACTGATAGACCAGAAGGGACTGTGCAGGAGGATTTAATTTACCAAGTCTACTGTTCCAATTCTCTTTATTATCCTGAGACTTCTCCCAACTTTTACATTCTACAAAAACTTAACTTTGCAATCTGATAGTATGAACATCGGATCTGATAAGAATATGGACTTACACTTGCAACAAAAATTTATAATCAATAATACAATCACAGATACCTGGGTCCACATTTCAAGGCTTAAATCATTCAGTGCCAACTAAGTTAAAGACGATATCAATAACCTAATTCCCATAATTTTTATACAACAAATAGAATCAAATGACTTCACTTTGTAATTACTATAAATTTGAACATGGATCTATTTTCACCGCCTTTCATCGTAAGTTCTCTCTCAATGCAAAGACAGTACTCAGTAATAAGGTTCTACAATTACGTTTTGCTCGTTACCTTGAACTGCCCTTGTCCAACTGTATGTTTTTCAGTATAAATATAGTAATTGTTAATATTATTTTAATGTCCCCACCATTTGGTAAATCTCAAGCCAGTTGTAATTTTTTATGTCAAGACAGGTTTTAGCGCTGTTCAATTCCGTGCACTGACCGGCTGGCATATCGCATCAAATACAGTTAATTTTCAGTATAAAACCTTACTTAAACTTTTTTTTTAACAGTTATCCAAATGCAGGTATAGATCGCAACAGTTATATAAGTACTGTATACGGCGCGATTAAAAATGATAGGGACCATTAGTTTTGCAAGAAAATTCCATACATTGCATGTTTTTATACATAAATGTCTGTAAAAATAAATATTCAGGTAGCACCAAGACAATGGAATTTAGAGTATTCTTTTTACAACATTCCTCAGTTGCATTTAAAAGAAAACATTAATTTCACTTTAGAAACCAGAAACTGAGAATTTCGGGGATATCTTCGCTTTGAGTACCGGTTTCACACCAAGGTGCTGATTCTAAATTAGTTCGATGCTTCAACCAGTAAATAACGCTATCCTCAGAATGACTGCTCCCAGCAATTGCACACAAACATCGGCTGTCGCTTTGCCGTGACAACGGAATGTTCTTACAGCGTCAGAGTTGATTTGAACGACTCAAAGTCAAAGAACGACTCTCGTATTCTCAACGAACCGCTTCTCAGAAAGGTCCTGAATTTAGAGAGAGACCTGGATTGTTGTTTGTGCTGCGGTTAGATTTGAAGTATAGATGCAGAAAAGGTGCTGGTGGTCTCCGCTTTCTGGAGACAGGATCACTCCATACCGCCCACCCCCATCCCACACACACACACACACAGTGCAGCCACTCACACTCAACATGAAACAAAATAAAGAGCCTAAATATAATTATTACTGCCTGTGCTGCAGGGAGCTGCAATCCTGCTCCACCTTCAGCAGGTGTATGAATCATCATTTCATTTTCTTCCCAGATCCTCCAACCTGGCGCAATCGAAATACATGCACTTGTATTTTGTATTTATTTTTCTTTCATCAATCCCGTTATTTCTGACACAGATTTATTCTGCCAGGTACCCGCACTCACAACATACAAGCCTCGTTTGAGTGGCTTGGCGATATAAAACAAAAGTCAGGTCGGAAACGACCTCGATTGAACTCACTTGCAGTGGCGGTGCCTTGATCCCCTGAGGATCGGTGGAGAGAGCCTGCAGCAGCTCCTGAAGAGCCTCCCGGTTCCTGGCGGTGACAAACACAGAGAGCACTGCCTTTGGGGGCTCCCAGCAAGGCGACACAAGCGCATGCGCCCGCCGGCTGAATGAGCTTCTTCCAGCCACCCCTAACCCACCCCCAAACTCCGCCCCGCCCCAGAATAACCCTCCTGCTTTGCCCAGCACTTTGTCTCATTATTGTGAGTGCGAAGTACAAAAAACCTCCCTGGTGGAACTGAACGAACAAATGATTGCACTTTAAAAGTTGCTTTCATGATCTCCTTTCAAATTTGGGTTTCAACTGTTAATATTATTTTTGTGCCTCGTTACAAGGCTTGCCTATCAAGAAATTCCTGTCCATATGTGTATTGTGATTTTTAGTCACTGCAACTGGCCCTGTGAAGTTTCAAATTAATTTTTATTTGGAGGCTAACTGTTGACTTAAGTGCAGGTTTTGGCTAATAGGTAATGCCGATTCCCAACCGTCCTCACTGTCCCCAATTCCATAGTGCTATTAGCAGAAAAACATCCAAGATCATTCATAAAGAGTTTCGTTTTTAAATGTGCCGCAAATCAAAGAAATGATTTGTGTTTTAACCCTCATAAAACTGGATGGCCCGAAACGTCAGCCTCTCTGCTCCTATGATGCTGCTTGGCCTGCTGTGTTCATTCAGCCCTGCACCTTGTTGTCTCAGATTCTCCAGCATCTGCAGTTCCTACTATCTCTGATTTCAAAGCAATATTCTTTGAGAAAAAAAATCCTAAACAAGGAGAGTAAAACTTTTTTTATTTGTTCACAGGATGTGAACATTGCTGACAAAACTTTGGGAAATTGATAATGAGCTGCTTTCTTGAACCAAGTAATGTAAGTACACCCACAGTGCTGTTAGAGAGAAGTTCCAGGATTTTCACCCAATACATAGCCCATGAAGGAATGACAATACAGTTCCAAGTCACGATGGTGAATGGGTTGGAGAGGGGATAATGACATTCCTATGTATCTGCTGCCCTTGGCCTTCTCGGTGGTAGAGGAGAATTTGGACCATGCTGTTGAAGGAGGTTTGGTGAGTTGGTGCAGTGCGTCTCATAGACAGTACGCCCTGCTGCACTGTGCATGAGTGGCACACAGAATGACCATTTAATATGGTGGAAATGGTGGCAGTCAAATGGGTTGTTCTGCCCTGAGTGGTGAGGGATTTTTGAATGTTGCTGGGGATGCATTTTCCAAGTATGTGGAAAATATTTTATCACACTCATGACTTGTGCTACATAGCTGATGAAGAGGCATTGGTCAGTCAGGAGATGAGTTACCCACCACAGGAGTCCCATCCTCTGATCTAATCTTGTATCCACAGTGAATACATGGTTGGTACAGGTCAGTTTTGGTAATAGTAACCTCTAGGGTATTAATAATGTAGGATTTAGCAATGGTAAAGACTTTGAATGTCAAGAGAAGATGGTTAGATACTTTCTTATTGGAAATGGTTATTGCCTGACATTTGTATGGCATGAATGTTGCTTGCCTGACATTAGTCCAAGCCTGAAAATTGTCCGGGTCTTACTAAGTGGGGACTGGGGAAAGCAATGGCCTACCAGTATTATTGCTAGGTTATTAATCCAGAAACTCAGCTATTGTTCTGGAGACCTGAGTTCAAATCCCATCATGGCAGATGGTGGAATTTGATTTTGATATCTGGAATTAAGGGTCTAAATAATGATCATGAAACACCTTTGTCGATTGTCAGAAAAACTCATCAGGATTCGCTGATGACCTATAGGGAAGGAAATCTCTCATCCTGACCTGGTCTGGCCTAGATGTGTCTCCAGACATACAGCAATGTGGTTGACTCTTAACTGCCCTTTGCGCAATTAGGGATGGGCATAAATGCTGGCCTTGCTCGATGCCCGCATTTTCATGAGTGAATAAACCATATGGACATGGACTGCCTCAGTGTATGATTAATCAAGAATGGCTGTAAGTCAGCATTTATTGTCAAAGGGCAGTTAAGAGTCAAGCACATTGCTGTGATCTGGAGTCCCATGTAGGTCAGACCAGGAAAGGATGATGGATTTCCTTCTCTGAAAGACATTAAGTAAACCAGATTAGGTTTTATGACAATTAATTTTGTTTACCTGGTCACCATTAGGGGAGTTTTTTTAAACTAAAGAATGATCTTTCTTGTGGTTGCACATTGATGAGCTGGAAGCCTTTGTGGTTGATGATTCCAAAGTGATCTGGTACATTAATTACTGATGAATAATTCCTTGGAGGCCAGCCAAAACCACAAAATCCAAGCTCCCACTCGTTCTCACAGGCCTCATCAACAACAAAGTGTAGAAAACTGTCAGTTCTGGCACCTATGTGGATATTATCCATGGGCCATCAGGTTTTTGAAATTCTGCAAATGTCTACTGTAGATCCTTGGAAAGATTCAAAGTTCATGAATTTGAGGGTGGTGATGACTTTGACAGTTATTGGCTAAGGCTAATCAGCATGTCTATGTGGCAGAAGGTTTTCTTTCAGTGGGCCACAAAGGTCTGTAGTTACCTGAGGTGGTACTCTTTGCCCGAAGGCACTGATTTTCAGGCATGTCAGGATGCTGATTCTTTTTTTCTGTACTCTCTGTGGGTTAATTCCTTCTGCAAGCTGTAGTTATCCCTTTCTGCAAGCTGATGGTCAGTTAGGAGATAGCTCCAGTCATTGCTTATGATTTGCTGCTGTTGCTTTGTCATTATTGAGATCCAAGGTAAAGTTGGATAATTGGTAAGTTTGGTAAGTTTGAAAACTCCAATCAAAATAACTGGTAATGAAGTTTTTTTTTACATTCATTCATAGGATGTGGGCTTCACTGACTGGGCCAGTATTGGTTGCCCATCCCTAGTTGCCCTTGAGAATGTGTGGTCAGTTGCGTTTGTGAACCACTGCAGTGCATTTGGTACAAGAGCTCTCACAAAGCTGTTGAAGATGGATTTCCAGGATTTTACCCAGTGACACTGAAGGAACAGCGATATACTTCCAAATCAAGATGATGAATGGTTCGGTGGGGTGGGGGGGGAGGTGGAGTGGAAACTTGCAGATGGCAGTGTTTTCATGTAGCTGGTGCCCTTATTCCTCTGGATAATAGTAGCTGTAGGTTTGGAAGGTGCTGTATACAGAGCCTTGATGAATTTCTGCCATGTATCTTATAGATGGCACACATTGCAGCGACTGTACATTGGTGTTGGAGAGAGTGAATGTTTGAGAATGTGGTACCAATCCAGTGGACTGCTTAATCCTGCATCAAACTTATTGAATGTTGGTGGAACTGCACTCACCTGGGGAATATTCCATCACATTCCTGACTTGAACTTTGTCGATGGTGAACTGGCTCTGGAGAGTCAAGAAGTGGGTTACCATTGCATGATTCTTACCTTCTGATCTGCTCTCTGAGCACGTTTACATTGACAACCTACTTCTATTATAATTAAATAATTTGGTTTTTGTGATGTTGTTTATTACATTAGTCAAGCATGGCTGAGGGGGCAACTGATGCAAGATTACTGGTAACATATGAATAGCAATTCTAACGTGAAAACTTCACACTGCCTTTAAAAGTTGGCTCTGCATCTTATTTCATTGCCATGTAATGCTGAAAATGAATATTAAGTGTCACAGCACAAATGCCAACTGGAAAAAGGATCTTAACTTCCTTCTACAAGAGCTTTGAATGCATAGATATTAGTTCCAGACAGAAATGATTGCTATTACACAGAGATATTGTGGATAGTAATGTATTTTTATGGATTGTTTAATCACTCTGTCAGTAGAATCTTAACTCAGATGCTGACATTTAGTGCCTATAATGGAGAAAGTATTCCAAGGAATCTTTAACATAGAAACATTTTCAAAGGTTCTTCACGGTGAAATGACCAGATATGTCTATGAAAAGGACAATTTGAATGATTGAAGGAATGAAAGGATTAAAGAAGATTGTGACAACTTGGCATGTTCTCATTTGAAAGTTCTCATTTCTGTGATGAGCTACCTTTCAGATGAGATGTTAAATCAAAATGTTGTCTACCCACTCAGGTGGATGTAAAAGGTTCCATGGTACAATTCTAAGTGAAATAGGGGAATTTCCTTTGGCTCTTGTCAATTTTTATTCTCTCAACCAGCAGCACTGAAACAGATTGTCTAGTCCTGTAATTGATCTGTTTGTGGGCACCGCTTGCATGTAAATCTGCTCCCATGATTCCCTGTTTTGCAACAATGACCACGTTTCAAAAGTTTTTTTTTGTTGGCTCTAAAGCATTTTGCTATGTCCTGATTCATAAAGGGCGCAATATGAAAATGAGTCCTTTCCTTAAACTCAGAGGAATGTAGGGAATGGAAATTTGTCTTTAAAAATAGAAGGTAATGTCTTAAAAACCCACTAGAATTATTTATTGAATAATTCTATTGTTAACAAAGGCAATCTGCTAGATCCAAGTTATTTGGATTTTCACAAGAAACCTGATAACTGGAAAGGAGTTTGAGGCTCTTGAATCAGATGGCAAATTGTCCAGATAGATTGGGAATTAGAAGACAGAGTGTGGTGATAAATTAAAATACTGTGTGTGAGAAAAGTAATCAATGGTCATTTTAGCAACTCCTGATGAAAGCAATATTTTTGAATGGTACAGACAGACGTGTTAGTAACTTTCCTGATGACAGAAAGTTATGTTGCCTTTAATAAAAAGAAACAACCCTCTAAACTGAACTTTGAACTTTCATATTTGGTAAGATTTCCTTCCCTTTACTTCCACTCAGGACTTTTCATGGGAGCTGCACAATAAGTGCAGTAAGTGCTGACATTAATTACAAAGGTTCAACAGATCTTCCTTAAATGAGTGCTTTTAGGATATAGAAATTAAGGTTTGTGAAAGACAGTTTCAATCCCGACTTGTTCTGGGGAAATCAAAGTTACTAAAGGAAGCAGGTTGAAGTTGAAACAGTTGAAGCTGTTGTTTATGAACTCATCAAATTTTATCACTTTAGGCGTTAATGTACTGCTTAGAACTATTTAATTGTTCTTTCAAAATTTCAAAGAGGCATGTCAACCTTTGGGTCTTTCTTCAGTTCTGGATACTGTTGCAACCTAGCAATATGACCAGCTGGGAGACACTCTTTATTCATTCACAGGTTGAGGGTGTCGCTGGCTCGGCAGCATTTATTGCCCATTCCTAATTGTCCAGAGGACAGTTAAGAGTCACCCACAAATTATTGTTCCTAACAAGACAAGCTGCCTGCTACTGAACTTTCTCAAGCATGCAACATTTGTATCAGTATATGGATCCCAAGTGGTTCTGCTATACGTAAGGTGTGGTCTGGTTCGTTTGTTGTCGTGTGATGGAAGTTCCATTTCACAAACCCAAGCATCTTAAATAGAATGAAGGTCGCTTATTGCCTTTTAATGGTCCACTTTGATTTATTTTGGATTACCTAAATGATTGCCTTCCTTTGTAGCTTCAAGGATGAAATCATGCATTGTGTGGTTGGGTACTGATAGGCAAAAAGTCTTGCTGACTTTTATTCCCCTTTAAAAACTCATTTAACAAGATTATTTAAATTTTCCTAGAAGCTAACCTTATCCACTCCCTCACTCATTGATCAATCACCAGTCATGAGAAAGTCATAAGTTGGAGTATAACCAATGGATTTGTATGGATCAGTGGAGGATAAATTAGAAAGAACCAGGCAGGTAACTTATCCATAACTAATGTTGAATCGGAGTGATAATTGAATAAACCCTTAAAGAGTATTGTTAGTGTGAAAGATAAATGGTCAGTAGTACCTTTCTTGTTGCAAATAGTCACTTGGTAAATAGTCACTTCCAAGTATGCTGTTTCACACCATTTGCCGATCCTTGAAATGTTCAGCCTACACACCTCACGTCACACAGCATTGAAACTAATATACCACATGACTGATTTGTAGCAATGCCTTTACTAATCAAAATCAACCTACCTGTTTTAAAATTTAAACAACATCTAGCAATTAATTGCCAATCAGCATTAATGGATGCTGATTTCTGAAGAAGGGTCTAGGCTCGAAACATCAGCTTTCCTGCTCCTCTGATGCTGCTTGGCCTGCTGTGTTCATCCAGCTCTACACCTTGTTATCTCAGCATTAATAGATGCTTTCTTAATGGCAACCCCTCTACCAATCAGATTCCACTTGCCAACCAATAATTCACATTGCTCTCGTGCAGTATAAATGTTGATTTCCCATTCAAATTGGTGTTCTTGCAAATATCCTGATGAGTCAAGATGAAAAGCTTGACAAAATATGTCTTTTTTGCAATAATACTCAAGCTTTGTACCACCAAACAACTATTTAGATAGAGATAATGTAACTGAATAAGCAATATAATTGGTGGATGGACTATAAAGCGGGAAAATATGAAATTGTCCAGTTTAGCAGGAAGACTAGAATAGCAACATATTATCTCACATTGAAGTTATTAGCAATGCCACCACCAGCTGGTGCAACAAATGAGCATGTGCAGAGACAAGTTTGAAATGCTACCTCACTGCAAAGTTACAGAATGACAGCTGCCAGAAACAAAGGTTTGTGCTGCCTATATAATCGCATTGTAAAATAGTGCAGTTTAGAACTAACATCTGAGCAGTCATCCAGAGTAGAGTTAGCCCTCAGCACCCCCTCCCCCTCCACCTTCTTGACAGATGCACATGATAAGAGGGCTAGGAACAACACTGGCAACAATACAGCTACAATCTCAGAAATGCAACCAGTCAACGCATGACTGCATTTTGGAGATAAATATTTCTGCTTATTTTGGCTTTTTGAAAGCTGTTTTGCTCTTTTGCTATCATTGGGTGGACAGTGCCTTGTGGCTAAGTGAATATAGTTCATAAGCAGGGAGCCTCATCTTCCGATAAGCAAAACTAGAAATACTCCCATTCAACTATGTATCAGCACACACCAGTAATCGGCATCATGCAGTCCTTAAGCACATTTTTAGCCATCCATTTTGATAGTTATCTGTGCATTTGGACCAATTATTCCAATTATCTAAATTGGTAAAGATTGCAGAACTCTCAGCTAGAGGGATTTAGGTGTCTTGGTATGAATTACATGAGGTTAGTATGCAGGCACAACAAGTGATTTGGAAGGAAATTGAATATTGTAATTAATTGCTACAAGAATGGAATATAAAAGTAGAAATGTTTTGCTGCAGTAGTATGGGGCATTGACAAAACAACATCTACAGTATCATGATTTGGTATCTTTATTTAAGAAAGGATATAATTGCACCAGAAGCAATTCTACTGATGCCTGGGATGAGGAGGTTATTTTATGAGGAAAGATTAGACAGGCTGGACCTATAACCATTAGAATTTAGAAGAATGAGAGGTGAATGATCTTGTTGAAACACTTAAGATCCTGAGGGATCTTGACAGGGTGGATGCTGAAAGGACATTTCTTCTTATGGGAGAGATCATAACGATGAGACAGTTTAAAAATAAGAGATATTGCATTTAAGATTAATATTACTTTCTTATTGCAAACAATATACTTTATTCAAAAAATCTTTGTGTACATTCACAGTCTTTGTGTATCAGGAAAAAGAAACATTGGAATTTGACATTATAATTACATTTTTTTCCTCTCAGACCATCATGAGTCTGTAGAACTGTCTACCACAGACTGGTAAAGGCAGGATCACTGAATATTTTTGAGGTAAAAGTGAATTGTTTTTTTGACTAACAAAGTAATCCAGAATATCACATGTAGGTAAAAAAAAATGTCGAGTTGAAGCCAGTTAGATCAGCAATGATCTTATTAAAGGTTGAAGCAGGTCCACAAGGCTGGAAAGCTTACCCAGTTTCTAATTTACATGTCTGTATTATGAACAGGTTCATCAACTTGTCCTGTGTCTTTTTGTTTGCAATCCGTTACTGCAAATTGCTGTACGGAGAAAATTAATACTGGATATATAGCACTTTAATATACAACCGTCAAGTTTGATTTGACTTTAAAAATTAAATTGAAGGTACTGACAATTTTGCAACCAAAAAATAGAAGTTACTGATAATTTTGCAACAAAAAAATCTAATTTGTATCACAATATATGCTGTTAGTACTAATATTTTAAAAAGCTGGTGGCTTATTTATGAAAACAAAAACAAAATAAAACAAAGCATGGTCTAATGTATCTTTTAACTTTTCCAAGCTCTTTTTCTAAAATCTTCAATGCAAAGTGAAATATTTTGTTTTAATGGAGTAGAATACAAATGCTGCTGTTATTAGCCCCATGGCTGTTCAGGAGGAGACAGACTGTTTTCTGATTAGCTATTTAAAAGAGGCAACAATAACAATGCTGAAAGGAAGAAAATGCCTTCAAGGGATTCCACACAGTCCATGTAGCAGCAGTGCCAATGCGAGAATGACAAATTGCAAATCAGATTACTTCATCGCATTTAATCAAATAGTGTGGGTGAACTGCCGATTGCCTGTTTGTAACATTCTCAGCACAGATCAGAATCTATGTAATTCAGAAATATTATTCTGGAGATATTCATGTCCATTAAGTGCTTCAGTAATTTGTTTCACCTTTGAAAATGTGGGAAATGTCTAACCTTCTATCTAAACTCTTCAAATTTGCTTATTTGTCAGACAGATGGCAGGATTAAGGCCATGTTAAATCCTTAATAAGGTCAGCTTGAGCAGATCTGAGACCATAGAAGAAGACAAGGATCACCATGGCTGATGTTGTTAAGTAAGAGGATGATTTATTTCTGTTTAGCCCCACTAAAGCACCATTATTAGCTAATAATTTTCACTACAAAATCGTATAATTCAAACAAAAACCAGAACACCAAATAGGCTCATTTCTTTTCATCACCAATAACTTACTTAACTTTGCTGAAATCTGAAAGTATTTAGCTGACGACTGAATTCTGACAAGCATGAGTAAGTGCATTTTTTTATGCACTCTTTCATCAAAGCTGCCAAGTAAATTGATGAAGGGTGACTAATATGAAATTGAAGGACAAGTGTCAACCAGAGGTAGACCAGATGTTCTGAACTGCTTCTTCAGTTTCTAGGCAGAGGTCATCACTTCAAAATGCATTAATTGTGTGCTTTTAAAATCAATGCTTTACCTAAAATTCCTCAGATTACATTTAAATTTGTAGATATTGTTAAATGGCTGGGAAAGCAAACAATAACATTTAGATTTTAAATTCATTTTTTAACAAATTATATCATATTGCTGACAGAAATTATATAATGTATTCCTTTTCACAGCTGAACATAATAAATGTTTCAAATGCTGATGGAAGCATTTTGACTAGTAGGTTTGTGGCAAAACTGGGTCAAATTTTGAACGAAGTTTTGTAAATTGATGCACTTGTCTTTTTTGTAGCAAAGAATGAAGTTAACTTTTGTTCGAGGTAAAGTTTTCCCAAAGAATTGAAGGAATCTGATAGGTGCTAAATTCATAAGAAAAACCTGACATGACCTTATTCCAATCCATCAAAATCTCTACAAATTTGTCAAAAAATTATTGCCAAATAATTATTTTTATCCCATTTACAAGCTTTCAGTAAAAATGGTAACATTTAAAAGAAAAGAATTTTGATTGGGTCAAGGGATAATGAACACATTTCATGCGACGGTTTTATCAGTTTTGAATATCTGTCAATGAAATGTAATTCGTCCACAATGCAGATTCGATGCTTTTTTTAAAATTATTTATTATATTAACTGCAGTTGATATAATTTTTGTAGCTGAAGCCGTTCTTCGGAAATTGTTCATTTTTTTCTAATCACAAATAACTTTGAAATTTAAATAACTGTACTCATGTTTTATTCTATGAAAAGAGGAAATTAATAAATTCCAAATCAGAATCTTGTACTTTCAATTATAATTCACAGATATTGTGTTAAACCAACATGAATAACAGTTTTGCAACGTTTGACGGAGGCGTTCATTATCTCAGTTCATCACTGATTTTATCCATTTACAAATTACAGTTCATAGAATTGCTAAGTTACATTAGTGGAAAACAAATAACTCGGATAAAAAAAAAAGTGGTCCAGAATACAAGGGTGTCCTTTGTTTACCCATTCCACAGGTTGAGAGAAGCTGGTCCAAGGGGCTGATTTGAAGCAGTCAATTATTGAGCTCTTAAAACTGGAGGATCAATTAGCAGCCATCCAACTTGCAAGGAACTGAAGACTGATGCAAAATATCTGTTCAATTCATCTGCCATCTCCTTATCTTTCATTACTAATTCCCCAGTCTCTCCTTCTATATTGAATGAAATTTTATTGAATTGGGTTTTATTGTCATGTGTTCTGTACAGAGATACAAGATTTCAGTGACAAGTTTACAATGTCATCAATCGTGTTGCCATTAAGATACAGGGTACCTAGGTACAAAATCTTAGGTAAAAAGTAGCAAAGTAAAGAAATAAGGGAAAAGTTCAACATTACAGCTCTTCTCAGTGTAAAGTAGTAAATGAAAAATAAAGTTAAAAGTTACAAATTACAATCCTTCTTTAGCATGGGCCTGCAGTTGCTCCACGCTGGGCTTTCCCCACATGGGCTCAATCTCTCCATAGGATCAACACTTACTTTTTTAAGAGATAGTAGGAACTGCAGATGCTGGAGAATCCGAGACAACAAGGTGCAGGGCTGGATGAACACAGCAGGCCAAGCAGCACATCATAGGAGCAGAGAGGCTGACGTTTCGGGCCTAGACCCTTCATCAGAAAAGGGGGAGGGGAAGGGGGTTTTGAAATAAATAGGGAGAGATGGGGAGGCGGACAGAAGAGTGATAGAGGAGAGGATAGGTGGAGAGGAAACAAACAGGTCGAAGAAGCGGGGATGGAGCCAGTAAAGGTGAGTGTAGGTAGGGAGTGAGGAAGGGGATAGGTCAGTCCAGGGAGGATGGACAGGTCAAGGGGGCGGGATGAGGTTGGTCGGTAGGAGATGGAGG